>NW_026570971.1:9240690-9748190 GCF_026225935.1 Boleophthalmus pectinirostris | reverse complement strand
AACGAAATCAGAATTAAATAAGCGTTATGTCAATATATACTTTATATGATATGTCAGAAACCATTTCATGTTTAAAAAATATCAAGCTATCATAAACCCTTAGAAGTGAATGCAAACACTAAACAGAAAATGTCACTTTTGTAGCCCCCCCCTAGTGGCTTTCAAAAAAAGACACATCCGCACAAGTTGATTACCCCCGGAAACAGCGCTACCAACACTTCAAAACCTCCAACACTAAAACTGTAGCACGCCACCGTCTTGTCCATAATTCATCGAAATGACAAGTCGCCCTTTAATTCACTCGAAGCAAACGAAAAGAAGAAAAAAAAAAAAGACTTCAGAGGGCTCGGAGCTTCGTTAGGCTCCTCTGGTACGAGCCTGAGGGACAGTTGTTGTTAGCGGTCAGGGGCAGAGTCGGTTTACGAGAGAGAGAGAAAGTATTACCAGATGTGAGGGACCGGTCTGCTGCAGGAGGAACCGGAGACACAGGGGAAGCTCTGGAGGTCAAACCCACGCCACGCCAACGTAAAAGGAGGGACGGGTGAAGAAAGAAGAGGGTGCCATACCTCGATTTGGTGCCAGATCAAATTTGGCACCTTTTTAATTCAAAGTCTTTAACTCTTTTGTTATTATGTGTTTATTATTATGTGTTCTGTTTGGTGTCGCCACAAGTATTGTAAACTTCAAGGTTCTATATCACGCAAAATTGACTCTTCTGAGCTTTTAGTCGTGTTATAATGTTGTTACCTCCTCGAAAACAAACCTGGAGTTGTGTTTTGTTTCATTCACACATTTGAGTACCGTATTTTCCGGATTATTAGACGCGCTCTTAAGCCTCCAACCCCATCAAAAATCGATTGCGCGCCCCCCAATCCAGAGCGCCCTATAAACGAATCTACTTGGGTGTCCCAGCACGACTTCAGTAAACTACAGAGCCGCACCACCCGCAGCGCACGCAAACACACACGGATCAGACAGCGACGGCGCAGCGAAAAACAGCCACCCTCATCACTCCACGCTGACGAGGAACGGAACGGAGGAACGAACCGAAAAAGCGAATGCAATGTGCCACTTCTAGACACGACTGAACAACTGAGTCAATGCGAAAATGCCAACAATCCAGCGGTCCCAGACAGCACCCTCCCTACACGCCACAACTGAACAAAGCCCAGAGTCACCGTAAACGCGCCAAACAAAGTCCGACTGACCCAAGGCCGGTGCGGTTTATTTGTGAAAAAAGTTTGAAAATAGACCATTTAAAGACAGTGCGTCTTATAATCCAGAGCGTCTAATAGCCCGGAAAATACGGTAATCCTGCTTTATTAGTCTGTCTACATCTCCAAAGCTCAAAATGCTCTGTTCCACCTTGTGATGTGAAAAAGTGGTCATTTTCAAGTTAGAAGAAACCTTGATTAGTCGACTAATCGATAATTGATCATTAAGAATTTCGTCAATCACATTAATTTTTTAATCGACAAACTGAATGTAGGTTGCTGTGCGTAGTATAAGGAGACGAGGCTGCGTCTGACACAAACACTGGAGCTGTGGCCTCACAGTCCCAAGTCTCAGCTCTGGCACCTCCTTGCAGATAACTGGACCACTCGTTGATCAGTGTCCCGGGTATGATCGGGTTTTTTGAGTATCCCAGTTTCATCATGGTGCTCGTAAACGCAGTATCCCTGTTACTGCGACATAAAGTTGAGGGCACATGCGTCCAAAAGACAAACACTTTTCAGACTTTTCATCACAACAGAAGCCAAAATAAATAAAGTGAGTGAAATGAGCATTAAGTCATGCAGCGCCCCCTGGCTTCAGGATCTAGAGGCTGCCTGTCTATATTTTGGGGTCGACTCCAGTTCCATCTCCTCCCCAGTTGCTCGTTTTGTCGTTATTGTCTGAACTGTGTTTTTGTTGTATGTGCTGATGTTGCAGAGGGGTTTCTTCCTTTTTTCTCTTCATGTACAGGTTCCAGATAGACAGTGTCCCAGATTCCAGACAGTTAGATGTAAAGAAGAGATCTATGTCAGATTCCAGATAGTTAGCAGAAGAAGTAGAAGTAAAAGATAATTAGATTTAGTCATTTAGTCTGACAGAAGCTGAACCGCATCAGCGCACAAGGAAAGAGCTGTTTTGTTTTGTTTTTTAGATCTTATAATTTATGCAAATGAGCCATGTTGTTTTAAGTTTTGTTTCTGTAAAATGTAAACAAATGTGTCAAAGCTGCATTAAAACACATTATAATCTCTAGATTGGTTATGGTTTATATGTTGTAAAGTTGAGTTTATTTATGCAAATTAGTAATAGTAATAATAATGATCGATTAAGAAAATTTAATCGAATGCCCATCCCTAGTTGGCAATTCCAGAGCTGAAATTATCCAAATGATTCTAGTGAAGGTGTTTGGAGTTTAAAAACACAGTAGAGCCTGTTTTACTATATGACATCACAAGGTGGAAGGTGGAAGGTGGAGTGTTTTTTTCTGTTTGAGAGAAGAACTCAGCCTAAAGATGCAGGTTTGTGTGTTAAACATGTGCGAATGAAACAAATATGTGGATGAGGAAACAAGATTATAACACAGTTCAGAAAATATAGAAACCTGGACCATTTAAACATTTTCATATCAAAGTTCAACAGTTTCACAGAGTTTATTCTCAGAAATAGAAACAAAAACAATTGTATTTGACCAGAATCATCAAAGTTACCCATTTCAATTATGAGGTCAGTCTGAACCCACGTTTATTTACAGTTTGGATACACAATTTTCACGCACGTGGAGCAAGTATTTATCAGCAAAATGGTTTATATTCCAAGAGCATATTTGAGGGAACAGTAAAATCCAAAGTACAGCTGAAAAAAAATCACTTCTATGACTCAAAACAGATACAACATAACTTCTAAAGTGTTAACATTTGTCATTTATTCAGGTATTTATTTATTGCAGCTCATGCTTTTTTACAATATTATACATTTAGAGGTATATTTACTAAGCCTGATGCAAAATTACAAGTGCAAAGAAGCTACTGTGGCGAAGGCGGAAGTGTGCAGAAGACAAATTTCGTTCGCTAGAGTCTCGTTTCCACACGTGCGGTTCGCTTGGGGTTGCTTTGGTGTGGAACAGTTAAGTAAGGCCCACCTCCACTCGGCGAGCGATTCCATTCCACTGGGCCCGTGGTTTCGTTTAGAGCGGTTTAGAGCTCTATCGGCGACTTTTATGACTAATTATTGGTTCATTGTGCAGTTTATTTGTTGCAGTTTACTTTTAATGATGCTGTTACTTTGTTTTCTAGGATTTTTTTTGCTTTGTGTCAGTGGCTTAAAGAAGTTTCGGAGTATTTCTTTGTGGCATTACACTGTATCATGATTCAAAATGTGTTATTGTGACGGGGTTGTTTGTCTTTTATTTGTGGTCAGGTCTGGAACTAAATAGATGAGCCTGTTTTCAGAATATCTGAACTAAGGCAAGACATGTTTGACTTTATTTTGTGAGTAAATTAAGTACAACCCCCTTAAAACGTGTCACTTTTCGGTTGGGGGTCTGCTTGTTGTTCCATAGTGTGATATTAAACACCTCTACTTTACATTTTTTCAATTACAGGTGGTTTTATAGCTCAAGAATATCTAGAAGAAAAAAAAAATAGGCGTTCTGGCTGTCACCTCTCCACAGATCTGACCTGTAAAATCCGTGTATCATTAGTTCATTCGTTTTTCAAAATAAAACAGAAAATAAAAACATGAAAAAAACTGCTATTTTCTTCATTTTTTGTCTCCGAAAGCAAATTGAAAAAATGGATTAGGCCTGGTTTAGTCCTGGTTTAGACCTTGTTTAGTCCTGGTTCAGTCTTGGTTCAGTCCTGGGAACAATTCTGGTTTAGACCTGGTTTAGTCCTGATTTAGACCTGGTTTAGACCTGGTTTAGACCTGGTTCAGACCTGGTTCAGACCTGGTTCAGACCTGGTTCAGACCTGGTTCAGACCTGGTTCACTTCTGGTTTAGACCTGGTTTAGACCTGGTTTAGACCTGGTTTAGACCTGGTTTAGTCCTGGTTTAGACCTGGTTTAGACCTGGTTTAGACCTGGTTCAGTCCTGGTTTAGACCATTATTCATTTAAACAAAAAATCAAAAACTGAAAAAAATGAATCAATGTCCTTTTTTCATTTTGGTTTTAGAGATGAATAATGAAGAAAATTGTTGTTTTTTTGTTTTCTTATTTTTAGTTTTATTTTGAAAAACGAATGAACAAATGATACATGGATTCTGTAACTTGGTCTGGTTTGTTTTCCGTGAACATGGACAGGTTTAATGCCATACTGCGAAACATTCCAGACAAAGCATTAACATCTACATGAAGAAAAGCATTTGACAGACCCTCCACCAGAAAAGTTTCACAATGCATCTTTAAATGAACTGAGCAGTGGAAGCATTTTTGACACTTCATGTCTCACTTCTTCATCAGCCTGAACCCTCCTCTTCGTTTTTTTTCGTCCACTTTTCCTTTCACATTTCCACCGTGGGAGTCTGAGCTTTAAATAAACATACCTTTATCATAAATACTGTTTATATCGACTTCTCACATGACAGATGGAACTATTATTTTTGGGGTCAGTGTTTAATCGTGGGTACGTTTACTTTGTACGAGTGGGAGGCTTTTTGTTATCTCCTGTACTACGAGAAGATCTGAGCTGTAGAGGTTTGAGTTAATAACTTGGCCAAGAAATACTATCTTCATCAGGCTACGGATTTATTATAGCAGCTCATGTTTTAACAATATTGTGTTCATTTATTTAGAAATTTAGAATAGTTTTTTTCGGGGATAATGCCAGTTTAGGTTAACGTGTCAGTGGGAGAAATTTGCTCCAATAATTTTTAATCACAATTTTGGAATAAATGTCTCAAGTCTACAAAATGTCTGAAAAGTGCATGCCCTCCAATAAACTTTTTGTAGTTTATTTTTATTTTTTATAAAATTGTATTAGTATTATTTTATTCTATTAGTATTATTTATTTATTTATATTTTTGATTGCTTTTTTTATTTTTTATTTTGAAATAAATGTCTCAAGTCTACAATAAAAATGACGTTTTGTTTTAGTCCATCCATTTTCTTTCTGCGTTTAGTTTATTTTTATTTACTGCTTTTTAATATTTTGAATAAATGTCTCAAGCCTATAATTTTATTTTTTAGATATATCTGAAAAGTGCAGCCCACCAATTAAAAAAAAAAAAAAAAAAAAAAAGTGTGGTCTATATTTATTTATTTATTTTTTTTTTTGATTGCTCAGTTTTGTTTGTTTGAAGTTGAACTCCTACTCTGTTCCATGCAAATACACATAACTTTCTAAATGAATCATCTGCAGTCCTTGACAGTCAAATCGAAACACATTGTCAAACCGACAATAACATGAACACATTCTGGTGTCAAAGGGGTGTCAAAAGTATCGTCATCATAATTGATACAAAAACTAGTATTGAAACTAGATACTCATTTGAGCAGGTATTAAGAAAAGTCACATTCACAGGACAGAAATGAACGTTTCTTAAATGTCTTTAGAATGATCTTGAGCTGAATCAGAACAAGTATAAGAGCACATAGACTAGTTTACGCCCATGGACCACTGAGGGATTAGAAAGAGAAAAGAAATTATTAAGATTTAAAAGTATTACGCTATTTTCTGATCTATGTTATAATATTGTTTCCTAGGGATGTAACAAAAAACTAAAATATCGTGCTATTGTATCGTCAAAGTTCTCACAGTAACAATATATCAAATTATAAGTCTCTTTGCTTAAATGAAGAGTTATGGTGCAGCAATAAATAAAGACAGAGGGAACTACATAGACCATGATGCTTTGCTCCATTTCAGTGCAGACTACAAGAAGAAATAACAGTTCTAAGCACTTTTAAGTCTTTGGATTGAATCTTGTCAAGGCATTTTAAGAGGAAAAAGCAGCACATTTACAGTTTTGTCCATAAAATATTGGAATAAATATCGTACTGTGAGACTCGGATATCATTGCACCCCTATTGTTTCCTCATCACAAATAGATCTGGAGTTGTGTTTTGTTCCTTTCGCACATGTTTAACACACAAAACCTGTATATTTAGGTCTACAACCCTGACCCCAGAACACGACCTACGAGGAACTCCACAACAGCTGACTGCCTTATATACTAAAAAAAACTGCTGCTTATTCTTAGTCTTATGATGTCTATACTGGAATTTCTAGGATTTGTTAAAGTAGACATATTGTGACGGACATTTTGATCAAATTTTTTATAATTTTATTTAGATCTAAATCTAAATATTGATCTAAAAACCACTTAAAACATCTATATTATGCCATTTTCTGATCTGTTATAATGTTTCCTCAAATATACCTGGAGTTGTGTTTTGTTGTCTGTATTTAAACACACAAATCCTTCATATTTAGGCGGAGTTCTTCTCTCAAACTGAAAACTGTTCCACCTTGTGATGTCATGCGGTGATACAGGAAGTCTCCACTGTGTTTTTAAACTCCACACACCTTCACTAGAATCATTTGGATCAATTTCAGCCCTGGAATTGCCGATCTCTACTGAACTAAAAGTAAAAAAGTAGCTGGTAATTTGAAAACTACGGAAGAGAGCATTTTGAGCTTTGAATATGTAAAGAGTAAAATAATAAAGAGTTACTTAAACATGTGTGAATGAAACAAAACACAACTCTAGGTCTGTTTTTGAGGAGGTAACAACATTATAACATTCATTTTAAACACCAGCTCTTTAGAATGAAACTACTTCCGTGACATTGAAGTAACATTGTTCTATATTTCAGTAATGAGATTTGTGTGTTAAATATTAAATGTTGTGTCCCCGTCCACCCTCGTGAAAATGCCACACGGGGAGGGGGGGGGACGTGTCTGCAGGCTAAAAGAGCGGAGGAGAGTGGAGGAGAGAAGAGGAAAGGGGAGGGGTCACGTGATTCAGACAGCCAATAGGAGGCCGGCGCCGGGAGGAAGTTTGACCTTATAACTGAGTGTCCCGCCCACACACGAGACACAGCCCGCTTCTGTCTTTCCCTGTGCAGCTGATGGAGAATTGTACTGTGAGACAATCTGTGAAATTTTTGTGCAGTTTTTGATTCGATTTCGATACTAAGGAATAGACTTGATACTCAGTACTGATTCTGATACCACAGTGATACTAAAAGCACTCTTTATTTCGACAATAGAGTGTCATTTTCAACATTATAGGTCTAATATTACACAAAATTGACTCTCGTGAGCTTTAAGTCATGTTATAATGTTGTGTCCTCATCAAAAACAAACCTGGAGTTGTGTTTTGTTTCATTCACACATGTTTGAGTAACACTTTATTATTCATCTGTTTGCATCTCCAAATCTCATAATGCTCTGCTCCTTTTAACTTTAATTCAGCAGAGATCGGCAATTCCAGGGGCTGAAATTATCCAAATGATTCTAGTGAAGGTGTGCGGACTATAAAAACACACTGGAGCACTTCCTGTATTAACACATGACGTCACAAGGTGGAACAGTTTTCAGTTTGAGAGAAGAACTCCGCCTAAATATGCAGATTTGTGCGTTAAACATGAAACAAAACACAACTCCAGCTCTGTTTGTGATGATGAAATAAGATTATAAGATCAGAAAGTAGTTAGGATGTAACGATATCCAAATCTGTCGGTACGATATTTATTGTGATATTTTGGAGAAGCTACAGTAATATAATTGTAGATAGGACACTTTTTTGCTTTTAAAATACCTTGACGACATTTTGGTGTGAATTATTTCCATCATAATTTCAAGAATTCAAATAAAAAACATATTTCTTCATGTTGTTTGCACTGAAATGAATCATGGGATATGTAGTTTCCTATGTTTATAAGTTGTAGCTACTATAAAGCCATGCATTTAAGCAAAGGAACTTGTGATTTGATATATTGTGATGACCCACGATATTATTGTGAGACTTGACGATACGATATCACGATATTTGGAGTTGGAGGGCAGGTCAGAACTCTAAGGCTGACTTTGCTGTTAAAAAGGAATTGTTTATGTCTTTTTATAATCACAACTGAACCTGTGTCTCCAGAGCCTTCACCTGCAGACAGAGACACATCCAAGTTTGTCTCATTCTCAGTTTATGTTCAGGCCTCATGTGAAAGCTCAGAACCTCCAGAATTCCCTGCCTGAGCTGCAGAGGCTGCATTAGCACTGACTTATGATTGGCTGCATACTGCAAATTTCTCTGATCTGGCCAAGATTTTAAAACTTACATCAGGTTATTCATCTTGCTTTCAGATTTATTTACTTACTACTTCTGAGGCGGATTATTTCTAGTCTAGAAGTACACTACTGGTCAAAAGTTTTAGAACACCTTGATTTTTCCAGTTATTTATTGCAATTCAAGTCGTGCAAGTTCAACGAAGAGCTTGAAATGGTACAAAGGTAAGAACTGAACAGCCAGAGGTTAAAAAAAAAAAAAAGATAAAAGATACAAAACACACATTTATGGGAACTTCTGCAACAGACTTGGGAAGAACTTTCTGAAGAATATTTGATTTCTATTGTAAAAAAAAAAAAAAAAAAAAAAAAAAGAATGAGCCACAAGGGTGTTCAGCTGTTATATTTGCCAAAGGTGGACACAAATCAAAAGTTTAAAATACGTTTTAGTCAACAGCAAACACTGGAAAAAAGTGTGATGTTATAAAACTTTTGACCGGTAGTGTAGGTTTATTTTAAGATAACCTGTCAAGTCAGATTATTTCACTACTTTCAAGTCATTTTCTGATAGCTTAAAGTGTTTATATCTTAAATTTTAGTAGTGACCGTTCAGATTTGAAAGAGGCATTTTAGGTTTAATCCAACTGGTATTCAGTTTTGAATCTGGCAATCCAAATGAGAATCTCGTGTGAGGCTCTTTCTGACAATGTTTTTGTAATTAAGAATAAATCAGCATTACAGTTATTGTCGGTAAACCTATTTTTTATTGAGCACATCTGCCTCATATCTGGGGATCTTACATGTAAAGTTCCTTCAAGAGTCAAACTTCAGATGTGCACATGTCTCTGTGTTTACTCCGCTTAACCACAGGAAACACAAACTGACACAGATATCTCCTCTCGCAGTAGCATCAAAAAGTGAAAGGAAGGCCAGATTCTTGTCAGCTGAAAGAACTTTAAAGATGCATTTTTGAATTTTCTGGTGGAGAATGCCGGGTTTTCTGGATATTTTTGAGCTATAAAACCACTTGTAATTGAATAAATGTAAAGTAGAGCTGTTTAAAGTCAGACTGAAGTTGCATTGTGCTCTTTTAAGACGCAAGATTATTGTTTGTACGTCTTCGGCTACACTGAGAAAGCTCTTCTGGCCCTTTTATTTCTCTACAAACTGTTCAAAATTGTCCTGATGAGCCTGTAGTTCGTCTCTGAGGGAAAACAGAGTCTCAGTGAAGTGTTAACGGTGACATATGAACCGCTGCTGATCATGTGGTCACATAAAGAACTGACCACAATCAATACACGTCAATGTGAGGAGGAGCGGCAGGGCAGGGGCAGGCAGGAGCAGGGAAGGGGCGAGGGTTTGTGTGTACGGCGGGGGGCAGGGACAGGAGTGAGGCCGGACAGGTGTAGGACAGAGCCTGGACAGTGAGTGGACGGGGGCAGGGGGTGGACAAGTGCAAAACAGGGAAAGGGACAAAGACAGGACAGGGACAGTAAGAGGGACAGGAAAGGGGCTAGACAGGAGCAGAACACGAGCAGGACAGGAGTTAGACAAGGGCTGGGGTACGGCAGAGGACGTGACAGGTGCAGGACAGGAGCTGGAGTATGGCAGGTGACAGGACAGGGTTATGGAAGGTGACAGGACAGGGGGTGGGGTATGGAAGGTGATAGGACAGGTGCATTACAGGAGCAGGACAGCGGCTGGATTACAACAGGTGACAGGACAGGGGTTGAGTTATGGAAGGTGACAGGACAGGGGCTGGGGAACAACAGGTGACAGGACAGGGGCTGGGGAATGACAGGTGACCGGACAGGTGCAGGAAAGGGGCTGGGGAATGACAGGTGACAGGATGGGGGTTAGGTTATGGAAGGAGACAGAACAGGGCAGGACAGGGGCTGGAGAACGGCGCTTGATAGGACAGGTGACAGGACAGGTGACGGGACAGGTGACAGGACAGGTGACAGGACAGGTGATAGGACAGGGGCTGGGGAACAACAGGTGACGGGAAAAAGGCTGGGTTATGGAAGATGACAGGACCAGGGCTGGGGTATGGCAGAAGACAGGGACAGGTGCAGGACTGGAGTTGGAGTATGGCAGGTGACAGGACAGGTGCAGGACAGGGGCTGGGCTAAAGCAGGCGACAGGGACAAAACAGAGACTGCACAGGGGACAGACAAGTGCAGGACAGGAGCGAGACAGGTGCAGGACTGGTACAGGGCAGGGTTTGAGAGTATGGCAGTTGACAGGACAGGTGCAGGACAGGTGCAGGACAGGTACTGGACAGTAGCTTGGCTAAAGCAGGTGACAGGGACAAAACAAAGACTGGACAGGGGACAGACAAGTGCAGGACAGGAGCAAGACAGGGGCAGGATGGTGCAGGACAGGGGCAGGTGTACGGCAGGTGACAGGACAGGTGCAGGACATGAGCTGGACAGTAGCTGGACAGGAACTGGGCTAAAGCAGTGGACAGGGACAAAACAGACTGGACAGGGACAAAACAGAGACTGGACAGGGACAAAACAGAGACTGGACAGGAGCGTGACAGGTGCAGGACAGGAGCGTGACAGGTGCTGAACACATGCAGGACAGGAGCAGGGATTAGAGTGTCCCTGCATCGTGCGAGCCTAATCCAACAGCTCATCTGACCGTAATTAGTGACCTTTTAATCAACATTACTTTTCCTAATCCAGACGCCATTTCATTAAAATAAAAACAAACATATCGTCTCGGCTTTGGCGCGAGTAAACAGAATTCTATTTCATTATTATTATAAAAGGTCATACGAACGTTATTCCAGCTGTAATTTCACCATTTGCACAAAATCTCAAATGGAGCGCGGTCTCAAGGAGGACTATTTCAGGGCCACAGAAATTTCTCATTAACCAGAGATAACTCGGACTATTTTGCGTGTGGCAGTTCTAAACAGGTCTGACCCGTGTCTCACTGTTCCAGGTCAAAGTTATAAACCGGGACCAAACTTCTTCAAAAGTCTTAATCTCTGCCAGGTCTGAGCCAAGAGCAAATCAGTTCTAAACCAGTTCCAGACCGGTTCCAGACCCGGTCCAACCACAACGGATTCACTTCAGGCAATTCGTTTGGCTTAACACGGCAGAACTGGAGTAAAAAGACACACATTGTTGATACACCATCTACCAAGACTATTCAAAACCAATAAAACAATATATTTACATTCTATTTTTATTTTATTCTATATTTATTCTAGTTTTTATTCCATTTTTATTCTAGTTTTTAATTCTATTTTTAATCTAGTTTTTAATTCTGTTTTATTGTAGTTTCAATTCTATTTTTATTTTAGTTTTTATTCCATTTTATTCTATTTTATACTAGTTTCTATTCTATTTTTATTCTACTTTTTAATTCTATTCTATTCTAGTTTCTATTCTATTTTTATTCTACTTTTTAATTCTATTTTACTTAATTTTATTCTAGTTTCTATTCTATTTTTATTCTAGTTTTTTTATTCTGTTTTATTCAATTTTTATTCTAGTTTTTATTTTATTTTATTCAATTTTTTTATATTTTATTTATTATTTATTTTTTATTTATTATTAGTATTTATTTTATTTATTTCTTTATTTTCTTTATCATTATTATTATCATTATCATTTTATTCTATTTTTATTCTATTTTTATTCTATTTTATTACATTTAAAAAAAATATTTATTTATTATTTATTTTAATTTATTATTAGTATTTATTTTATTTATTTCTTTATTTTCTTTATCATCATTATTATTATCATTATCATGTTATTCTATTTTTATTCTACTTTTTAATTCTATTTTATTGTAGTTTCTATTCTATTTTTATTCTACTTTTTAATTCTATTTTACTCAATTTTATTCTAGTTTCTATTCTATTTTTATTCTAGTTTTTATTCTATTTTATTCAATTTTTATTCTAGTTTTTATTCTACTTTATTAATTTTTTAATTTATTTAATTTATTTATTATTTATTTATTATTTATTATTAGTATTTATTTTATGTATTTATTTATTTTCTTTATTATCATTATTATTATGATTATCATTTTATTCTATTTTTATTTTTATTCTACTTCATTTTTATTATAGTTTTCTAAAGCAGAAGTCAGTGGGTTTGTTTCTTTCATTAAGTCATTTTGGATGAATATTGTGATTTAAAATGTAAAAATACCATGGATTGTAAATAAGTAGCAAACACAAGCGTGACAAGTGTCTTCTTTAAGTGACGTGGACACAGTGAAGTGATCCAGTGTTTTAGAGGATGTAGTCCACACAGATACACAGAAGTGCCCCCTGCCAGCCCACCACACACTTCTGATTTCACGTATGTCTTTTGTCTCTTCACCAACATGTTGACATCAGCCGCACGTTTTTCCGGTTTCTTAAAATTCCCCGCAAAGTCAGACCTGCATAAATCACTGGTCCATCTCCACTGACCACAGACCAGAGTTTAGCATGTGATCTTTAACTAACACAGGAGCTCCTCATGAGAGTCGCGCAGTGACGCACCCTCCTCCCGCTCTCCTCCCACACAGCCTGAGTCTACAGTGACCCAGGCCAACCTCCCAGATCCATTTACAATCATTATTACAGTCTCTGTGGACAGGCGGGTTTCTGTGGTGGGTTTGCATGTTCTGCCTGTGTCTGAGTCCTTAATGTGCTCTAGTTTCTCCAGATTTCTTTAGGTTCTCCTGACTAATGTTCTCAGCATATAGACATATATAGAGCGGCTAAAACTCTTGCCTAACAGCAAGAAGGTTCCAAGTAGAGCTCTGCACTCGTGACGTAAAACAGTGCGGCACGGGACATATTTCGAAAGCTCATTGCGGGCGCAGGCGTGAGTGGAACTTCACAATGCGGGGGCAGGTGCGATGATAGACTACAGTCCCATAAACTAAATATGAGTGTAAAATAAAATATACAAATGATGTTTGTTTGCTTATCATGCACAGTGTTGGGGAGTAACAGATTACATGTACCGGAGTTACGTAATCAGAGTACAAATTATGAGTAACTGTATTCGGTTACAGTTACAGTTTCAGTTTCAGTGAGTGGTAATTGGATTACAGTTACTTGGTTGAAATAAATGATTACATGGCGGTATTTTCCTGTTTTCACTTTTTTTTTTTTTTTTTTTTTTTTTTTTTGGTAATTCCACTCATTGCCGGACACTAAACCAAGTCGAAAACCAGGTCTAAAACCAGGTCTAAACCCAGGTCCAAACCAGTTCTAACCCTGGTCTAAACAAGGTCTAAAACCAGGACTAAAACCAGGTCTAAAGCAGGTCTAAAACCAGGTCTAAAGCAGGACTAAAACCAGGTCTAAAGCAGGACTAAAACCAGGTCTAAAGCAGGACTAAAACCAGGTCTAAAGCAGGACTAAAACCAGGTCTAAAGCAGGACTAAAACCAGGTCTAAAACCAGGTCTAAAACCAGGTCTAAAACCAGGTCTAAACTAGGTCTAAAACAGGATTCAACAGGACTAAATCATGCCGCGCAGACCGTGTCTCCTCCTCTTCTATATAATATTTTTAATTTGGTTAAGTAAAGTCTGGGCTTTTCATTGTCTTTTAACAGACAAAACATCTTATGTGAAGATTTCCGAGGCTTCTCTACAGTACAAGTCAAGTAATCCAAAGTATTCAGATTACGTTACTCACTTTAAGTAATCTAATGGATTACGTTACAAACTACATTTTGGGATATGTAATCTGTAATCTGTAGGGGAATACATTTTAAAAGTAACCTTCCCAACACTGATCATACATCATTTATGCTGGATATTTTATTTGGCCTCAATAAAAACATTTTAAGCAGCCTAAACTTGTGGATGTGCTCTAATCTCGCGCACATTTTAATAAATTCCTCTCTGCTTCTCTGTGTTTGACAGAGCTTAAGAAAGTGAACATCTTGCGTGACTTGCGGGTGCAGCGGGACAAAATATCGCAGATGTGGGCGGGAGCGGAACTGAAAATTACAATTCTTTACAGGAGCAGGACTGCACAGTGCGGGAAAATTTCAGTCCCGCACAGACCTCTAGTTCCAGGTTTGACTCCCGGGCCTCTGTGCGGAGTTTGCATGTTTCTCCTCATGTTTCCCCTCATGTTTCCCTCACCCCATCAACCCAAAACATGCAGACGTATGGATAAATAAATACAGATAAATATTCTCTACAGGGAAAATACAGTGGGCCATATGTGGATCCCCTGACGTGGGAAGCAGAGCTGCACAATAAAGGAAAATATCGAGATATTGTAATTACAATGAGATTTCCAATTGGATCACATTTTTACAGTCTTATTTCAGTTTGAAGTTAATTTTAAATGTGTCCTGGGGAATTGACAAAAACTATGAATTGACAAATAAATAAAAAAAAAAATCACGTTATACAGTGTACAATAATATCAAACTGTATTTTTGTGCTTGTGGCATTTCAAATTTAGAATATTACACCAGCTTAGTTATTAGCAAAACTAACCCTAATCCTGCCAGTTTCTCCTCCTCCTTGTGCACCCCTCCCTCGCTCTCTCCATTCTCGGGATAGTTACAATATTTGCCTGTGTGGAACAATTGAGTGCATTGAGTGTATAAGACAGACACAATGGAAACGCACATTCTCCCGGAGCACAAAGACGCACAGTGTGGGCATTCAAAGTGCTGCTCTGCTCACACCACGTATATGTGTAAGTAGATATGTGTCAGTGTGTGCGTGTGTGTATGTGTGTGTGTGTGTGTATGTGTGTGTGTGTATATGTGTGTGTTACGTCATGGCTTTGTGTCAATAAGGAAAGGCATTCAGATAAATCAGGTACAAACAAGAGATACAGCGATAGAGCAAATCTGCGGCGACAAAATTAACCCGTATTTCAAATTATTAGTCCGTTTGCATCTCCGAAGCTCAAAATGCTCCAACTTGTGATGTCATGAAGTGGTAGTTTTCAAGTTAACAGCTCCTTTTACCTTTTAGTTCAATACAGATTGGCAATTCCAGAGGTAAAATCACCCAAATGATTCTAGTGAAGGTGTTTTGAGCTTAAAAACACAGTGGAGCACATGACATCACAAGGTGGAACAGAGTCTTGAGAGAAAAATATAGTCTAAATATGCAGCATTTGTGTGTTAAACATGTGTGAATGAAACAAAACATTGTGATGAGGAAACAACATTATAACGCAGACAGTCTCACTTTTGAATTTACCTTGGACAAAATTACAATCACAGGCCCTATATTTTTCTTTCTGTTCCGTCTTCCCGATGTTTAAATCTGTCTTTTTCCAGCTTTTGTGCCAACTGGGCCAATGGTCGGCTTAATAAACTCTGGAAATGATGACGTAGGGCGCCGGCACAGGACTTCACATTTTGAGAAAAGTATATACACACATGTGAGCTGAACCAGGAACATCGGTGCCTTATGGGGCTAAAAATGTAAATGTTTTTCTAATTATGACTCGGTTTTGCATAGTTTTATACTAGTTAAAGCGCCCATATTATGCAATTTTCTGAGCTATGTTATAATGTTGTTTCCTCATCACAAATATGCCTGGAGTTTTGTTTCATTTTGAGTCAATTTTGCATAATACAAGACCTTTAAGTGGCAGTTTTAAGGTAAAAAAGCTGAAAAGAAAAGCACAATAATACAGGAAATAGCGTTCTAAAACAGAACCCCTCTACCTATATCGTCAACACAGAAAATTAAAACGCCCAATGGGAATCACCGTAAACATCATCACAACAAAGAATCTTGAATCTTAAGTGTATCACAGATTTACAAATTTAATTGGTAGGGATGTAAAAATAACCAAAATATCGTGATATTGTATCGTCAAAAGTCTCACAATAATACCGTGGGCCAACACAATATATCGAATTACAAGTCTCTTTGCTTAAATTCATTGTTTTGGTGCAGCAAAACTGAGTGAACTACATATACCATGATCCTTTGCTCCATTACATCGCAGACTACGTGAAACATAACACAAATAATAATCAGAATAATCATTTTTAAGATCATTTAAATCTTAATTATTTGTTTTATGACAGAACAAAAGTCTTGTCAAGGCATTTCAAAAGGAAAAAGTTGCATTTGTCTCCAAAGTCGTCTACATTATTTTCATACCCTGTAATGTAGATCGTGAAAATACCGTATCGAGAGATTTGAATATTGTTACATCACGATTAATTGGAGAATGAAGTAAGTAAAGAGCAGAGGGGATGTACTGGTGGTGTTGGAAATGGAAGTTAAAAAATATGGTGTCTTGAAAATAAGTGGTAACTGAGAAAAAGCTCTGAAAAGATCTGTTCGAGAGGTCCTATATTAATATTAGATTGACTCTTGTGAGCTTTAAGCCATGTTAAAATGCTGTTACTTCATCAAAAATAAACCTGTAGTTGTGTTTTGATTCATTCACGTTTGAGTAATCCTTTATTTTCAGGCTGTCTACATCTCCAAAGCTCAAAATGCTCTGTTCCACCTTGTGATTGTCATGAAGCTTTCAGGTTAACAGCTCCTTTTACCTTTAGTTCAGTAGAGATTGGCAATTCCAGGACTGAAATGATCCAAATGTTTCTAGTGAAGGTGTGTGGAGTTTAAAAACACAGAGGAGCACTTTCTGTCAGAGGTGGAACCAAGTCGTTAGGGTAAATGGTCACATTTTTCTATAGCGCTTTTCCACCTTCAAGGCACTCAAAGCGCTTTACAACAAGGAACCACTCACCCATTCACACACACATTCACACACCAGTGTACGCAGACACTGTTGGCAAGGTGGGTTAAGTGTCTTGCCCAAGGACACAACGGCAGCATTCATCTGTGGGAGCTGGAATCACACCAGCCAACCTGTGGGTCAGTGGATCTGACCGCTCAACCTGTGATGTTTATGTCGAGAGCGGGATTCCAACCGCCAACCTTCAGATCAGTGGGCGAATGCTTATCTTGCAAGTCTCAAGTAAGTCTCAAGTCTTTGCCCTCAAGTCCGAGTCAAGTCATTTCAAGTCTTTAAACCAAAGAACCAAATATAGCTTAGATTTCTGCAATTTATATGAATTTTAAGATAAGTTATACTTAAAAAAAATCATAATATATTTATATATGAGTATTTATAGAGTGTATAAGAGTTGGAGAAATGTTACTTTTTTCTTTTTAAATGACAAGATCTTAGTGTGAATCATTACAATCAGAAAAGAAAGAATTCAAATTTAAAAGTGCTTCAAGTCTTCCCAAGTCACAGGCCTCAAATCCGAGTCAAGTCCCAAGTCAAACAGGCAAGTCCAAGTACGAGTCTCAAGTCACGGGTCCATAAATCCAAGTCAAGTCCAAGTCGTCTGCTTTGAGCTTCAAGTCATTTCAAGTCTTTAAACAAAAGAACCAAATATAACTTAGATTTTTGGAATTCATATGAATTTTAAACTAAATTGTACTTTAAAAAAAGGTCATAGTGTATTTATATATGAGTATTTACTGAGTATATAAGGCCTGTGTTTTTCTGGAATATTTATGTACCAAACTGGCTCTTGTATATAGTATATGAAAATAAATACATGAAAAAAATATAAGAATAAAGTAGAAATGTTATTTTTTCCTTTTTTAAATGTCTTGACAAGATCTTAGTGTGAATCGTTACGGTGAGAATAGAAAGAATTCAGATTTAAAAGTGCTTCTCAAGTCTTTAAGTCACAGGCCTCAAGTCTGAAAGTCAAGTCCCAAGTCTTAGTCCATTTTATCAAGTCGAGTCTCAAGTCCTAAAAATACTGACTCAAGTCTGACTCGAGTCACAACTTGGAAATCCCCACCTCTGCTTTCTGTATTGCCACATGACATCACAAGGTGGAACAGAGTGTTTTCTGTTTGAGAGAAAATGCAGGGTTTGTGAGTAAAAAATGTGTGAATGAAAAAAAAAAGACACATCTCCAGGTCTGTTTGTGATGAGAAAACAACATTATAACACACTTCAGATCAGAAAACAGAATAATATGGGCCTTTAAATATTATGTTGCTTATGTTATGTCACATGTACTTTCAGAATGACAAGCAGCAATGTGCAGACAGGTGCAGACAGGAGCAGCGTGCAGACAGGTGCAGGGGCAGACAGGAGCAGTGGGCGTTCTGCTTCTGTGGTCGTGTGCACTACTTTTCCAGGTAAAACAGGAAGTCATGAAGAGACGTGTGAAAGGCAAAGCAAAACTGTCAACTGAAAACTGTGCCAACAGAGCACGAAGAAGGAAATAAATGAAAAAATGTTATCGCACACACATCTGACTAATCAGCAAGAACTCTTTTATTTTATTATTTACATTTGCTTTGTGTAACTTTTCCGGTGGAGTGTTTGTTAAATGCTTTTTATCTGTGGAGATGTTATTGTTTTGTCTGGAATGTTTCACAGTATGGCATTAAACCTTTCTATTTTAACTGAGACGAATCCAGACCAAGTTACAGCTCAGATCTGTGGAGAGGCGACCCCGCTCACAGTCAGAATTAAGTCTGTGCAATTAATCGAATTCTGATAACGATTTTGATTTGTGTGTCAGACGATCTCCAAACTCATATAATCAAGTTGAAACGATTTAAGCTTGACAGTTTATTTTGGGATATTTTTTATCTAAATAAGTATATTTATTTAAATTTTTAGATACAGTGATTGTAGAACAGCTGGATATATAGTTTATTTTGGATACAATTACGTTTTTCTATTCCTTATTTCATGTATTTTATTAATTTTATGTTTTATACATCGCAAAACTGATCTAAGGTTCATATTTGTAGCCTATAACCATTTAAAATTGTATTGTTATTGATAATTTATGCAAAACTAAGAGATTTTTTAAGAGAGAAATGCTGAATAAATGCATTGTGTAACTAAAAAATAATCGTTTGGACAATTGTGATTTCAATATTGACCAAAATAATTGTGATAATTTTTTCCATGAATCAAATGCAGTTTTTCTTCGTATTTTTGAGCTGTAAAACCACCTGTAATTGAATAAATGTAAGGTAGAGCTGTTTAAAGTCATACTGTGGAACATTCCAGGCAGAGCAATGACATATCCATTAAAAAACAAGCCATCACCCCTCCAAAAAGTTACATAGTGCACCTTTAAAGGACCTAAATTACGCAGAACTGTGAGGTTTTATCCATGTTATAATGTTGTTACTTCATCAAAAACAGACCTGGAGTTGTGTTTTGGTTTCCTACATTATTAATCTGTCTACATCTCCAAAGATCAAAATATTCTGTGGTAGTTTTCAAGTTAATAGCTTCCTTTTTTTTTTCTTTTTGTTTAGCAGAAATGTAATACTTTCAGTCGTAGAGTTGCCAAATGCTTCTAGTGTCGGCGAGTGGAGTTTAAAAACACAGTAGCACACAATGGAGGCGAGGCGGGTCGGGATGCAACAACAACCAAAATACCGTGATATTGTATCGTCAAAGTTCTCACAATAATATCGTGGACTGTCACAATATATCGAATTACAAGTCTCTTTGCTTAAATTAAGAATTATGATGTAGCAGTATCTAAAAAGACAGAGGGAACTACATAGACCATGATCCTTTGCTCCAATTCAGTGCAGACTACAAGAAGACATAACAGTTCTAAGCACTTTAAAGTCTTTGGATTAAGTCTTGTCAAGGCATTTTAAGAGGAAAAAGAAGCATATTAACAGTTTTGTCCATAAAATATCGCAATAAATATCGTACCGTGAGATGTGGATATCGTTACACCCCTACAGTTGGGTTAAAAGCGTCTTCCCCAAGGACACAACGACAACAGCGTTCATCTGTGGGAGTTGGAATCGCACCACCAACCTGTGCGACAGTGGATCGTACCACTCAACCAACGGCGTTTACGTCGAGACCGGGATTCGAACCGCCAACCTTAGGATCGGTGGACAAACGCGACACAAACTAAGCTCCTGTCGCCACCTCTGACTCACCACGATGAGTTTTAGAAGCACATCTCACAACTTTCTGAGGCCTGAGCGGAGTTTCGGTAATGCTTACAGCAACAACTAGCATGCTAACAGTGCACTTCCTCATTATCAGACAATAATAACGAATTGTAACTAGACGGAGGCAACACGCGGAGGACATATTTTGACGTCAAGAGCTGGTTTATACAGTATATCTGTCCCGAGGCAAGACACATTTCGTCCAAATCCACGGAAGAAAATTGTGCGTGGAACCTTGAAGTAACGTTATTGACGATTCTCATTTTCTATAGTCCACGTCCATCTGCTACACGTTAATACATATTTCATAGAATTGGGTTTTTAATGATGGGTTTTCAAAATGCACACGTTTCAGAGTGAGTGGAGGTTAATGTATAATGTATCAACACTGTGCGTAATGGTATAATATGAGCATAATGTAAGCCTAAATAATTCAGCGTGGTAAATAAAAGAATAGGCCAAGACCTCTGTTCTGTAACATGTGGAAAATATACTGTATGTCGTTTGTATCTGGATGCTGAATACAAATTGTTTCATTATAAAGGTTCTATTTAGATTAGGCAAAACTGACTCTTGTGAGCTTTAAGTCACGTTATAATGTTATTTCCTCATTAAAAACAGACCTGGAGTTCACATGCATTTGAGTAATCCTGTCTACATCTCCAAAGCTTAAAATGCTCTGTTCCACCTTGTGGTGTCATGAAGCTGTAGTGTTCAAGTTACTTTTTAGCGTTTTGTTCAGTAGAGATTGGAAATTCCAGGGTTGAAATTATCCAAATCATTCCAGTGAAGATGTATGGAGTTTAAAAACACAGTGGAGCGCAACATTAGAACATACATATGAAAGAAAAGCCTTAAATTAAGAGTTATGGTGCAGCAATAGCTAAAAAAAAAAAAGAAAGAAAAAAAAGAGAGACAAAACAGAAGGAACTACATAGACCATGATGCTTTGCTCCATTTCAGTGCAGACTACAAGAAGAAGTAACAGTTCTAGGTCTTTTTAAGTCTTAGTTCTTTGGATTAAGCCTTGTCAAAGCATTTTAAGAGGAAAAAGTCACTTATTAACATTTTTGTTAACCTTAAATATTGCAGTAAATATCGTACCATGAGCTCCAAATGCTCTGTTCCACCTTGTGATGTCATGAAGTTGTAGTATTCAAGTGACCTTTTAGCTTTGGTTCAGTAGAGATTGGAAATTTCAGGGCTGAATTCATCTAAATGATTCTAGTGAAGGTGTGTGGAGTTTAAAAACACAGTGGAGCGCTTCCTGTATTGCCGCATGACATCACAAGGTGGAGTGTTTCAGTTTGAAAGAAGAATATGAATGAAACAAAACACAACTCCAGGTCTGTTTGCGATGAGGAAACAACATTATAACATAGAAAATAGAAAGAAACAGAAAGAAAGTAGAGTAATATGTGCCCCCTTTTAAGCAAAATCAAATTTTTGGAGCTTTTATAACATGTTCCTTCATCAAAAACAGACCTGAAGTGGTTTTATATGTCACCCACGCATGTCTGAGTAATTTAGCAATCTCTCCCGGGCCCTATTCTAACCCTTCGTACAGTTAGCTGTAAGATTTTGTCCAATCCCACACTAGAATTCTCCATAAATATACAAAAACATGATACAAATATGAACAAAACAACATACTACAACTTCACAAACCTGATGCGATGTGCAGTAGTTTAATTAGTTGTTGTGGTAGCGCACTGACGGGGGAGTGACTCAAAAATTATTAAACACGTCAATATGTTATTTTCCGTGAATATACTGTAGCAGCATTTTCAAAACAATCAAAGGTAACACGGTGATCTAAACCCGATAAATTGCCGATGAATACCTCAAACAAGGCAATTCCACGGAAACAGAAAGTTAAAACCACACTTCGGAACATTATTTACAGATACGGTTTACGCCAAATGGTGGAATATTAAAGCCAAAGGAACAACATTTCGGTGGAAACAAGCAAGAGGACGACGACGACAGGTTTTTCAGTTCAATAAACACAATCAATCACACAAAAACACATTTATTTTAGTCTGTTTTGTTGGCTAAAATGTGACATACTGTGGCTTTAATGTCAGTTCACAACTTTCTATAGGCTTAGTATGTATAGAACTTTCACTGATTAATTAATAAAATAGTAATTAAATAATATATGGGAAAGTTTATAAGTGCTGACAATGTTAAAAAAAAAAAAAAGTAGTATTTCTCATATTTTATGTTTTATAGTTTGAAAATTCCACATTATTTCACCGATGTTTTGATTCTGTCTCATAACTCGAATAGAACTAAAAAGAATCTGACATGATTATCAAGTTAAAGAGATACTTTGGAACATTTTTTACAGATACGTTTTACGTCAAACGATGGAATATTAAAGCCAAAGGAACAACATTTCCATGGAAACAAGCAAGAGGAGGACGACAACAGGTTTTTCAGTTCAATAAACACAATCAAAATCAAACAAAAACGCACTTATTTTAGTCTATTGTGTTGGCTAAAATGTTACATACTGTGGCTTTAAAGTCAGTTTTGATGATGAACAGTTCAACATTTCACAATTTTCTATAAGCTTAGTGTGAACAGAACTTAACAGAACTCATTAATTAATAGAATAGCAATTAAATAATGTTTGGGAAAGTTTATAAGTGCTTTATGTAGACAATGTTTGAAAAATTTAGTGTTTCTTGTATTTTATTTTTTATAATTTGAAAATTCCATATTATTTCATCGATATAGAACTAAAACATATCAGATATTATTATCAAGTTAAAGCCATACTTCGGGACATTCACCGTGGAGATTTTGTTGGAGGTTTTGGCTTTCTGTGGAATATTATTATAGCCAAAGCAGCAACATCACCATGGAAACAAGCAGGAGCAGGCCCCAGTCCAGGCCAGATAAGAGTCAGGTTTGTGGAGATGCAAGCTCACTCACAGTAAGAACGCACGGTTTTCAACGCTGCCTGCTTGTCGCTATGGAAATGTGAAAACTTAGACTACAATGTTTCATGGTATAGCATTAAACGTATTCATCTCTGTGCAGATAAGCAGGTGCCACAAGTTACAAATCAGATCTGTGCAGAGGCGAGTACAGCACGCTCAAAGTCAGAATGCATGATAGATTAATGCCGTACAGAGTAAGAGTAAAATTCCAGACAAAGTTACACACTGCACCTTTAATCACAAGTTTTCTCCAAATATGTGTACTTTTACTGCAGTATTTTTGGTTGAGTAGTACTTTGACTCCGATTTAAAAGTGCTATATTACACAAAATTGATTCCTGAGAGGTTTAAGTCGTGTTATAATGTTGTTTCCTCCTCAAAAACAAACCTGTAGTTGTAGTTGTAGTTTTGTTTCATTCACACATGTCTGTCTACATCTCCAAAGCTCCAAATGCTCTGTTCCACCTTGTGATGTCATGAAGCAGTAGTTTCCAATTTAACCTCTACATTTACCTTTACTTCATCAGAGATTTTTGGCAATTCTTGAGCTGAAATCATCCAAATGATCCTAGCGAAGGTGTATGGAGTTTAAAAACACAATGGATCACTTTATTCCTGTGTGACATCACAAGGTGGAACGGAGTGTTTTCAGTTAGAGAGAAGAACTCGGCTTAAAAATTCAGGGTTTGAAGAGGGAGTGACTTGAAACTTATTAATGTCATGTCATTTTCCGTGAATATAGAAGCATTTTCAAAACAATCAAAGGTAACACGGTGATCTAAATATGATGAGTTCGCAATTAATATCTTATAGAAGACAATTCCACGGAAACAGAAAGTTAAAACCACACGGAACATTCTCTACAGATACGTTTTATGCCATACGGTGGAATATTATTAGCCTGATTCATCAGATGGTTTCACTTCATAGAAACCATCTGACCTCGCAGCGTTAGGGTTCATTTGCTCGACAGTATGTGGGTACTTTTTTTAATTTAACCAATCGCTGCTATTTGGTCGTGACATATGTAATGCACCGCTAACGGGGCTGTAGGAAGAAGGGCAATAACGTCTTTCCCCTTGATAAAATTCACCAAACATTGTTCCGGCTTTAAACCGTTGCCAACACAGAATGTATAGCTCTTCGTTGATTGTGCCCAGAACCGCACTTCCGGGTTTTTTGTGAACTGTCTAGTGCAGAGGTCTCCAGCCTGTAGCTACCTGTAGCTCTCCACCCCCTCACAAGTAGCTCGCCAAAGGATTTTTGAATTATACGCATTGTACTAAATTACTAAAATTTTATTACCACTGTAAATGTGTTATTTTGAACCTTGAGCTCTGACAAATGTTTTATATGAACAACAGTTAAGGCTGGTCCTCTTATATCGACTCTATTTCTTGCAGCTGCTAAAATGAGGAGCTCTCCGGCATTTTCATTTTGTATAGTCAGCGCACCAGAAGCAAAAGGTTGGAGATTCCTGGTCTAGTGTATTCTGATTCCTGACCTAGTCACTGGAGAGAAATGAAACTGAGTAAAGGCACTAGGTGGGGCCAGCCTGACTAGACCATTATCGCCAAAGGAACGACATTTCCATGGAAACAATCAATTTAACAGCTAAGTTTACCTTTACTTCATTAGAGATTCTTTGCAATTCTTGTGCTGAAATCATCCAAATGATACTAGCTAAGGTGTATGGAGTTTAAAAACATAATGGATCACTGTATTCATGTGTGACATCACAAGGTGGAACAGTGTTTTCAGTTAGAGAGGAGAACTCATCTTAAAAATTCAGGGTTTACGCATTAAAACATGTGTGAATGAAACAAAACACAAGTCTCCGGGTGTGTTTGTGATGAAGAAACAACATTATAAATCAGAAAGTAGCATAATATGATCCCTTAAACATGAAGTAACACAGCAAGGAATATTTTTTATGTTTGCCACTACATACACAACTACATTTAACACAGAATATAGGCGTGTATAGAAAACTTCACTTCAGAACATCATTTGGATAAGCAGAGAACCACCAAAACAACACCCGTGCGTCATGCGCCATGGCCAGAGCATCGACCCGGCGTGTGACAGCAACAGCAGCAGCAGCAGCAGCAGCAGCAGTGTCCGTATGCGCACAGCGGGACTATAGTACGCACAAATCACATCAGGCCCGAGGGGGGAAAACGGCCACGAACCGCTCGCCTTTCATTCAAAGCACTCCAGAGCACGCATCACGCATCACGCACGGCGATTGTCACAACAGACCCGCTTGCATGACTTAACCCGGGGCCCGGAGACCATCGGCGCGGCTCGGTGTTGTCACAGGCCTGCATTGTCACCGGGGGGATGGATAGATAGAGGGATAGATAGAGAGATGGACGGATGGAGTGGTGGCCTAACTAACACCCAGCTCCCCGCATCCTCCTCTCCTCTCTTCTCCTCTCCTCTCCCGACAAGATGGATGACTGCACTCCCGATCGTATCACGTAACCCGGTTAGCTCCCCGCAGCCCCGTTTCTCCGCCGACAACACGCCAGCGCACTCGGCGTCGATTCCCGTCAGATAAATCGACGCCCGGGTTTACGTCGAACCCCAAGCAAGTCAATTCACTTTCTGCGGCGCATTCCCTGCCGCTGCCACTGCTGCTACTGCTGCTGCTGCAACACTAGAGGCCCCTACAATCACTGCAAAACAGCTTCGCTACGGGCACCTCGGCTCCACACGCTCCGCACGCTCAGTTTTACGTTTCTCGGGGTTAACGGGGCCGTACGTGAACGCGCGCCCGGTGGAAAAGCGAAAGGGAAAAGCGAATGCCAAAGCAAGCGAGCTCCACTGTGTGACTGTGTTATTCATCTGCTCGGTTTGTGTCGATAGAATGAGCGGCGCAGGCAGAGACAAGGCGCTGCATCCACTGAACAGACTGTTTTGAGTGAGAATTGCGCAAACTTACCGCAGCGAACTCAGACTAATCCATCGGAGTGTGTAGAGGGGCTTCGTGGCTCGGGTCTGGCGCTGTTTTTGTCTCCTCGGGGTCTGTTTTCTGGGCGTTCGGAGGCAGCGGAGGGACAGCCTTCCTGACGATCGGCTGCTGCTGTCGCGACCGTGCGTAAAGGCGATGACGGCGGAGTGGCACGGAAAGCGCGCGGCACTCACTACGAGCTGCTTCCGGTGACCTTTTCCACATGAACCAGTTTTATTGTCTCAAAGTCACTGGCACTCGGCGCTGGAAGCAGAGGGGTGGGGGAAAACAAGGAAAGACACATGTTATCAGCTCTTCTGGTTTATAGAGACAGTTATAGACATTTTTATAGTTATATCTGTAATTTTGAGGTTTACTATCCTCAACTTTTTCTGCTAAATCGACTTTTCAGAGCTTTTAATCATGTTATCATTGTTTTCCTTTCTCATTTACCTTCTTGAAGTTGTATCTCTTTTTTTTTTTTTTTTTTTTTGCCAATCAACCCAAGTTTTTCTTCACAGTGGTATTGTTGGAAGTAACTGAATACATGTACAGAGAATACACATTTTGAATAGTAGTTTACTGTGCAGTTAACTGTGTTTTGGTACAGAAATACATTTTGGTATGATCACTCTAATTAGGCTTCAAACTGCTCAAAATTGGTGAAGAAAAAAAATATAAAACACAGCTCTTATGGTGTGTGCAAGTGTTTTTCCTACTCTGATCAGTGATAAATAAATGCATTACAAACAATCAAACAAATATAAATAAAAGCTGTTATTAATATTGTGATGTGTGTTTATAATTTAAATGCAACCCTACATGAAAGTATTCTAAGTATTCAGAATACAGCACTCTGATTGGACCATGTATCAGATTACATTACAAAATACATTTTAAAGCAGATATTCAGTGTTAACTAAATACATACAGATAACAAAGGATTCTTCCCATCACTGCAGGCACCCACTGCTCTGTACATACTAGTTTTCCAATTATATTTTCTCAATTGGTGATACACATAGGATTTGGCAGTGTCGTGTAACTAAGTACAAATGGGGAAAAAAAATCTGTGACACAGTAGTTATCCATAGGAGGTGTCAACAACTTCATAGCTTTTTGTTGTGAGTAAGTAAGTAAGTTTTTTATTTATATAGTGCTTTCACAGACATTTGTCACAAAGACACTTTACAGAGCATTATTCATTCACTCCATACCCAGTGGTGGTAAGCTACTATTGTAGCCACAGCTGCCCTGGGGCAGACTGACGCAAGCGCCGCTGCCATGACAATCGGTGCCATCGGCCCCTCTGACCAGCACCATCACTCACACACACACCACAGTCATACTAGGCAATGTGGGTGAAGTGTTTTGCCTAAGGACACAATGACAGTTTTTGTGATTGGCGCCCCCCTGTGGCACCTGATTTTCCTCAGTGGTCTCCCATCCAAGTACCAACCAGGCCCGGCCCTGCTGAGCTTTTGAGATCTGACGGGATCAGGTGTTGACAAGCCAGTATGGCCATAAAGTCGTGATGACGTTTGCAGTGACGTCAGCTCCCACTGGGCATTATTGATCCATAGGTGTCATAGATTATAACTGTACAGCCAGACAGTGACATAAGCACTATATGTCTTCTTTAATGAACTGGTCATGTGCTGACAGTCGTGCAGGTCAAGATCCTTATAAGCAACTTTACTATACACAATAAAATACATTTGCCATCTGCCTGTCTCCATGGAGGTGCCAGTATCTTGTCTGGAATGTGACACATTATAGTATTAACTTTGTACCTTTAAAATAAGCAGGTGACACCATTAGGCAAAGTTAAAGGTCAGATCTGTGGAGAGGTGATCAGATACTAACCAATATCAAAACTAGTATCAAAATTAGATACTCATTTGAGCAGGTATCGGTCCAAACAAAGTCACATGCAGGACAGAAATGAACCTGAACGATCTTGAGCTGTATCAGAACAAATATAAGAGCACATAGACTAATTTACGCCTATGGACAACGATGGAACCTACCTGGACCACTGAGGGTTTACACAGATATAAGGCCACATGGGGGAACAAAAAAGAAAATACAATTGATTTAATGTTGAAAATCACATACTATGAGTGTTTTTATCATCATCATGGTATCAAAATCTGTATTGAGTACTGAGTCTATTGTTTAGTAAAATTGAAATTGAGTTTGAAATTTACCAAAAAAAATAAAAAATAAAATCATAACAACATGGAGACAAGTAGTTACATTGTCCAACTCTGAGGCTGATTCTGATGGAAGACGATACTGAGAATTGTCAATATGTAACACAACAGAGCACATGATCCCAGTGCTGGATGTGCCCTTGAACAGACTTAGGTTGTTTATTTTTGGATGAATTATTTTGTTTTTCATATCAAGTATATGTTACTATAAACTGTAGGAGATTCATTATTTAGTTGCACATTTGTTTACAGCAAATGAAATCTGATAAACGTTTCAAATCTGCCCATAGAAATAACTTTTTTTGGTCTTACCCATAGACTATATATAGAAGTGTACCAAGGGAGTGTGACGTCGCCCACAGCGTTTGGCTCCAGTCAAATGAAGTTCACGGAGGCTAGCAGTTATAGAAGTGAATTTGGAGCAGAGTTCCACTTTAGGAAGAAGAACTGAAGAGGAATAAAAACACCAGGATCATGTAGAGGTTAATACGTACATTTTAAGACCAAAATGATGAGGCTCCAAGCAGCATTTGAAGAGAGAGAGAGAAGCAACGTTTTTCAATGTAAAGTCAATCAGAGCTAGAGTTGATGGACCCAGAAGCGTGCCCATCCTCACTTCCTTTTTGGAATGTGGCAGCTCGCAGGTTCGCTTTGTTCATTTAAAGTCAATGGGCTAACCGTACATCATTTGCACCTTTGCACCTTCTATCAACTAAAAAAGGGCTGGCCTATAGTTTCATGTTCTGTCTTAAATACAGTATTTAGGCTTATATGTGTTCTGTTGAAACTTATTTAGATTCTTTTACCGTAAATGGCCACACTTTCTGCCTCCATGGGCACTGTGCACTTTGAGGAACACTTTCTTTCACATGTTTATCAAGCACAAACTAGAGGAGTGTCTTGCTCAAAGTGCACTAGTAGGAGCAGTAAGTGTCATTGAGCAAAGTCTCAGAGCTACGGCCTTCTGTGTCTCCAGGATTTGACTAAACCTTCATTGTTTTGTTCTCATGTTTATGATTGCCTAAATACTGTGGCGGATGAGGTACTCAATAAAAAAAACTGAAATAAAATTAAATGTATCAAATGAAGTAAAAGTTTTAAAGTAGGCTATCCATTTAAAAATGCACTTAAAGAGTAAAAAGTAAAAGTATTTTGCACAGATTTTGAGATCTAATAAAGCTTTAAATCTATTTTGAAACTGAAAAAACTGAACTGATCTTTTTTCCAGCAGTTTTTATTTGTACACTGGAAAAAAACTACATCTAGCTAAGTTAAAATGACTTAAATGAAGAACATTTTGCTTTATTTGAGTCAATTCAGCTTGACAGGTCAAATTATCTACCAATAGAATAAGTGTGTTTTTCTTAATTCAAGCAACATTTGATTTTGTCTCTTTATTTTACGTGCAAAACGTTGTTGTTTTTGTTATTTTAAGTGTAACAAGATGTATTTTCATATTTTAAATACAAAAAGTCTTGTTCCACTGGCAGATAATTTTACTTGTTAAGTGAATTACTCAAATCATGATAAAACTTTCTTAATTCAAGTCAACTTTGTTTTTTGCAGTGTATATTTGCGTTTGCTCAACTTTGCAAATACAAATGTGTTAAATATAATCCCTCAGCCTTTTCAGCAGGTCTCAAAATATAATAAAAAATACTTTTACTTTTCAGTCCTGTTCAAAAATATAGTGGAATAGAAAGTACAGATACCTGCTCTCAAATGTAGTGAGGTAAAAGTAAAAAAGTAGGCTACTTAAATGTGTACTCAAGTATTTTACTAGTTTTACTTTATTACGTTCCACCACTGCCTAAACATGCCTAGATGTTTTTATTTTTTTTAAATGAAAAAAAAGAAGAAAAAAAAAGAAAAAGGCATGCATATATTTGTCAGTGAAGATTTTGCCTCATTTCACCTCCACAACCCAATCCCCATTTTACCTTTATTTTCCATTTCTCGCGCTTTTATTCTGAAACGCCGCCGCCTGTCCCGTTTCCTGCGTCGGCGCCGTCTTGACGCTGTTGTGATTGCGTACAGCTGATGCAGATGCTCGCCGAACCAGAGGCTTTTTGACGGACACCGCTCGGGCCCAATGACCGCCCCGTAGTGCCCGCTAAGCCCCGCCCCTCCGTGGATGGGTTGGCCGAAAAACAAGACACGATACCGGGGTTGTTTTGTGGTGATCCCCCTCCGTCTGCGCTGTACGTGGATGGATGAGACTGGCACACGGGAGCTCGGTGTTGTAACTTTACGCACAGACACGTCGTTACGATGCGCAAACGTTACTGAACAGCGTTTATTGTTGTTTATTTTTGCGGGCAGAGCTAACAGTTGGTGGTGGTTTCCCTCTGCGCCTGGGGGCCTGCTAATTAAATCCATCACCTGCTGCGTCTGTACGAGCTTCTGGTGAATTTGCAAACGGCAACAATGCGTAAAATTACACGTTTTAGCCGTGTATTTGTCTTATAGAAAAACATTAGACTAATTTTGCACAAATAAGTGTCATCATGATACTAAAATTTCAAACTCGATTCTGAAAATACTAAGAAATTCGTTTAATGCTCGATACCGATTACGATACATTACGATTTTTAGTAATATTATGTAATTTACACATACAAAATAATCTTTTCATCTTCGGATGAGGTCAGGAAGGGCATCCAGTATAGTTCGGCTTGAACCTCCACTCGAAGGTTTGATTTCCGCTCTGACGCAAGTTCTGTTGTTGTGTCCTTAGGCAAGACACTTCACCCACTTGGTCAGTTATGAAAGTGGAAAGTGTGAATTGTAATTATTATAGGGTGACCAAGTGTCCGTTTTTCCACGGACATGTCAGTTTTTTGCGTCCTGTCCTGGGTGTCCGGGTTTTTTTTTTTTTTTAAGTGATGGAAATGTCCGGGTTTTCATGATCTTTCATTGGGGCCATTAAACTGAGCGTCTCTCGTAGCTCTCTGTGCATCAGAAGGAGCGAGCAGACACAGTCAGTCAGTCAGTCTGCAACATGCCGAAGCACAAATGCGCATTTAACAATGACTTATACAAGAAATTCCCCGTTTCTCATCCTAGTTGGGACAAGTGGGAGGCCATGTACGCAGGTTGTGAGGTGAAAGTAGCTCAGTGTCGAGGCCCCAGCCCCCACCCCGGTAAGGTGTCTGGGTTTTCACAAATGGAAATATGGTCACCCTAAATTATTATAAGTAATGTTGGGCCCCTATAATGCACTTGTCTCACACTGAATTACACTGGATGCCCTTACTGATTATTTTCTGGTGTTCGTACTGTGCGGGAAAGCTCAAATTTTGTCCTGTTAATGTGATTTTTTTTTCAGAGTATCCAGTTTTGATTTTAGTTTTTGAATTGAGTATAGTATTTATTTTTCGAGTACAAATATTTAAACACAGTAGCCTACATGGCACACGGGAGCTTGGCGTTATAACTTTACGCACAGACTCGCCATTACGGTGCGCAAACGGTTTTGAACAGCGTTTATTGTTGTTTATTTTTGCGGGCAAAGCTAACAATTGCTGGTGGTTTCCCTCTGCGCCTGGGGGTCTGCTAATTAAATCCATCACCTGCTGCGTCTGTACGAGCTTCTGGTGAATTTTCAAACTGCAACAATGCATAAAATTACACGTTTAATCATGTATTTGTCTTATAGCAAAACAGTACCTTAATTTTGCACAAATGAGTGTCGTCATGATATGAAAATTTCCAACTCAATTCGCAAAATACTAAGCTATTTACTTAATGCTCGATACTGATTACGATATTTAGTAATATTACATAATTTGCACATATAGTATTTTTTTTTACTCTTCAGATGAGGTCAGGAGGGGCATCCAGTATAGTCCGGTTTGAGCGTCCACTCTGATGCAAGTTCTGTTGTTGTGTCCTTAGGCAAGTCGCTTCACCCACTTTGCCTTTGCCCTTCCCGATTAGTTTCCCGGTGTCCGTACTAAAATTGTGCAGGAAAGCTCAAATTTTGTCCTGTTAATGTGATATTTTTTTCTAGATTTCTAGATCTAGATTCGATTCTAGTTTTTGTATAGAGTAGTATCTATTTTTTGATACTTTAGACCTTAACACAAATCTTTCTTCGCGTTCAATGTTGTTGACGTGGAAACTTCTAGACCTAAAACAGTAACCTAGTTTTGCAAAAATGTGCGTTGTCACGATATTGTGTCAATGTCAAACTCAATAAAAAAAATACTGAGGAATTCGCTTAATACTCGATACCGATTACTATTTTTTTGTAATATATATATGATTTTTTTTTCAGAGTACTTGGTTTCGATTTGTATTTTTGTATAGAGTATTATCTATTTTTTGATACTTTTGATACTTTTGACCCAAGTACAAATATTTGAACGCAGTAGCCGACATTGTTTCTTGTAGCGTTCAAGGTTGTTGACATGGAAACTTCTAGTCCTAAAACAGTACCCTAATTTTGCACAAATAAGTGTCATCACGATACTAAAATTTCAAACTCGATTCTGATAATACTAAGAAATTTGCGTAATACTCTATACCGATTACGATTTTTTGTAATATAATGTTATTTTCATATACAAAATAATAGTACTTTTTTATTTTTAATCTTAGGATGAGGTCAGGAAGGGCATCCAGGATAGTCCGGAATGAACCTCCACTCAAAAATCCGATTTCCGCTGTGCGAATTGTAAGGCATTATTAGTAAAGTTAGGCCCTTCCTGATTAGTTTCCGGTGTTCATGCTAAAATTGTGCGGGAAAACTCAAATTTTGTCCTGTTAATGTGATTTTTTTTTTCAGCGTATCTAGTTTCGATTTTAGTTTCTGTATCGAGTATAGTATTTATTTTTCGATACTTTTGACCCAAGTACAAATATTTGAACGCAGTAGCATAAATTGTTTCTTGTAGCGTTCAAGGTTGTTGACGTGGACACTTCTACACCTGCTAAAAAGTTGCATTTGTTTAAGTACGTCCATGTCGGTTACAATTTGCATAAAAAATACTTTCGTTTGTCCATCAGGGTCATTATACTAACGTCTTGTGAGTGAGCCTGTATTTGCATGTTGACTTGGCACAGACTTTACACTGGATGCCCTTCCTGATTAGACTTTATTATGTTTGTACAATGGGATGACAGCGGCGCAATAATTAGAGCATTCGTGCACTTGAAGGTTGGATTTTTTTGATTCCCGCTTTGACTATGTTTGGTTGTTTGTTTTTAAGCAGGATGTTCGAGTCACGTTCTGACCAAGCTCTGTCCTTGTGTCCTTAGGCAAGACACATTAACTTGCGTATATGAATGTCTGAAAAAGTCTGAAAAAAGAATCAGTTTTTTTTTTTTTTTTTTTAGAAGTAGTTTTTATTCGGTCATTTTGCAGCACTAGAAAACAAAACAAAACAGACTACAACCCCATAGATCATGACCGAAAGGGTTTAGGCTGGAGTAAAAAGTAATTATAATGCCGAACCCTATAAAACAAAGACAAAATTCCAAGAAAAAAAGCAGTGTATGAACAGCAAGTTTACATTTACAATTTCACTTACAACTTACTGTATATATAAGAGACAAGATATAAATTAAAACAAACAAAATTTTATGCATAATTCATTCATTCCAGAGCTTTTTTTTATTATCTTGTTATTATCTTCATTTTTTTATAGATGCCAGTTTTGTTTTCGTTTATGGTCGCACAAACCAACAATAATAACAAAACAAAAGGCATGCTTTTCTTTGACATTGCCTTTTGTTTTTGGCGCGATCGTGGACGATGAATTTTGCGCCTTCTTTGTCATTATTGTTGGTTTGTGCGACCATAAAGTAAAAAGAAAAAAAAAAAGAAAGTGATGTATTTCTGTTAGAAGGAACAATCTGAGCGATGATTTAAAAAAACAAAAAAGTCTGACTCTGTAGATGCTTTTAAAAATTGTATAAAGTGTTATGTTTTGAAAGATTTAGAGCTTTGGACCACTGCAAACTGTTTTAAATGAGCTAGTTTCACATTTTTAAAGCTACGGAGTTTTGTTTGTGTCATTCATATTTGAGTAACCCATCTCCAAAGCTCAAAATGCTCTGTTCCACCTTGTGATGTCACGAAGCAGTAGTTTTAGAGTTAACCGCTACAACTTTTACCTTTAGTTCTGTAGAGATTGGACTGAAATGATCCAAATGAGTCTAGTGAAGGTGTATTGAGTTTAAAAAACACAGTGGAGCACTTCCCTGTATTACCAAGTTGGAACAGAGTGTTTTCCGTTTGAGAGAAGAACGCAGCCTAAATATGCAGGGTTTGCCTGTTAAAAATGTGTGAATGAAACAAAACACAACTCTGGGTTTGTTTTTGATGAGGGAACGTTATAACAAAGATCAGAAAATCGTAGGGATGGGACAAGATCTCGTGTGACAAAACCGCCACAAGATCGTGCACACATGAAAAAAAAAAGATCTTGTGAGAGTTTTTCCCAAGTGTTTACATTTGGATTGGACAAAAAAAAGCTCCGTGTTGGTGAGTTACGTCTCTTACAATTCCAGAAAGCAAGACTAGAATGGAAACAAAATTTTGAAATCAAACAGATGAAAAAATTGTGAGACCAAAATTGGAAATTGAATCGTGACCTCGTCTTGTCTCGTTTTCGTTGACCCAATCTCGTATCTCGTGGAAATTGTGTCTCATTCCATCCCTAGAAAATAATATACTGTAGATCTTTTAAGTTATGTAAATGATTTTAGCTCCAAGAAGCAAAAACACGGGACTGACATTTGACACGTTTAATGGTCTGTTTTTGCTTGTTGTTTGTGAACCACATCACAAAATTTGGATCTCAGTGACATGTTTGGAAAAGGTCACAAATCAGGAAAGGAATAAATCAGTAGTTTGAAGTGAAAACCGGCTCAGATGTGGGCACTTACACTTAGCAATTTGAGTCGTTTTTGTGCACAATTTTTACTTTTTTTTTTTTTCAGATATTTTAGCTATGCAAAAATCAATATCAAGGTAAGAACATTTTACTTTATTTGACTCGATTGAACCGGACAAGTACAATTATCCACCAATGGAATACGTGTGTTTTTCTTAATTCAAGCAACATTCGATTTTTTTTCTTATTTTAAGTGCAAAAAGTAGTTGTTTTTCTTATCTTAAGTGCAGCAAGATGTATTTTCATATTTTAACTACAAACAGTCTTGTTCCACTGGCAGATAATTTTACTTGTTGAGTCAAATTTGTTCAAATCATGGTCAAACTTTTTAAATTCAAGTCATCTTAACTTGACTAGACTTTAGTTTTTGCAGTGAAATAAAATGAACTGGAGATTTTTTTTGGTCCAGTATAATTTGTTGAGTAAATGTGACGTCTGTGAAATATAAACGATCATTGTTTATACTTTGAGGAATGTTATTATCTTGATCAATTTCATTCATGTTAGTTTGGGCTTTGTACTCGATATGATTTGTGTAATTATTCTGTAGTTCTAGGTCCTGAAAGTTTGTACTCAAGTCTTCATCGTTAGACAGGGAGGAGTTATCGATGTCATTACTGTACATAATTAACTATCTGTATCTATATATTTTTTACTTTATTTTATTTTAAGGCATGCCAAAAAAGAAAAACTACTGTAGTGCAGTTAAAGACAGCAAAATGGCGAGTGTTAAAGTACGAAAAGTTGACAGAGTTTTCAAAGAACAATGGACGAACGATTATTTTTTTGTTCAGTGTAAGGACCGTACAGTTTGTCTGATATGTAAAGAAAGTTTGGCGGTTTTCAAAGAATATAATCTGCGTCATCAGGGTCATACAATTCTGTTCTACGGCCAACCCGACCCTGGCCTCCATCACAGTCAGGAGCGATAATGTGGCCCCCAGAGAAAAAAGTTTGATGACTCCTGATCTAGTGTATTCAGTCTTTCACATCTTCCATGTTTGTGTTCATTGTCATTTTCTTCTTGTGCTGGCTGGATTTTGCCTACAGTTTACAAGCCTGATTCATCAGCTGGTTTCACTTCATAGAAACCGTCTGACCTCGCAGCATTAGGATTTGTTCGCTCAACAGTAGTCACGTACTATTTTTTTTTATTTAACCAATCGCTGCTTTTTGGTCGTGACGTATGTAATGCTCCAAATCCTGTAGGAAGAAGGGCAATAACGTCTTTCCCCTTGGTAAAATTCACCAAACATTCTCTTTGTTCTGGCTTTAAATCCTCGACCTCGGGAATCGTTGCCAACACAGAATGTCTGTTTTCGTCTACATCCATCTCGACCGCTTTGTTTACTGTTTTGCTGTACCACAAAAGGGACCCAGACAGACGCTTGAGTTTGATGTCATGACTTCACAGCTCTTCACTGATTGGCCGGTGCGCGGTCTACAACTTCCAGGGTTCTTGCAAACCGTCTAGTGCAGGCATGTCCAAACTGTGGCCCATGGGCCAAATGTGGCCCTCAGACAAATTTTTCTTGGCCCTCAGGTTTCCAGGTGAATTGGCTCAAATTACCTTGCATCAATTATAAATGCACTTTTTACTGCAAGTTTTTTGAAAATGTACCTTGATAAAGCTAAAATTTAATATTTAGTGTGTGGTTTTAAGGATCTTAGTGTGAATAAAGACTGATGGCTCATTCTAACATGTTAAACATGCACATATTTCAATGATTCACTGTACTGAGCCCCTGTCTACGGCCCTTGATCAGCCCTCTGCTTCGTCTGTGTTTAGATATGTGGCCCTTGATGAAAAAAGTTTGGACACCCCTGCTCTACTGTATTCTGATTCCTGACCTAGTCGCTGGAGAGAAATAAAATTGAGTGGAGGCACTAGGTGGCGCCAGCCTGGGGAACAGTTTACATGAAATCACTATGAAGACAAGCAAGTGACACCTTCAAACCAAGTTACAGGTCAGATCTGCGGAGACACGATTTGTCTCACTGTAAGAATGCATGTTTTGCAATTTCCGATGCCTGTAATTGTATATTTGCAAGAAAGATGCGTTTAATGCCATACTGTGGAACATTCCAGATATTTTCATTAATGCACGTTATGTTGTTTTTTCGGAGGTGCACTTCCTGGATCACCACCTAATAATGTCACAAGATGGAACTGAATGTATCCATGTCCAAAGAAGAAGTCTAAATATGCATTACGCAAACATAATCTGAGAGTCGTGATGTGAATGCTTGGAACCGAATCTAAATTTTTAAAAGAATCAGATCTTTTTATTATTATTTTAATTTTTTTGCATTTTCACACAATGACTCAGTACAGAAACAGAGCAGGCAAGTGAGAGCTTTCTGCACAAAAAACATATTGGCATCATAAAAGTCTGTTTAAAAAAAGTGTAGTTAAATGTTTTATTTAGATTATGCGTCATTTGAAAATGTAAACACACTCCCACGCTCAGCTGGAAACATGTATGAGCCGCGGTCACTTCTCTCTGTGTTTAGTTTGTTGTTAAAATAGTTCTGACATTGGCTTCTGTCATATAAATAAATATTTTAAAAAGCCAGTCTTTTGAACGGCTCTTTGACATGAACTGACCCAAAAGATTCAGATCCTGTAAAAGATAGCAAAAGACAAATTCAATTCTGTCAACTGCCAGTTTTACTTTTTACAGTTTCACACAAATTTGTACAAACCGTCTGACCTCCCAGCCTTAGATTTCATTTGCTCGATGGTAAGCATACTTATTATTATTTAACCAATCGCTGCTATTTGGTTGTGTGTATGCAATGCACCACTAATGGGGATAACTGGTATATTAAGCTTTTCCCAAATCCCGTAGGAAGAAGGACAATAACATCTTTCCTCTTGATGAAATTCAGCAAACATTCTCTTTATTCCAACTTTAAATCCTCGATCTCGGGAATCATTGACAGCATTGAATATATGACCCTTCACTGATTGGATGGTGCCCGAACTTACACTTCCAGGGTTTTTGCATCTAGTGTATTCCGATTCCTGACATAGTCACTGGAGAGAAATGAAATTGAGCGGAGGCACTAGGTGGCACCAGCCTGACTAGGAGGAGCTAACTACACTGAAACAACTCTGAAACTAACACACCTACTTTTTTACACTTTCTGTTGGTCAGTTCAGCCTATTGAACTAGATTAAGTGTGAACTATGCTTGAGTCATACTATCTTGTCTCACTATGGGCTCTATTCACGCTTACGTCACAAAACAAGAAGACATTTGGAAATATGCGATGACAACTTCCAGTGTAGTTCCCGACATTGGGCTCGCCGACCGACTGTGATAAAACCCACTGAAGTAAACATGATCAGCAGGAAAATGAAGACTGCATATGTATGTGCTGTTTGGAATCATCTTGAATTTGGCGCCTCATATCTTCTAATCGCATGTACCCAGTGCACTCGGAGTTGTGCGTCAGTGGGGAAATTATGAAAACTGAGGTGCGGTTGTAATTGTTGATTCGCCGAACATAACGGAACGCTACAATGACGCGGAGATGAACAAAACTAGACCATTTTCTCATTTTTCCAAGATTTTGTCAGACTTACTACTTGCAAATTGTGAGATTTATTGGGACAAATTTTGCAAGTAAGTTTTATTCTTTTATTCCTTCTGCCATAAAGCTTTTAAATAGACAACGGATTCGCTATTGTGTCCCTGATGCACTGAGATTTGAATGTATGGCGTCTGTTTTTCTTTTTCTTTAATTATTTATTGATTGTGCATGACCAGAGATGTGCGAAATGAATTGCCCTTTGGGATTAATAAAGTTGTTGATTGTTAGATTGGTTGATTGACTGATAAACAAAAGTAAAGTAAACAAAATTTGCAAGTAAGACGGTGTGCGGGATTTTTCTCTATGTTCTTGGGCTGCTCCCTCTCCTCCAACACACCCGTCTCAAGAAACTGATGTGCGAAGTTCTCATTCTTTTATACCGTCAGACTTATGACTGCAAACAAGTTGTCATGTCTTCCTGGTTTGAGATGTAAGCGTGAATAGAGCCTATTGTTGTTGTTTTTTTAGGTCTGAGGATGAAGTTTTAAATAGGAGAGAGGTGAGAGATGAGTGTGAGCCCTCCATTTTTGTTCTAACTTAACAAAAATAGCCTCTTTAACTCCCTCCCAAACCATTTCTTTTCTTTGGCGTTGCTCTGTACCTCACTATCCTTGAAAGAGCAATTAGTGGCTTTGAGATGGACATACAGCAGACTGCGGCCCTGTGTTGTTTGGTTTATTTCAGCAGGCCGAGTTAACAAACAAACTGTAAACAAGTAGATGTGTTAGTTTCAGACATGAATCTATTAAAATAACTGAATAGGGTGTTGCTGCTGATAGCTGCGTCCTGTTGAGATAGTGACACTCACTGGTACTTCAGCGGAAAAAATCCCCGGGTCTCAGTCAAGATTTTTCTCATAGTGCGCAATGTAATCACAAACTGCTCATGTTCAGCTGACAGGGCACCAACAACTTTCAAAAATGTTGGAATTTGTTGGTGATTTTTAGCTATTTTTAGATCATAAACTTTTTCTCAGCTCAAAATCCTTCAATTGTCTTAAAAAACGCTTTATAATCATTCGCTCTTCTCCGCTCTAGCTCCTCTCGCTCTGATTGGTCAAAGCGATCATGTGATACATGAGGCCGTGCTCCGTGTGTTCGCTCACATACATTGTCGTTTGTCCTCGGTAGGCAAGAGTACTACTGCACATGCTCAGTCGGCCCAGAGCCACCGTAAGTACCTCACCGGGCTAAAGGTGAATCTGGAGTCATGTACCATTGAGCTCGGCCCATTGACTTGAATGGGTGGCATTTTGGTTTTTGATTTCAGAGTAGTTTCGGTGTAGTTAGCTCCTCCCTACAGACAAATATAAGGCAGTGTCCTCCAGGATCTGACCAGAACTACGAAACATCTTCAGCCAAAATCTTGTGTCCAAATACAGAACTGAATTTCTCCTTTACTCTGGATTCTTCTGAGCGACACAGACATCGCATAAAAGAACCAAAGATCCCATCACTATCTGAGCGTGAAACACAACCCTCAAACTATATTCTTATTTTGATCAGGACATAACATCATAACATGGATAAAATGTTGTACTACTTCACAAAGCGGCGTGTTCACTTGTCGCCTGTAGCCTGATGATGTAGCCGCTCTGTGATTAGCCCTGATGAGCAGGTCTGGTCTTAATGAGCGGAGCACAGTGGGGTCACACGGTTCATGGCGTCTGTGTCTTTGTCTCACAGCGGCGCAGCGACAATTATGTCACGTGTATGTCCCCCGGATGTCAACAATCACTCTGGCCCACTTACACCCAATAAATACAGATATATGCAGTACGGGGGAGGGGGGGTTTATATATGCGTCTCTATGTTCAACTCTACAGGCAAAACGGGGGAATCTAAACTAAACTGAGAGGACAAAATGAATTCAGGTTTTACATTCACAGTAGTTCAGTTGGCATTTGACTTAGTCCTGGTTCAGACCTACTATTTCTGGTACAGATCTGGTTTAGTCTTGTTCTAGATGTGGTTCTGACCTGGTTTTGTCATAGTTTAGTCCTAGTTCAGCTCTGGTTTAGTCCTCGTTTAGTCAAGGTTTAGACCTTGTTTATTCTTAGTTCAGACTTGGTTTAGTCCTGGTTCAGACTTGGTTTATTCTTGGTTCAGACTTGGTTTAGGCCTAGTTCAGTCCTGGTTCAGTCCTGGTTTAGTCCTGGTTATACCTGGTTTAGACCGGGTTTAGTCTTAGTTCAGATTTACTTTAGTCCTGGTTCAAACCTGGTTTAGATTCGGTTTAGTCGTGGTTCAGACCTGGTTTAGTCCTAGTTCAGTTTTAGTTTAGTCCTGGTTCAGATTTGGTTTAGATTTGGTTGAGTCTTGGTTCAGACTTGTTTCAATCCTGGCTCACTCGGTTTAGTTTGGTTATTTATTTATATATTTTTTTCCCCAGTTCCTTATTTATTTTTTAATATTGTGCTGTAAAATATTTTGCACATTCAACTATTTCTTTATTTAATTTTTTTATTCTTTGCAAATATGAATGTTTGATGTGAAATAGATAACTGAAATGTATGTAAGATTGTGGAGTGAATTAAAGTGAATATGGAAGTTATTTTTTTGGACCAAAAGTGAAAGTCAAAATTGAGGAATTATATATTTATGCATGTTTTTTTTTCTAATATTATTTGACACTGTGGTGCACTTATTGACCTATTCTACTCCACTGTGCATAATCATAGACTGTAACACAAGTACACATCTCTGTACTTCTTCCTCCACAAATGCTGACTGTCTTTCTCGGGAAGCCATCTTGGTCCGGTCTCCATGGCGACGGCCTGAGGGGTCAGTGAATGGAGGCATGGGAGCGGTGGACTCGGGGCTACGGCGGCGGCGGAGGAGTACCCCAGGACTGAGCGCCTTTATGTGGGTCGGGGGACGGGATGCTCAGCTGCAGTCCGCCCAACACAAGAGCCCATTATACCACATGATAAGGTCTGATTATGTCCACGGAGGAGGGGCATGGACTTATAGATTATAGAGTTATATATAGTGCTGAGAAGAATACTTTGGAAATGTGTGTAGTTACGGAAAACCAAATACCTGAACATTTTCACGTGAATCAATAAAAATCACTTTATTTGTCCCTGAAGAGAAACACAAGCCCAGAGCAGTAAAATACAATAATAACAAGAAGCTAAAACAAAAGTCTCAGTGCAGCTCAACAGGTCGAGTCATCAGGACAGTTTTGAGGAGAGTAACAGCCCTCAGGACAAAAGTGTCTCTCCTCTCTGTCCCCTGTGTTCTGCAGCATCACAGCATCCTTCAGGGGGTGGCAGGTTTCGGTCGGTGATGAGACGGAACATTCCCTGCAAGTGTTTCCTCGGGGGACGTCTTCTGATGAATGAAATCTGATGTATTGTGGTAAAAGGTCTCTAACATTTAGCATGACTGGCATAGCGATCTTCAAGCAGGATCGTCATGGATACAGGAAAAGCAAACTGCTAAAATCACACAATCCAAATTATCTTTATTGAACATGTTAAAGACACAATAAGACGAGGAGAAAAAACTATTACAACCCAGTTTCCAGGACTCAATGGAGAGTTAGATTTCTGCCCCTTCATTTAAAACCACGAACTTTAGATGTGCTATCCTTTTTTTTTTACACCTTCGTCTCCATGAAACTGTTTACAAATTATACATGTTGTACCTGTAGCACTTTTGTATTTTTTGCACTATATATATATTTATACTATGCATTTTTCTATGTATTGGTTGTTGGGAATTGTACTATTTATATCTTGTATCTATTATATCTTATCTTAAATAGCTTGTAACTGAAATCTGTTCAGCCTACATGTCCCATCATGCACCAGGGGACTGAGGGCAAGCCCACTGTGAACATGTGACCTACACCTATGACTTTAAATCTGCACTGTGATAGACATCTGGAGTTTGAAGATCGAAGGGCCGAAATGCGTTGGTGTGATTTTAACTTTATCTGCCATGTGGTATTGAAGCGTTTTTATTATTTTGTACTTTTTGAGTGCCTCGGTTTTTTTAACTTTGTATTTGAGACTGGTCGCTACACTGAAGAACACTGAAAGGACAATTCTGCACAATCTCTGTATATCCAAGTAGGCACTCCTACCCCTGAAAGTTTTGTAATCTTTATCTTTTGTCATTTAAACTGCACAAGCTTTTCACTTCTTAGTTGGTTAAAATTATAAAAAAATTTGGTTAAAAATGTAACACAAAAATTTTAGAAGTTGACAAGACCATGACAACCACAAAAAGTACAGCATGTAACTTTTGGGGGATGACACCCACCTGCATAATTCCATGGAAACAGAAAGCTAAAACCGTACTTCGAAACATTCTCCATGAACATAGATACGTTCTATGCCGTACTTTGGAATATTATAACCAAAGGAATAACATTTCCATGGAAACAAGGAGGAGAAGGCCCTCCTCCAGCAGACCAAATAAGAGTCAGGTTTGTGGAGATGCGAGCCCACTCACAGTAAGGAAGCATGTTTTTTGGGGGGGATTTTTTCAGTGCAGTGAACACAACCAAACTGAAAAAGAAGGTCTAATTTTCAGAAAAAAATTACATACTGTGGCTTTAAGATGCATTATATGATAGTGTAAAAACAGACAGATTAAACCAACTTTTTACTGTTTCTTCAGGATTTATTTTTCACTAATAATGAGAGAAGGAAATTGCACATTTTCTATTTTTCTCATTAATACTGTGCAAGTTTGTGATCCAGTACTGCCTTTGATTTTAGGACAGTAACTTCACATTAGTTTCTGAACACGTATTTCCTGCACATATTTAGTTCTTCCCGACCTTAGTTATTTGAGATTGGAAATGTCATGGTTAAGAAATAAATCTGTATTATAGCACACAGACAGTTTTGTGGTGATGGTGGGAGGAAAACCAAGAAACCAGTGGTACTTTACCAGTGGCAAAACTGAGCTCGCGTCTCTCATTTCTGTCTCTCTGTTCTATTTGGTTCAGACATGGTAATTCTTGGTCTTGACTTGGTTTAGTCCTGGTTCAGACCTACTAGTTCTGGTACAGATCTGGTTTAGTCTTGTTCTAGGCGTAGTTCAGACCTGGTTTAGTCCTGGATCAGACCTGGTTTAGTCCTGGTTCAGATCTGGTTTAGTCCAGGTTGAGATCTGGTTCAGACCTGGATCAGTCTCGGTTTAGTTTTGGTTGAGTCCTGGTTTAGTCCTGGTTCAGTCCTGGTTAAGACCTGGTTTAGTCCTGCTTGAGGACTGGTTCACTCCTGATTCAGTCCTGGTTTATTTTTGGTTCAGACCTGCTTCAGTCCTAGTTTAGTAATAGTTCAGACCTGGTTCAGACTTGGTTCAGTCCAGATTCAGACCTGGTCCAGACTCGGTTTAGTTTGGGCTGAGTCCTGGTTTATTCTTGGTTCAGATCTGATGTAGTTCTGGTTCAGTCCTGGTTTAGTCCTTGTTCAGACCTGGTTCAGTCCTGGTTTAGACCTTGTTCAGACTTACTTTAGTCCTGGTTTAGACCTGGTTTAGTTCTACTTGGCACTTACATGACTTGGTTGAGTCTTTGTTTAGATCTGGTTGAGACTTGGTTTAGTTTTGATTGAGTCTTGGTTTAGTCCTGGTCCAGGCCTTGTTTATTCTTGGTTCAGACTTAGTTTAATCCTGGTTCAGACCTGGTTTGATCATTCTAAATTGAGATAACTTACATTTAACAACTTAAGTTTCAAAATAAATGTGAAATACTTTTAATTTTGGATTTTACTGCATTTACACTATATCATAAAAAAACCAACAACAACAAGGCAACATTTTGATCTCATATTTCCATCCGTGACTTCTCCCTAATATTTTAATCTTTCTTCAAACATGCACTTTCGCCTTTTACACTCCTGACCAAAACCCTGAGAGTTTGGGTCAAATGCAGAGAAACGAGGAGGAAAAAGGAAAACAAAATGGCGGATTTGTCGACTGTGCTTCTTTATTTAAACCAAAGCCAAAGGTTTGACACAGTGTGAAAAGCCGTTAGAACATTTTGAACGATGAGACGTCTCTACAGAGGTGTTATTGTTTTGTCTGTAATGTTCCATAGTACCACATTAAGCTCACGTATCCCCATGGAGACAAGCAGGAGCCAGGCCCAGCTGTAAGTCAGATCTGTGGAAAGGCCTCCACGCTTACAGTAACATTTCATGTTTTTTAAGGATTTTTTTTTTCTCTCATTTTAAGATCTGACTTAGAGCTGGTCCTGGTTCAGACTTGGTTTAATCTTGTTCTAGACGTGGTTCAGACCTGGTTCAGTCCTGGTTCAGACCTGGTTCAGTTCTGGGTTAATTCTGGTTCAGACCTGTTTTAAAATTGGTTTAGTCCAGGTTCAGAGTCGGTTTAGTTTTAGCTGAGTCCTGGTTTAGTCCTGGTTTAGGCCTAATGGTTCAGACTTGGTTTAGTCCTGATTTAGTCCTGGTTCAAACCTGGTTCAGTTCTGGTTCAGACCTGGTTTATTCTTGGTTCTGACTTGGTTTAGTCCTGGTTAAGACCTGGTCTTTTTAAGCAGCTTTTCTGTATTTTACCTAAACAAGTGACAAAATATGCCTCAGTTTACTGTTGAGGCAGGCCTGGTTTATTCATGGTTCAGACTTGGTTTAGTCCTGATTTAGTCCTGATTTAGTCTTGGTTTAGACCTAGTTCAGAGTCCTGGTTTAGTCCTAGTCCAGACTTACTTTAGTCCTGGTTCAGACTCGGTTAAGTTTTGGTTGAGTCCTGGTTTAGTCCTGGTTCGGGCTTGGTTTATTTTTGGTTCAAACTTGGCTTAGTCCTGGTTCAATCCTGGTTTTGTCATAGTTCAGATCTGGTTCAGCCTGGTTCTGTCCTGGTTTAGACCTAGTTTAGACCTGATTCAGACTCACTTTAGTCCTGGTTTAGACCTGGTTTAGTGCTAGGTCAGACTTACTTTAGTCTTGGTTCAGATCTAGTTCAGATTTGGTTGAGTACTGGTTTAGTCCTGGTTCAGACTCAGTTTAATTTGGATTGAGTCCTGTTTTATTCTTGGTTCAGACCTGGTTTAGTCCTGGTTCAGATTTGGTTTAATTTGGATTGAGTCCTGTTTTATTCTTGGTTCAGACCTGGTTTAGTCCTGGTTCAGATTTGGTTGAGTACTGGTTTAGTCCTGGTTCAGACTCAGTTTAATTTGGATTGAGTCCTGTTTTATTCTTGGTTCAGACCTGGTTTAGTCCTGGTTCAGATTTGGTTTAATTTTGGTTCAGACTCGCTTTAGTCCTGGTTCAGACCTGGTTTAGCACTAATTCAGATTTACTTTAGTCTTGATTCAGACCTGGTTCAGATTTGGTTCAGTTTTGGTTGAGTACTGGTTTAGTCCTGGTTCAGGCTTGGTTTATTTTTGGTTCAGACTTAGTTTAGTCCTGGTTTAGATTCAGTTTAATTTTGGTTGAGTCCTGGTTTAATCCTGGTTCAGGCCTGGTTTATTTTTGGTTTAGACTTATTTTAGTCCTGATTTAGACCTGGTTCAGATTCAGTTCAGTTTTAGTTGAGTCCTGGTTTAATCCTGGTTCAGGCCTGGTTTATTTTTGGTTTAGACTTATTTTAGTCCTGGTTTAGGCCTGGTTCAGATTCAGTTCAGTTTTGGTTGAGTCCTGGTTTAGTCCTAGTTCAGGCCTGGTTTATTCTTGGTTCAGACTACGTTTAGTCCTAGTTTAAGGTATTTTTCTCTCATTTTGGATTAGCCTGTCAGGAGGCACGCATATGATTTGCTTTTTGTACTTTAACGCAAAATCAGAGAAGATAAAATCGTCGTTTCTCCATCACTTCGTAAGTTGTGAGGCAGCGGCAGAGACTGGCACGAGCCTCATGGTGGCAGCCATTATGCCACTGCTGATGATGATGATGATGATGTGGGTGAAGATGGAGCCGCGAACACTCTCTGCTTCTGGGGCGCTGCGCTTTTGGAACCGTGCGCCAAAACGCTCCAACCCAGACCGCTCCAGCCAGATAACTCGGCTCGGTCCCGATCCAGATCCGCGGCTCGGAGCAGTGTGGAGTGTGGAGTGGAGCTGGCCATGTTGTTGTTCCTCTCCCATTGTCCGCTGCCCCCGCTCGCGCCCCCCGCCGCCGGCTTCGGGACTTGTGATTGGCGGACGGGGGCTGCGCGTGTCGTCATAGCCCCAGTGCCCATTCATCAGTGGACTTGGGCGTTGTACTCCGCATCTCATTTGCGGCGGGGCCAATTTCTCCATTTACAAACTCCGCTCGGGAAAAAATAGCAACAATTCCCGTTTCTTTTGCGTCTTTAGCTTCGTTTTTGTGCGCGCTCCCACGTCCCTCCGCGGCCCCTCGCTGCTGTTCGCCGGATTCGGGCTCGGTGCGAAGACACAGCTGCAGAATCCTCGGTTGGAAGCTTGCGCTCTTTGTTCATTCATTTGATCGGTTGGCTTCCTTTGTTGGAGCAAAAGCATGGGAGCACAGACCTCCAAAGGCGCTGCGAAGGACGAGGCTGCCGGGGCGGAAGGAGCCGTAGTCGCCGCCAAAGCCAACGGACAGGTAACCGAGTGTGGACTGTGTAATGTGTCCCCGCGCGGTGTGGGCTCGGTGTGTGTCGCGACAATGGCGTGTGCTCCATGTCCACGGAGCGCATCCACGTTCACCGGCTCCAGCGAAAGTGCACGGCCACATGTTTGAGCTGAGTGAGCAGACCGTAGCCACAGCGGAGTTTACGTGTTTTATTGTTGCATATGAGCGTTTAGGCGTGAGGTTTGGGCTGTGCGGTCACTTTTCATTCATGGATGAAATGGTTAATTTGACCTGTTGTGCTGAATGAGGGCCGGCTGCAGCCCGGAGCTTTGTCCGCCTGTTGGGCTCTGTGGGGCCGTACGTGTGCTCATCCCCGCTCCCCCAGCTCCATTTGGGCTTTAGTGGACTCGGAGGAGCGGGTTTGGAGCGGAGGTGCGTGCAGCCGCTTCATGACTCCCTCAGAGGCATGGCCATTTTAAAAAGCACCACGCCTTTGTTGTCAGACTGAAGAAAGGAGCCACGTTTACTGCGCGCATCCTCCACACAGCTGTCACAGCGCACAGCAGAGCGGCGTGCGGTCGGAAATGGTTTCACACAGTCAGCCTAAGCCAACATTTAAAATGCTGTGGTTTTGAAATTTATTGATGAAAATTCCCAAATTGAGCGTGTTTCATCGACGCGCTCGGAGCGCCCTCTAGCGGGAGCCGGCGGCGCTGCGGCCAGACAGACTGGCCTACTGCTGAGCTGTGTCGTCACTGTCCTAGTAACAGATGTTACTGCAGTTTTCGGCCTTTTTCCTATTGGCTGCCAAGCCCAGGCCTCAGCCCTGCATCAGTGTGGACCAAATCATATCCTGTGATTACACATGGCTCTATTTCCAAATGGAGACATGGACTTTAGGCCTATATGAATAAATTTGGTCTTATTTGTAGATGATGTTACACAAGTGTGTCTTTAAAGCTGGATGACTCAGTGTGGCTCAGATGAAAAACTTTTTGTCCCAAAATGGGATTATGAAAAATGTATTTGAGGATAATTGTTCTTCAGTTGAGTGTAGAATATGTGCAGGGGTGTCTACAGTTGAGACGGGCATACAGGTGTTTCTTCAGCACGTGTTTCCACAAATATCAATTTAATCTTTATTAAGAACACAGGTTATGCGGTTGATGCACATCTGCATGTGTGACATTCATGTTCTAAACTGCTCACTGTCTCTGTCCAGGAGAACGGACATGCCAAGACCAATGGAGACGCGTCTCCCACTGCACAGGAGGCCAAGGACGTCCAGGCCAACGGCAGCACTCCCACTGAGGAGGCCCCCAAAGAGGATGGGGAGAAGGCCGAGGCCGCAGCAGAGCCAGAGAAGGAAGCCGCTGCTACCAATGGAGACACCTCCAAACCAGAGGAGGGCACCTCCTCCACTAGCGACGACAAGCAGAAGAAGAAGCGCTTCTCCTTCAAGAAGCCTTCCTTCAAGCTGAGCGGCTTTTCCTTCAAGAAGACCAAGAAGGAGTCTGAGGAGGCTGCGGAAGAGGGTGGAGCTGCTGCTGCGGAGGAGGGAGACAAGCCTGCCGAGGATGCCCCAGCAGACGAGACCAAACCTGCAGAGGCTGCTGCAGAAGAACCAGCTCCAGAGGCCAAAGCTGAGGAAGCCAAGCCCCAAGAGGAGGCCAAGACAGAGGAGGCCCCCGCAGAGAAGAGCCCTGAGCCTGCCCCTGCTCCAGCCGAGCCAGAGACGGCAGCCAGCCCCGAGACCCCCGCCCCGGCCACAGAGTAAACCCCCCAACCTGGAGGAAGGAGCAGAGCGCTGGAGGAGTAGAGCGCAGAAGGAAGGAAGGAATGGAAGGACTTGTCTAAAACCAGGGACTTTTTTTGTTTGTTTTCGTTCCCTGCAAAGACAAACATCTCCACGTTTAAATGACTCAAATGAACACGTGTCCATCTGGATTTCACTAGTTTAGATTGATTTACTACATCTGGAACTTTGGCTAGATTTCCTTCTTATTTAAAAGGCTAAATAATCTACCAATGAAACACTTTTTACCTTGAAATAAGAAATCAAAATCTTGAAATCAGCCTTTATTCTAGATCTAGTAAGAAAATAAATCTAGTCAGAACTCAAATCAAGATCGACACTGTGAATTCAAGTCATTTAAACCGCTGCAGATGTGCGTCTTTGCAGATTTGGTGTTCGTTTACTGTTGTCTCATCTTCAGAGTGACTGGCAGAGTGAGTGGATGGGCGCGTGAGTGAGTGGGTGCTGCGCCCGCGGGTGCCCTGCTCGCGGGTGCCCGGGTGAGCGAGCGAACGCATGAGTGAATGAGTGTTTTTTCTACATGAAACCATGATTGTGTGACACGTTGCTGAATTTGACATATTTAATCCAAGTATTCGGTGCTGGCCAATTGGATGTAGCAACAGAAGCGTTAAGGCACATGTTATATTTAAAAGGGAACTACCCGAGAAAAAAACCTGTCTTTATATGTTGTCTTTTCGCAGTGCACAGCCGTTTACAATTACCGCGCTCCCTGGACACGACTATATTGAACAAAAGTAGAGTTTAGTCCAAAAAAAAAAAAATCTGTAGGTGCTCGTTGCGTTACCGTTTAGAATCCACCATAGTGAGTACTGCACGCTGTATAGACTTTGATATTACCGGTTTTATGGCTGAGATGTACCTAAATGACTGATGTTTTTAACAGATGACCCATTGTAAATGACGTTTTCTTGTTTTTCACCATTTGTAAGATTGAATAAAATTGGGAGATGTTTTAAGCAAACCCTGGATCAAAATGTGGTGACTCTGCACTTTTGTAGAACTTGGTGTTGTAATCGTGTGGCTGGTTTAGGTGGTTAGAGATGGGCTAGCGCTTGGCTATGCTAGTTTTGTAGTTTTTTTACATTTTCATATAGGTTAGCACTTTTCAAGAACTATCGGTTGTATTTCTTAATGTTCTATGGCTCTGTTTTACTTAATATAATAGTGCAATTGGTAACACACACAAAAAAGAACAGTAATAATTTGATATTTATAATAATGATTCAAATTCTTAACGTTATTTAAGCATTGTGATCAGTTTATTTTAAAATAACTACTCCAAGTGACTTAGAAGCTCTTTTATGTCTTTAAAACTTTACAAAACTTCAAAATCTAACAGCAAACTGTTAAAATCCCACATTAAACTTCGCACTTTAAGACGCAGCTAAAATTGTAGTCCTTAGCTCGAGGTTTGCTAGCTTGTTTATCGCTAAATCACAACGCATACAAACGCCAACCCAATCTTTAAATCCCACCCCAAATGCATATATTTACATGTAATTAACCTACTTATTATCATTTTTTTTTCTCTCAGATGTGTGTTTATAACATGCAAAAAGCTAATTAACCACGAAAGTGACAGTACAAATAGTTTAATTAAGCTCTAGTATGCTAAATCAAAAACAGATAGCAACTACTTGGTTAATAATTTAAATCAAGAAGGTAAAAATAGCCAGATGTCATGTATTTAAGATTTCTGTTGTTTGCGATATTTTTAGGAGTTTTTCACAATTTAAACGTATAATATTTCGTTTTAAATTGTTAAATTTGCTGTGACAACCATCCTAATTTTACGTGACACCCATGAATTACGTTCCCTTATTAGTTGAATGTTAATATTTTATGCACAATTTGGATACTAGACATAATAATAGACCTATGAGAATTATTTAGCAGTACGACTGGAAATATTAAGAAGGGTGATCAGATTTTCCAAATAAAAAACTGGGATATCGCTTTTTTTTTTTCTTAGTAATAATAAAATTGTGAAACGAGTGCGTAATTAAGGAACATTTTTACGCACTCGGCACTAACGTGAGTCAGTATAGTCACATTTTCTTTGTGTTTTGGTCATTTTTAAGCAGCTTTTCTGTATTTTACCTAAAGAAATTACAATGTGTGCCTCTCCTTACTGTTGTCAGGTGTCAAATTGGTCAAAAATAGGGACATCTGGTACATTTTTTTGTAGAAAACTGGGACAAATCACTGGTTTTGGATACAGGGCTTAAACTGGGACTGTCCCGGGTAAATAGGGACGTCATTTTACGCACAATTTGGATACTAGACATAATAATAGCTAATAAACCACTGAGGTGTCCTATAAGAATTATTTAGCAGTAAAAATCGAAATATTTTAATAGCATAAGTCTTTTTATTGAAGAAAAGTGCGGTCAGGGGAAAATAGTGCGTGATCAGATGTTGCGTGTCCTGTTCTAAACGCTGGGATTGATGGATAATGGCGGCGCGCGGATGGATCTGGATGCGGAGTGGGCAGGGTGGTGAGGAGGAGGAGGAGAAGGGTGGTGGTTGGGGTGAGGAAGAGGAGGAGGGTGGTGGTGGGTGGGACCGCGCTCTCATCCCGAGCTCGGAGCGCCCTCATGCGGTCGAAGTGGAGATGGCAAGTGTCTGTCTGCTCCTCGAGAGTGATTTATGTGATTTATTTGATGACACGAGGTGAAACGCCGTATATTGCGATTTTCTACGCATCAAATTAAAGCCTATGAGTGAAAAAAGTGTTTAAAATTTGTAAAAAAAAAAAAAAAAAAAAGAACAAAGAACAAAATAAATAATAATAATAATCTTTAGTTTATTTATTTTACCATGAAAGACTTAACCAGGCATTTTTAAAGTTGGCAGTTCAAACCCTTGCAGCTCGAGTCAGTCAATGGTGGTTACTAATGTTGTGTCCTTGGGCAAGACACTTCATCCAGAGTCTTAAGTTACAATTTCTGGGTTCTTTTTAGTGAATTATTGAGATGGGATTGGGCTAGCATTTATTTATTTATTTATTTCACGAGAGAGTTAGACCACTAATTTTAAGATCGGCACTCCAAACCCATGCACCTCGAGTCAGTGGTGGTTACAAACGTGCTCTTGGGCAAGACACTTCACCCCGTGTTTGTAGCCGAGTGGATAAGTCCACTGGTGTAGGCTGTTTAATTTTTGTAGGTTTAATTTAAGATATGCTTCTCACTCACTGCATCCCAGAGCTTTAATGATTCATGGTGGGTGTAAATTAGATATTGTTAAAGCTGCACTATGTAACTTTTCTGGTGGAGGGTCGGCCACCTGCTTGCGTCCACGTACATGTCATTGATTAGTTGGGAATGTTTTATTATATGACATTAAAATGACCACTCTTGTATTTATTCAATTGTGTGCCTAGAATACCTTGAAAAAGTATACAGTCTTATTGTTTGTAGGGTTGCCTCTCCACAGATCTGACCTGTAACGTGGCCTGCTTGTGTTTATGTATACAATGCAAAAAAATAAAAAATCTAACCAAATTAAGATGACTTAAATTAAGAAAGTTTTATCATGATTTGAGTAAATTTCACTTGACAAGTAAAATAATCTGCCAGTGGAAAAAGAGTACTTAAATTATGAAAATACATCTTACTACACTTAAAATAAAAACAACAAGAACTTTTTGTTGAATCTACTCAGATAAAGTAAAATGTTCTTAATTTATGTTGTTTTAATTTAGCTGGATATTGTTTTTTTTTCCAGTGAAGGTAGTTTTGGTGTAGTAGTACACAGTAGTAGTATAGGTAGTTAATGTCATACTGTGAATTTTTCCAGGCAAAATCATAACATACCCATGAAGAAAAGTTGCTTAGTGCAGCCTTAAATTAGAATTTATTTAAGAATTTGGTTAATTATTTGTGTAAATTTATTTTGAAATTTTCTCTGGTGGATAAGGTTCAACGTTCATGGGTCTTAGATATTTCTTGACGGGCTTATATTATTTTATTTTCTGATCTATGTCCTAATGTTGTTTTTCCATCAAACAGAAAACACTCCGTCCCACCTTGTGATGTCATGCGGTAGTACAAGAAACGCTCCACCGTGTTTTTAAACTCCATGCACCTTCGCTAGAATCGTTTGGATAATTCCAGCCCTGGAATTGCCTCTGCGCTACTGATTAAAAGGTAAAAGGTAGCTGTTAACTGCAAAACTACCACTTCATGTAATGACATCACGAGGTGGAACATAACATTTTGAGCTTTGGAGATGTAGACAGAGTAATAATAAAGGATTACGCAAACACGTGTGAACGAAAACACAACTCCAAGTATGTTTCTGAGGAGGTAACAACTTTCTACAATGTTTTATTTTTAAGTAGGCTAATATAAGACTTTTAAAAACTTATTACCCGCAGAACAATACAACAATATATTCTGTTTTATTCTTTCCATTGTTCTCTTCTTGTTCGTAAACTAACCCATTATGAGCTCTTATAAAATCCAATTGACTTCCACGGAATTTACAAGTGTCTGTTCGCTCCACAAACACTATAATCTTCGCAGCTTTTCTTGCCTGGGTTTTTATTTCAAATTCATTGCAATTTCCAACAATTATCGCACTCGCTTTCTAAGATTCCCTCGACGCTGCCAGACTTCTGTATTTCGGGCCGTACGTAACCCGGGAACACCGTGCGCCGCAACGTAATTACGCGATGACATGAGGCGCGCGTAAATGACAGTGCGCAGGAACAAACATTTTTACGGCCGCGTCTAGGAAAACGAGCGCGCAGACGGTACATTAAGTGCGTGTTTCTTCCCGTAAAAAAACGCATGCTGGAGTTTTGCGAGTTGCAGAGATTGGAGTGGATATGGGATAATGCTGGAAGTGCCCGCAACTCTGCACTTTCGTAACCCCGTATTTCCTCCACACAGGCCAGATTTACCCCGGGTCACCGCAGCAGGGCGTGTTCACACAGAATCCGGCTATTTCGGCCCGCGTCCCGTCGGTATGTCCCTCTCGGTCAGACGCGCGGGTGGATGTCACATGTTAAAAAGGCCCCAGGGGTAACTGTATGCACTGATCAGGTTTATAAAAGCATACAAATTATCACGAAGCACACACAGGCCACTCCGCCCAGCTAAATCCGCATTTGTGAGGTTGTAAAATGTAAAGATTATTTTGGTGTTGTCTGAATTTATGACGAGTTTATGAGTTATTTGAGTGAAATTTAAATACTTTACGTTAGTGTTGTAGTCAAGTCCGCACTAATCGAGACCAAGACCAGTCCGAGACCACAGGGTCCCAAGACCAGGACAAGACCAAGACCTCTGAGGGCCAAGACCAAGACAAGACCAAGACCACGGCCCATCGAGACCAAATCGACACCATATTTGTAATTTTTGACATTTATTTGTATTTTAGTTATTATGGTGCATATATATTAATGTTTTTTTTTTATAAATCTATCTCCATTTTATCACTCGTTAAGTGTCATACCTTGAGACCAAGACAAGACTGAGTCCAAACGCCTTCAAGACTGAGACAAGACCAAGTCAAAGTGCCTTCAAGACCGAAAAAAGACAGAGTCCAAACGCCTTCAAGACAGAGTCCAAACGCCTTCAAAACCGACTCCAAACACCTTCAAGACTGAGACAAGACCAAGTCCAAACATGCCTTCAAGACTGAGACAAGACCAAGTCCAAACGCCTTCAAGACTGAGACAAGACCGAATCCAAACGCCTTCAAGACCGAGACAAGACCGAGACAAAAGCGCCTTCAAGACCGAGAACAGACCAAGTCCAAACGCCTTCAAGACCGAGACAAGACCGAGTCCAAGCGCCTTCAAGACCAAGACAAGACCAAGTCAAAGCATTTTCAAGATCGAGACAAGAGCAAGTCAAAGCATTTTCAAGATCGAGACAAGAGCAAGTCAAAGCGTATTCAAGATTGACACAAAACCGAGTCAAAGTGCCTTCAAGACCGAGACAAGACCGAGTCCAAACGCCTTCAAGACTGAGACAAGACCGAGTCCAAACGCCTTCAAGAGTGAGACAAGACCGAGACAAGGCAATCAAGTCAGGGCCTCTTGATGGTCCCAAAGACCTGATTTAAAACACGGGAAGACCTGCGCTTTCAGGCTGTGGCCCCCAAATAATAGAATAAGCTCAAGACACTGCTGTTTAGACAAGCTTTTAGTTGACTGTGTAATTCCTCTATTCTTGTTTATGTTGTTCATTGCACTTTAAAGCACTTTGTGATTTTTTATCTGTGAAAGGCGCAATATAAATAAAGGCTTACGTACTTACTTACTGACTGACTGACTTACTCACACACTTACTTACTGACTTGCATACTTACTTACACACTTATTTACTTATAAAGTGTTTTACTGTCCGATAATCAGGAGGTGCACCTTTAGCATTCTTTACCATGATGACAAAACTCTGTTCTGGTTTCTGAGAGTTGTAAAATGCGCTGTGCCAGCAAAACAAATCAGCTATTATTTGTAAGCTGGTTCTTTGCTAGGTTTCATTTTCTGGCTCCGTGTTGACCCCTGACTGAGCATAAAGTCTCTGAGACATATGTATAATTACACCAATAATTACACAGCTCCGTCGGTGTTCACAAAATAGATTCTGGACATTCCCGGAAGTATAAGGAATTATTTGTGTCCCTGTCTCCTTCTGTCTCTCCTTGTCTCTCCTTGTCCCTCCCTGCTGCATTAACCACATGTCTGTAAAAGCGCTGTCCTCTCTGGGGGCCTCCTCCGTGGTTTCCTCTCGTGCCACTGGCCCCGGGGCCCCTCACCTCAGCCCGGCTCCTCCCTGCTCCAGGCCAGAACACTTCAAACCAAAGGAAAGGCTCGCCGCATTATTTCTGGAGCTTGTACGCAGACACGAGACACTCTGTAAACTGTTGAGTGCAGAAGGACGTTGGTGGACATGATACTTTCAGCCGTAGACTTAAAGGCGCACTGTGTAACTTTTCTGGAGGACAACCATCTTGTTTCCATGGAAATGCTATTGCTTTGCCTGGAATGTCTATTAAACTTATCTATCTCCCTGAAGACAAGTAGGTGTTGCAAATAGACCATGTTACAGGTCAGATCTTTGAAGAGGTGACCCCACTTAAAATAATAATGTATGATTTTTTTCAAGGCATTTTCAGCAATAAAAAATGGTAATCTAATACATGGAAGATGGATCACTTTAATGTCATACTGCAAACAATCAAAGTAAAGCAATAACAACTCTAAACACTATGACTAGAAAAGTGACATAGTGCATTTTTAACATTAAAAGGGTCCATGTTACGCTTTTATTCTGATCTGTGTTATAATGTTGTTCATCAGAAACAGACCTGGAGTTGTGTTTTGTTTCATTCACACATTTAACACACAAACCCAACATATTTAGGCTGAGTTCTAAACACTCATGCTTACGTCACAAACCAGGAAGGCATTTGGAAAGGTGATGACAATATGTTTTTGATCATTTTGTTGAATTTTGTTGTTCATTTTCTTGTATTTTGTGACTGTATTTGAACTCTGTCTTAGTTTTTTGTTCAAATTTGATTTACTATGTGTCAAACAGTCAAGTGTGTGTGGTTGTGTTGATTTTGTTGTTTTGATGTTTATTTGAATGTATGTAGCCTACTGTCTGCCCAACTGTATCTGTCTTTTGCCGTTGTAACTACGAGGAGCCCCTCGAAAACGAAATGGCGAGACATCTCAAGGGACTTATCCGCCAAACAAATTCAAACTTCTGGTGTAGTTCCCGACACTGAGCTCGTCGACCGACTGTGATAAAACCCACTGAAGTAAATGTGATCAGTGGTAAAATGAAGACTGCATATGTACGTGCTGTTTGGAATCATCTTGAATCTCTTCTAATCACATGTACCGAGTGCGCTCGGAGTTGTGTGTCAGTGGGGAAATGATGAAAACTGAGGTACGGTTGTAATTGTTGATTAGTCGAACACATGACATGAGATGAAGATGAAGAAAACTGGACCATTTTCAATTTTTTCCTAGATTTTGTCAGACTTACTACAGCAAACAGAGCCCGCTGGAAGTTGTCATTGCATGTTTCCAAACGTCTTCCTGGTTTGTGACGTAAGCGTGAACAGAGGCTATTCAGAAAGGAAATGACCCGGTGTGTTTTTAAACTCCGTACACCTTCATTAGAGTCATTTGGTTGATTTCAGCTCTGGAATTGCTAATCTCTACTTTGTTTTTGATAAGGTAACAAGAATCCATTTAATAATACAGAACCTTTAAGAGGAGGATTAAATATCAAAAGAAACTGGAAATCAAAACACCACTGCACAGGTAACATTTAAAAGACAAAAATGTATTAGAAAATGAATATATTTATTGTATAAGCAGCTCCTGAGCTCTAAATAAATGTACTGTTTGCATCCAGCTATAAAGTGTTTTCTTGTTGTGTTGTGTTGTGTTAAAGCTCTTACAAGTCATCGAGGTGAATAATGAGGACCCTCTGAATGCATAAAGTAAGTCAGGAAATGAAACTGAACTAATTGTGTTTTTAACATTTTTTCTAAGACAGTAAAAATCTGGTTCACGACCTTTAAGTCATTTGCCAAAAATATTAGCCTATGTTAATAATGTGTCCTAAAGGCATGAAATTCAGTCATTTCAGAGTTAAAAAATTAGGCCACATCTTTGAAAAGGTCAAATTTTGAATTCTATCCAGAAATAACAACTCGCTGCTTGTCACCATGGTGATATTATAGCTATATAAATAAAAAGTGCCATCATCATTTGTATAGGCCTATTATGTGGGTCTTATATGAACTACTGTATGTTTTTATGTATGTCGGTCTATTATGAGTCATTTAAATGTTTTTCCTGGGATACTTTTACTTTTACTTGAGTAATCTTTTTGCCCCTGGATCTGTACTTTTACTTAAATAACTTAACTGAGTACTTCATCCACCATTGCTAATTACTATTAATAGTAATATTCAGTTTTTTGTGTTTCTTTTTGCCCTAAGAATTGATTTTTTGCTGTGCTCAGTTTTGGATGTTGTACAGTTGTAAGTTGTGTAAAATGTGAAAACCTTACAGTACTACAAAGTATAACAAGTCTCTAAAACTTCAGATATGGCCAAAGCAGAGCCTGGAGACCAAGTGTTGTTACGACATCTTTATTAGTCATTGTGGTGTACATGACATATGGATGTTCAGGGATACATCTCGCTCTCTTGTGCTTGACTGACAGTTTCTGGTGACGGCTTTTACCAAAGTCAATTTGACTCTTACAGTTTCACAATATGTAGGTCACATACACACATACTTGAATAAGGTTATGGTCACCAGCCCCAAACAACGTACAAAAACAGACAAATACAAACACCAAAATCAGAATCATCACTTGAATTCAGTATGAAAAACAGAGTGAAGAAAGCACAGTTGTACGGTTGGTTCACATACTGCATTCTGCCCCCTCACAAACGCACCAGCCCCAGCCCTGATCACTTGGTTTATAAATTAATTTTCCTTTGTCTTAGCACCTGTTTCTCGTAAATGTTCAAGTCAAGATGCCACTATTCCTCAAATAAGAGCCCTCTGCCCGTCCCCCGCCTGAGGACCTGAGAGAGGACTGTGACCTGAGGAATAGGCCCTCTGCTGCTCCGGCCATGGTGAGCCTATCACGTGGAGGCGATGAGGAAGCCGGAGAAGGAGCAGTGGACGTTCTCGGCAGCAAAGACACCGTTGGCCTCCTCATCGGGAATCTGCAGGTACACGGTGTCCTGCTCGTCCAGCAGCAGCAGCACTGCCCGACATCTGGTCCAGGAAGCCCTTGTTGTACTCGTCGTAGCTGAAGAGGACAGGCTGGCCGTTCTTGTACAGGGCCACCAGGGCGTGAGCTCCGTTTACGTGGATGCTGTAGGAGAAGTAGTAGACGCCTGGGATTTGGCAGGTGAAGATTCCGGTCTCTGGGTCGTAGTGGTTCTCGGCGTTGTACACAATCTGGTCAAACTTGATGGGGCTGCCTGCAGCGGGGTAGGGGGTGGCCAGGGAGGCGGTGAAGGCAGACATGGGGGACTTGACCATAACCTCACTAACTCCCATACCCTTCTCAAAGACCACCTCTCCAGGAGGACCAGGAGGTCCAGGGGGACCAGCGGGGCCAGCGGCACCATCAGAACCAGGCTCACCAGGAAGGCCAGGGGGACCCTGAGGTCCTGGGACACCTTTAGCGGTCACACCAGCAGGGCCAGGAGCACCTGGGAGGCCAGGATGTCCCTTCAGGCCAGGAGCGCCAGCAGGTCCCTGGGGGCCAGCAGGTCCTCTCTCACCTGGAGCACCATCAGAACCAGCAGAACCGGGCTCACCAGCACGTCCTGGGTGTCCTTTGGGACCAGCAGGTCCAGGAATACCTGGGGAACCTGGGATTCCTGGGGCACCTGTATGTCCCTTCATTCCCTGAGGGCCAGTGGCTCCCTGAGCTCCAGGATTACCAGCTGGGCCGGGGTATCCCTGCTTGCCCTGAGGTCCCTGAGGTCCCTGATCTCCTTTGTTTCCTTTAACTCCCTGAGGTCCAGTAGCTCCGGTGTCTCCCTTAGCACCTACAGGGCCAGTCTGGCCTGGGAAACCACGAGGACCCTGAGGTCCAGCTGGGCCAGTGGCTCCAGTGGGACCAGTGGCACCTGTGTAACCGGTGGGACCTTGCTCACCCTTAGCACCTGGAGCTCCAGGGGCTCCGGTGGCTCCTCTCTCTCCCTTCTCTCCATTGGCACCGGGCTTTCCATAACCGGGCACTCCAGGAGCTCCAGTGGCTCCAGTAGGACCCTGGTGGCCTTTAGGGCCCATAGGACCTGGCAGACCGGGAGCACCATTCTCACCTGGTTTACCTGGCATACCTACACCTGGGGCACCAGTGTGGCCCTTAGGTCCCATTGGTCCCATTGGACCAGCGGCACCATCCCTGCCGGGGCTACCTCCCTTTCCTGGCTCACCGGGCATACCGGGCTTTCCTGGCTTTCCAACTCCTGCTTCACCTGGGGCTCCAGGAGGACCTGCAGGTCCCTCTGGTCCTGTCTCACCCTGAGGTCCGGGAATACCCACCCCCATGTCTCCTTTTTGACCTGGAAGTCCAGGGATACCGGGATGTCCTTTAAGACCAGGCTCTCCACGGGGTCCCATTGCTCCAGGAAGCCCAGCAGGTCCGGGTTTGCCAGTGGCAGAGAGTCCAGCGGGTCCGGGGGCTCCAGAAGGTCCAGGTGCTCCTCTGGGTCCCTGGGATCCAGGGGCTCCAGTGTCTCCTTTCTCACCAGGGGCTCCATCAGAGCCGGGTTTGCCAGGGCCACCTGGGGAGCCAGGTTTGCCAGCGATGGATCGTCCAGGGGCTCCGGGGGGTCCAGGAGGTCCCTGGGGGCCGGGCAGACCTTCAGCGCTCTCACCTGGGGGGCCGGGGGGACCAGCAGGGCCCTCAGGGCCAGGCTCACCTGGGGGTCCAGGCTCACCGACCACTGGCACCACTGAGGAGAGAGAAGGACAGAAGGTCAGGCTAAAGCAGCACCAGAGCCTCAGCAAAAGATTTTACTCTAACAGAGATAAATATAGAAAACTGACATCATCATGAAGTACTAACATCTACAGCACTCACTGATCACATGACCCCAGCTCAGTCACATGGTGTCAGTCACATGCTGAGGTCATGTGACTGAGGTCATGTGACTGCTGTTGTCACAGGCACAGCTGATGTCACATCTTTTAAAACATCCAAATGGTAAAATGGAACATGTACTTAAGAGCTGGAAACTAGGTTAGGAACATTCTATTATGTGAAAACTCACAAAGACAAATAAGTTTCATTTTTTCACTAAGCTGCATCTGACTCTGACTCTGAGCTGTGAGGACTGTGCACAGTGTGTGTGTGTGTGTGTTGTGATGTGAGCAGAGCCTGTGGTTCACACTCTGCAGAGCTGTGACTGTCCCACAGAACAGGTAGTGGCCCTGGGGACTTGGTGCCAGTGCAGCTGCAGGCGCTGCCTTCATGTGGGCACTGAGCACCAGAGCCACACATGGTTGTACTTGGAGCAGAGGCACACCCAAACTAACCACACCGCTGTGCCTGTAATTGTCACACTAAAAATACTGCTGTGTACTTTCTACGGCAGAAATAACAAGAGCTCACATTTATATTTCAAATGATCCACACTGCGCTTAGGCACTTACACCACTAATTTAACGCCTTTGTGCTCTTGAGCCCAACATGACAGCTCTGAACCTACAGACTTCATGAATTCAGTCTGACAGAAAACTGTAGTGTTAAAGTATTACAATCTGAGGGAATCAAAATCTTCAGTGCTCATAAATCAAACAATGCAACAAAAACACAAAAGCACAGATTTAACAAACACAAATGGAAATTATGTTTATGACATATTTTTTTTTCCCCTCGAATATAAAAATCTCTCAGAATGGATTAAAAAATGTAATGTTCCTATTTCCTACAGTATATCTTTTCATTCACAACATTAGCTCTGTGTTTCAGTTCTGCAAAATACTTTATAATAATATATTTTACGACACATCTTGGAAGCCATTTTTCTTTCTCTGATGACAAAAACATTTTCGAGACAGCTGGTCGTAAACTCAGCCAAAATTACATGTGATAAACCCTTTGAAGCAATTTGTAGAGTTATTGCACGCTGTGGTTAGAACGTGCTGTGATTGGAGGAGAGCCCAGACGCTGCAGCCAATCAGGGAGCAGGAGGGCGGGGTTTAAAGCTCAAAATAAAAAGCACCAATGAGGAGCCAATCTGGACTTTTGTTGACACTTTTTCCAAACACACATGGACTAGATCACTGCAAAAAGGCATATTTAGAGACTTTTTTGAATTGAGAATTTTTGATTTGGGTAGTTTTGAAATAACAAAGAAAGAAAACACAATTTCAAAACTACTCAAGTCAAAATTTCTAACCCCTTTTTCAAATTTAGTGAGAAATACATTTTGCATTTTGTTTTTCAAAAAGTAAAAAAATTCTGCATATTTTCACGTTGAGAAAATCTTAATTTTTTAATTTTTTGTTGAAAATTCCAAAATTCCAAAAACCATAACAGAATATATATACTTTTTGCAGTAATTCATTCATTATAACATATTTCCATCGAAGTGCTGAATACAATAATCTATGTACTACCTAGTAGGGGAGTCGACAGGAAGGGGGGCAAAGGGGTCTGTTGTCTGGGGCCCCAGGGTTTTAGGGGCCCAGAATTGTAACCTCTGCCAATTAATGAATATTAAAAGGGGGCCCATGTGAGTCTTCTCGCCCTGAGTCCCCAAATTTCTGTCGATATGCCTGCTTCCTAGTAAAATGTAGCCCAAATTTTCCTTAAAAAAAGTAAAAATTGTGCGTTTTTTGTGTGTTTTTTTTTTCTCACCTTGGCTTTTGACGGAGTATGGCTGGTACTGGGGGGCAGCCTTCACCACCTTCTTCACCACGTATCCTTTCCCATGAGCTGCAGTCAGGGTCCCCAGGAGGAGGAGGATGCAAGCCACGCGGAGGTCCATCATCTTTGGTCCAACCTGCACAAGACCAAAGAAGTTAGAAAAATCTAAAAATGAGATGTACAGATTTCAAAAAGCAATGGTGCAAAGTAAGTTATGTAAGCAGAGAAGTTTTGTTGTTGTAGATATAAGTAACTAAGCAAGCCAGGCAAGATAGAGTGGCAAGTGTATCTAGTGTCTCGGGTTATAAGTGTAAATAAAATGTTCTAAAATGTTTCCAGAATAAATCAAATTCTTCAAAACAAACAGTAAAATAGAAAAAATAAATAGCAAAAACATGCATTTTTGGAAAGCTCTATCAAAAAAGAAAGTAAATGTAAAAAAATAATAATAATAATAAAAATAAATTCTACAAAATTTTTAAGATGCCCAGATGCATTTTCAGCATTTTCCACGTAAAAAAACCCAAAATGAAATTAAAAAACACGCAAATAAAACAACCCCACAAAACAATGCAATTTCAACTCTCAATTTCAGTGCAAAACTTCGCAGACAGTTTTAAAATCTCTCTAAATGTTGCATATAATCCTCCATGGACCAGCGCAAAGGCACGTACCGGCATCCGAAGGCAAAAAGCGCGTGAGTCTGCACCAGTGGCTCCCGGTGCTGCTGTGTAATCCTTTGGGCAGGAGCACAAGAGAGGAGATGCTGCCTCTGCTCCTGTGACCTGCCCTTTTATACTATATCTGCCCCTCACATCACTGAAAAAAAAAAGGAAAAAAAAAAAACTCCCTGCCGCACTGGGCCCCTCCCTCTTCCAGCACAGTTGTAATTAGCAACAGTTCTACCCAAAACGGGCACGTCACCGGGAGCAACATCTAGACATGTCATTATCACTTATTTCACTTTTTCGCATAGGGATAACTCAACGCAAATAAAGCATAACTCTCGGAAATTGAGATTAAACATCCTAGATTATGCAAAAATGACTTTAGTGAGCTTTTAGTCATGTTAGAATGCTGTTAAGACATCAGAAACATACCTGGAGTTGTGTTTTGTTTCGTTCATGCATGTTTGAGCAACCCTGCGTTATTAGTCTTTCTATATTTTTCAAAGCTCAGAATGCTGCTTTCCACCTTATGATGTCACGAAGAGGTAGTTTTTGAGTTAACAGCGATGTTTAGTTTGGTAGAAATTGGGCAAAAACACAACGGAGCACTTCCTGTATTACCACGTGACATCGCAAGTTGAAATAGAGCGTTTTTTGTTTGAGAGAAGAGCAAAATCAGAACTAAAAATGCAAGATTTGTGCGTTAAAAATGTGTGAATGAAACAAAACACAACTCCAGGTATGTTTTTGATGAGGAAACTTTAAAACAGAGATCAGAAAATAGGCTCTTTAAATAATCCCTGGACGCTCGGTGTGTTTACATGTTGGTTAAATGCGAGTGTGTCTGGAATAGAGGGAGCAGGGCTATAAAAAAAAAAACCTGAGTTTACAGTGGCACCTGCGGAGCACAGAGCCACCATTGAGGGTCCAGACTCATCCTCTTCCAGTCTGTACCGGTCTGCATGTACGGGACAGTGGAGACAGGAGAGAGGCGAGAGAGAGGGGCCCGGGGACACTGGGGCCAGTCTGGAGCTGACCGTCTGGGCACCTCCGCTGGGTAAACAAACTCGGGGGACTGGGGTGCTGATAGGACCGCTGAGAAAGAAGAAGAAAGATTGTAATTTGATTAAAGGGCCCGTATTATGCAATTTTATGACATGTTTAACAGAAATCCTGCATATTTAGACCGAGTTCTTCTCTCAAACTGAAAACAAAAAAGTACAGGAAGTGCACAATGGAAAAAAAACAATATCTAGGTAAATTAAAATGACTTAAATTAAGAATATTTGACTTTATTTCAGGAGATTCAACTTGACAAGTCAAATTATCCGCCAATGTTTTTCTTAATTTAAGCAACATTCGAAACAAAACACAACTCCAGGTATGTTTTTGATAAAGAAACATTCAAACATTCGATTTAGTTTCTTATTTTAAGTGCAAAAAGTTGTTGTTTTTCTTATTTTATGTGTAGCAAGATGCATTTTTATATTACTTTTACTCGTCAAGTGAAATTGACTAAAATCATGACAAAACTTTGTTAATTCATGTAATCTTAACTTGACTAGATTCTGTTTATGGAATGTTCCATTGTGTTTTTAAACTCCATACACCTTCATTAAAATCTTTTGGATAATTTCAGCCCTGGAATTGTCAATCTCTACTGAACTAAGTAAAGTAAAAGGTAGATTTTAACTTGAAAACTACCACTTTATGACACAAGGTAGAAAAGAAAAGAGCATTTTGATCTTTGGAGATGTACAAACACTAATAATAAATGAAACAAAACACTATTCTGGGTCTATTTTGGATGAGGTAACAGCATTATAACATGAATTTTGCACAAGACATTTTTGCAACATAACTCATGTCGTATGTACACTTCAAGTCCTCTACATGTCTGCGGTGAAGCTGAAATACATCAGCATTACGCAAGATTCCATGGAAACACAGTGTTAAAACCACAGTTCACAGAGATAAATGCATTTATTCTATACTGTGGGAGATTTCAACCGAAGAACAACATTTCCATGGAAACAAGCAGGAAGAGGCCCTCGCCCAGGACAAATAAGAGTCAGGTTTTTGGGAATGCATATAATGTATACTCAGATTTTTATAATCATCATAAGAAAATGTAAGAAATACGAAATCTATGTGGCAATATGACTTACATCCCTTTTTTAACAGGATTTATTAGTTCAATTTTGCAATTTTATGAAGCATGTTTATCTAATAGTACAGAATCAAGTGTAGAGACCAGAGGTGGGACCAAGTTGTTGTTTTGCAAGTCTCAAGTCTTTGACCTCAAGTCCAAGTCAAGTCCCAAGTCAAAGATAGCCAAGTCCAAGTCGAGTCTCGAGTTACTGGCCCATAAGTCCAAGTCAAGTCCAAGTCGCCTGCTTTGAGCTTCAAGTCATTTCAAGTCTTTAAACCAAAGAACCAAATGTAGGTTAGATTTTTGCAATTTATATGAATTTTAAGATAAATTGTACTTTAAAAATTATAGTATATTTATATATGAGTATTTATAGACTATATAAGGCTGTAGAAATGTTATTTTTTTCCTTTTTAAATGTCATGACAAGGTCTTAGAGTGAATCGTTACCGTCAGAATAGAAAGATTTCAGATTTAAAATTGCTCCTTAAGTCACAGACCTCAAGTCCCAAGTCATTGACCTTCAAGTCCAAGTCGAGTCCCAAGACTTAATCGATTGTATCAAGTCTCAGGTCCTAAAAATTGTGACTCAAGTCTGACCCAGAGACAGAATAAAAACGGAATTGTACTGTTTAATTTATTTCTGTGATGATTCAAACTAGCTGTTTAACTTTCTGGTTTAACTTGGTTTTTATGAGTTTAATGTCTCTGGAAATTGTCCCTTCTAATAAAAACAAAAGTAAATCAGACAATTGTGATTTGCAGTGCTGGATTTGTTGAGAAAGGTGCATAAAACGAGACAAAAAAACAAAAACAATTCTTATTTTTATTTGTCTGAACCTATAAATGTCCCTATAAACCTATATAGTGTCTGTTGTGTAGTGACATTAGTATTAGACGCACACAGGTGACGACACACACACACACACACACACACAGAGCCCACATGTATGCGCAGGTTTATTTACCAGTGGGCTCTCCCTCTCCACGCTCCGGGGCCCGCAGGATAAACAGGACCTGGCCTGGCTCTGGGTCACTATTTCAGGAAGAACATTTACCCTGCCTCTATTTGGGCTGAGTTTCCTTTTCAAACTCCTAATAAATCTATTTAAGGAGCCAGTGGGAACGCCGCTTGTTGTTTCAGTGCAGCCAGTGTGAGAAAACGGGCCCGGAGCCACACGCGCACTACCGCCGAACCGCCACCAGAGGGCGCGTTTTACTGTCAAAACCCCCATGTGCTCGGCTGGTCTACGCTTGTGGGTACTGCCTTATTTCTGTCCCATGTACTTTGAGAGGTTTTGGGCAACACTCCTACAATTACTGCAAACTTCGACTATTATTATCCATTAACCTAATCAGTGTTACGTTAACGGCTACGGTAACTGCTATCTTCACTTATTCACTCACTCACCACCCTTCTTTTTACTTTTTTTTTTTTTTTTTTGACTATAATTTCTCCAGCTTGGCCACATAGGAAATGCATACACCCAAATAATCACATGTTCTCCAGCACACGAGTATTTTAGCTGTAAACGATGTGTGTAGGGCCGGTTTCCACGGATACCCACTGATGCCCATTTATGGCAAGAGGGCCACTTCCTGTGTTCTGCAAGTCAAAAACGTGAGCTTGTTATCTTGTAAAAGGTGCATTGTGTAGCTTTTCTGTCAAACTTTCCCCCGCGCAGGTGTTATTGCTCTGTCTGGAATGTTTCGCAGTGCGGCATTAAACTTTTGTATTGTCATGGAGACCTAACAAGATTAAGTTACAGGTCAGATCTGCGGTGAGGCGACCCAGCTCACGGACAGACGCCTGGTTTTTGAGGTATTTTTGAGCTGTAAAACCACCTGTCATTAAATAAATGTAAAGTAGAGCTGTTTAAAGTCATACTGTGGAACATTCCAGGCAGATCAGTGACATATTCTCTTTCTTTTTTGTTCATAAACAGCCCTGATTGTATTTATAGCCTATCTTGTGAAGAAAAAAAGAAAGATAAATACACTGCAAAAAAACTAAATCTAGTTAAGTTAAGATGAGCAAGTTTTGTCGTGATTTGAGTAAATTTCTCTTGACAAGTTAAATGATCTGCCAGTGGAATAAGACTTTTTGTACTTGTAAAACACAGCTGGCTACACTTAAAATAACAAGTTTTTGCACTTAAAAGAAAAAGAAACAAAATCGAATGTTCGATCAAAGTCACACTTTTTGGGGGAAATTTATTTTATAAAATCAGAGACCAGGAACCGACATTTCATCTTGAAAGTCAAGTTCTAGTACAAACAACAGAACAGAGAGCAACAGACTGTTAACGTCAAATATGAACAGTTTTTCAGATAATAATAACATAAACAACAGAACAGAACAAGTTTACCAAACTCTCCATCTCACTCCAAATCACTAAATCCATACAATTCTTCATCCTCAGTGTCACTTCTGAGCAAATCCCTGACCTTCGGAGGTAAACGGAGCACCACTTCCTCTTCTGTGTAGCTGTTGTCAGGCTCAGCATTAGTTCCACTTAGAATTATTCCGACCTTTCTCAATCCCGACAGGATGGTTTCGGTTATCACTGAAGTCCAGGCTTTGTCGATCCATCTTCCAGGAAAGTTACATGTTGCCCCCGCCTGGTTACCATGAAGCTGTGTTCTCCATCCTCACTTTCTGCCAGTTCCCTCACAAGTTTCTCGCTCACTCCAAATGTCTTTCTGCTGCTTGATTACCGTTTTCGGCTGAATATTTCACTACTACCAGCAGGACAGCGGCTCTTTTTGCAGGAGACATGCACAGAAAAATGACACACAAGCCTAGAGCCTCTAGTGGCTGTCATTCTGAAAATTTTAATATATAAGTCCCACCGGAGTATAAGATGCAGGACCACCCAAACCATGAAAAAAAATGGTTATAGTTTGAAAAATACAGTAGATAATTTTTCTTGTCCAATTGAATCTACTCAAATAAAGTAAAATGTTAATTTTAACTTACCTAGATATTGTTTTTTCCAGTGTAGGTCTATATGTATGTGTGTTCAAGTAAATAAGAAGGTTTGTGTGTACAAGCATTAATGTGCATATATATTTATTTACTTTTTTTGTGTATATGGTTTATTCTAAGATTACGTTTTGTAAGCAAAGGGTTAAAGTACTAAAAAAAGATCAATGACATATCAGTAGAAACAAGCAGGTGACTAAACCTCAAACGAAAAGTTACACAGCGCAGCTTTAAATTTGACTCTGTGCCAAGCTATGTGCGCGAGACAGCTATAATTAAAGATTTGAACTGCTTTGAACCCCTTTTTTGTCAATTAGATCAAATCAAATGCAATTTTAAAAAGTGCTACCTTTCCGAGAGTTGCTGCACTATACTTAATCATATCTGGCAAGAGTTTTTACGCCGCTCTTGTCACATAAAAAGGTCTAATTTGCGATAGGCTTTGGGGGATGTTTGAAATAGTCGTCCTAACCAAGACTCGTGATTATAAGGGCCACGGAGCAGACTGAAAATGTACTGGAGACTGGGAGATTATTATAGTAACGTTTTGAACAAGTGAGGGCATGTAAAGGTGCGCTGTGTAGCATTTCAGGCGGAACATCTGCAACTTGCTCGTCACCAGGTCAAGATACAGGTCAGATCTGTGGAGAGGAGGCCGCTCTCATAGTAAGAGTGTAATGTTTTTACAAGGTATGTTTTGAAATTCTGCAAATAGCCACAGCTGCCCTGGGACAGCCTGGTGAAATTACAACTGCCTTTATGTATTCACATCTTCTCTGATCACGGATTATAGGTCGTATGTGATGCAAAATTGACTCTTGATATAATGTTGTTACCTCCTCAAAAACAGACCTGGAGTCACTAAAGCTCACAATGCTCTGTTCAGGGGTCCCACTCTTTTTCACTGACAAAATTTCAAAACATTTCCATGATTTTTCATGACCTAAAATGAATTTTCCATGACTTTACAGCGCCTACATATGTAGAACTGATCAGACTTTTAGGGTTAATATGAAATGTTAACCCTTTCCACTCATCTTATGGTTTGGTATTATAGTTTTTAACATTCAAAATACTGTCAGTGCATTTATCGTCATCTCTTTTAAACAAAAGGTGCAAAAGTTAGGAAATAATCGTAATAACAGTCTAACGATAACTAAACAGAACGTTGTAGTTGTGTGAAAGATATACTAAAATTCCATGACTTTTCCAGAACTTTCATTGAATTTACAAAATTCCATAACTTTTCTGGGCGTGGAAAATGACATTTTCAATTTCCATGGCTTTTCCAGGATTTCCATGACCGTGGGGATCCTGAATGTTCCACTTTGTTGGTTAGTGTCCCAGATTCCAGACAGTTAGAATAAATTTCCAGATTCCAGATAGTCAGTTGTGAAGAAGATCGTTATGTCAGATTCCAGATAGTTAGAAGAAGTAGAAGTAAAAGATAATTACAGTGTGTCACATAGTAATCTCAAGACCCAACTGGGGCTGTGGAAGGAAATGTGGAATTGTTTTTAATCACTGTAAAGCACTTGTGTTGCATTTTTGTATGAAAAGCGCTCTATAAATAAAGTTTGATTGATTGATTGAATTGTGATGTCATGAAGTGGTAGTTTACAGTGGTTAACAGCTCCCTTTTACCTTTTGCTCAGTAGAGATTGACAGTTCCAGAGATGAAACAATCCAAATGATTCTAGTGAAGATGTATGGAGTTTAAAAACACCTCCTGTATTACCACAAGACATCATACGGTGGAACTGAGTTTTTTCCGTTTGAGAGAAGAACTAAATATGCAGGGTTTGTGTGTTAAATGTGTGAATGAAACAAAACACAACTCCAGGTCTGTTTGTGATGAGAAAACAACATTATAAAAGATCAGAAAATAGCGTAACATTAACATACATTAACAGTATTTACCCTGACATGTTTCAGCTCCATTTACAAACTAGTTCTGTTTTTCCACATTTCTCAGGGCCTGTTTACACGAGAACACTTGCTGGTAAAAATGACAAAATATTTTATAGGAAATGCCTTTCGTTTAGACGGTGACGACGTTTTAGGGGCTTAAAAATGCAAAAATCTGAAACCACCCTCCAGAGTGGAAAAGCTGAATACGTTCTGCTGTAGAGATTCCGTCTACACTGCCCAAGACGCAAAATTCTGGTCAAATCTGCTCACGTTGTGTACACGTTTACGTCACATACGTCACCACCTAGTCGCCTGGCATGCATACACGATCGAATTCCACACACTTTTGCGTCACCGTATGCACGCAGATTTCGCTCGTCTAAACGCGAAATAAAACGTGAAGACGCGATGCCACTTTTGCGTCTTCTGTTCAAACCGTCATCGTATAAACGTAACCTAAGACGGTAGAAATCAGATATAGCGCTGCAAAGTTCTTTGTTTTTCTTCTTCTTGCTTCATCCTTAGATCTTGTTCTTTAGCACGGTAACTCCCATCACTAACATTACTTCCCCAAAACTATAATATTCTATGTGAGTACACGTAACTGTGGGCTGCCATTCATCAATGACACTAAACATAACTTTTCAGGATCAGCGCTAACAAGTGAAATCATATGTCAACAGTATCCCTACGCAACAGAAAGCCAAACAAAGCTAACGCGCTTCCACCTCTTGTATTTTCTTTTTTGGGTGTGCCAGTTTTGCTATCTCCATGTACTTTACTGTCTAAAAATACTCCAACATGTCACATCTACTTTGGCTAACATTATAAAGTATATGAAGTGTTAAGGGTTTTTACTAGATCTGTGTAGTATCACTGGTGCGGGTTTGAAGCCTGTTAGCCCAATTTCTAATGGTTATTACAATGAAGTACCCTGACCACATCAAGCCAACGCGGTTCGGTAATGGGCCAAGCAGAGACACATGGCTGTTCCTAACGTACGGTTCAACGTTACAAGCGAGAAAATAGAGATATAAAGGTCTGCAGAGGTGCGAAGTGTCGTTGCACTATTAGTAAAAAGCGCTAAAGTGGTAATTTGTTGATCCAAACGTGGCTGGCACGGTGGTTAGGAGTCGTGCACGGTGGTGGAAGTTACTTTTCCTTCACTACATTTTTTCACTGGACTAGAAAAGTATTTTTAAGTGTTTCTTCTAAAAGGTCCAATATAACGCTATTTTCCGATCTATGTTATAATGTTGTTTCAAACAGACAAGACTTGGAGTTGTATTTTGTTTCATTCACACATGTTGAACTGAAAAATGTTTCTGTTCTCTCAAAACACTCCGTTCCACCTTGTGATGTCACGTGGTAATATAGGAAGTTTGTCACTGTGTTTTTAAACTCTATGTATGCATCTTCACTAGAATCATTTGGATAATTTCAGCCCTGGAATTGCCAATCTATACTGAATTAAAGGTAAAAGGAGCTGTTAACCTGAAAACTACCGCTTCATGACATCACAAGGTGGAGCAGAGCATTTTGAGCTTTGGAGATGTACATCCATCCATCCATTTTCTTACGCTTTATCCAGGGCTGGGTCGCGGGGGCAGCAGTCTAAGCAGGGAGGCCCAGACTTCCCTCTCCACACGGACTTCCCTCTCCACGCACACGTCCTCCAGCTCCTCCAGGGGGATCCCAAGGTGTTTCCAGGCCAGTTGAGAGACATAGTCCCTTCAGCGTGTCCTGGGTCTTCCCCGAGGCCTCCTCCCAGAACACCTCTCCAAGGAGGCGTCCAGGAGGTATCAGAACAGATGCCCGAGCCACCTCAGCTGCTTCTCTCGACATGGAGGAGCAGCGACTCTACTCCGAGCTCCTACTGTGTCACTAAGCTCCTCACCCTATCTCTAAGGGAGCGCCCAGCCACCCTATGGAGGAAACTCAATTCAGCCGCTTGTATTCGCGATCTCGTCCTTTCGGTCACTACCCAGAGCTCATGACCATAGGTGAGGGCAGGAACACAGAGTGAGTGGTAAATCGAGAGCTTTGCCTTCCGTCTCAGCTCGGTCTTTATCAGAAAGATCCGATACAGTGACCACATCACCGCCGACGCTGCACAGAGGAGGTGTACAGACTAATAATAAAGGGTTATGCAAAAGTGTGTGAACGAAACCAAACACAACTCCAGGTTTATTTTTGATGAGGTAACAGCATTATAACATGGCTTGACGCTCATGACAATCAATTTTGCGTAATATTGGACCTTAAGTCTGAGACCTGCTGAAGGGTCGGTTCATACTTGGAGCAAACAAAAACATACAAGTAAAACAGAAACACAAAAATCAGCACAATTCTTTACCAAAATTATTACATTTGACACTTCATAAATGCACAAAATTGTCCCAAGTTTGTACGCTTCTATGTGGTCTTCTGTTCCATTTTGTTGGTTATTAGTGTGGAAAGAATGATACTAGTTGTTATTTTTAAGATATTTTATTGGATGAAAACAATAAGGAAGCAACTACCATGGAATAACAATTTTATCCAATCAGTTGGTGGAATGGAAACAACTGCCTTTAACTATCCCCAGACACTTGTTTCTCTGTCATGGAAATAAGTGAAAACTGTTCTTCACACATTACACTATTTTCTGATGTTATACTGATGGAATTCTGGGAAGTTCTCCACTGTATTTTTAAACTTCATACACCTTCACTAGAATCATCTGGATAATTTCAGCCTGCAGTTTCCAATCTCTACTGAACAAAAGGTAAACGGTTCATCACAAGGTGGAACTGTGGATTTTGAGCTTTGGAGATGTAGAAAGACTAATAATAAAGGGTTACTCAAACATGTGAATGAAACTAAAGACAACTCCAGGTATGTTTTGAGGAGGTAACAACATTACAATTTTAATTTTGTGTAATTCTGGACCTTTAAAAACAAAATTTATGTGTTTTTTGCACATTTGAGAGCTCGTTTTGGAGATTTTTTACATTTTTTTCAACAAGTACGCTGTTAGGATGTGCTGCTTTTGGCACTTGCTTCCTGTTTGATGTGAAATAAATAAATAAAAAACAAAAAAACAAATTGCACTCATTAAAAAAAAAAAAAAAAAGTTGAGTACACACTCCAGCTAATGAAGATAATAATGATAACTTGAAAACTACCACTACATGACATCACAAGGTGGAACAGAGCATTTTGAGCTTTGGAGATGTAGACAGACTAATAATGTGTGTGAATAAAACTAAACACAACTCTAGAGAAGTTTGTGTAATACTGCACATTTAAAAAAGAAATTTATGTGTCTTCTTGCACATTTTAAAGCTCGTCTGGGCAATGTCTTTCATTTTTTTCAACAAGTACGCTGTTAGGATGCTAGTTGTTAATTTTGCCGTGTCTACAAAACTCGCTGACCTCTGAAGGTTGTAAAAAGTGTTTATAAAGTCATTGTGGTGGATGCTGAGAATGCACAAGTTAAGTGAAGAGTAACTTTACACCACTGCAAAACATTTAAAATGAACTAGTTCTGTTTCGGATAAAGCACAACACAACTCTGAGGATGTTTTTTATTTGATAACAGCATTATAACATGACTTAAAGATCAAAAGAGTCAATTTTGTGTGATATAGGACCTTTAACTTTTACTTTTTACCACCGTCTTGACTCCAGTCTCGTGAAGGATGGGTCAAATGCAAAGGACAAATTCCATACCAAACCATACCATGTGCTTCTCTTGTGCATGTTTCTTTATTTTCTACATGTGACGAGAGCTGTTTTTGGATCAGACCGTGAATCATGTGACCTCATACGCTAAAAACATCTGCTCTGTTTAAGCCTTAAACACTTAAAAACACATGTGACCTAAATCAGTGGACGTTCTATGGTCAAAGTCAAAGTGGATACAAGTACAGAACTGCAGATGTGTGTTGGGAATCTTTGTACTTTTTCAAGGTTCATTGCTTGTGCTGCTGTTTGGGCAGTTTGGGGGCTCGTCCAGACATGAACTCAAGAAGATGTTGTAACTGACTACAAAACTGTGATGTTGACAATGAGTGGTCCATACCAAAATCATACACATATATTTTGCAAATGTTTTTTTCAAGTGTGTAAGTTAAAGATAGCATTTTTTAATACCGCAGAAGAAGGAAGTAGATGTTTAATTCTCAAACTCATCTATAGCTCTCAAACTCTTTGGAACATCGTTAATATTTACATTAGTGTTCATTTTTATGAATTTTCATTTTGCGGTAGTACGCCTTTTTGTCTTCCCAATCGCAGCCAAACAGAGTGCTGCTTTTGGCACTTACTTCATGGTTGATGAGAAATTAAAGTACTTTATTATGAGCTGACCAAAACCAAACTGTACTCATTTATTTTAAAAAAAATTAAGAAGTTGTGTACACACTCCTAGTCAGGCTGGTGCCACCTAGTGCCTCAGCTTAACTTCATTTTTTTCCAGCAACTCGGTCAGGAATCAGAATACACTAGATGATTTACAAGAACCCCGGAAGTGCGAGTTCGGGCACCAGCCAATCAGCGAAGAGCCATACATTCTGTGTTGGCAACGATTCTCCGAGATCGAGGATTTAAAGCCGGAACAAAGAGAATGTTTGGTGAATTTTATCAAAGGGAAAGACGTTATTGCCCTTCTTTCTACAGGATTTGGCGCATTACATACGTCACAACCCAATAGCAGTGATTAGTTAAATTAAAAAAGTAACCGCCTACCGTTGAGCGAACGAATCCTAATGCTGCGAGGTCAGACGGTTTCCATGAGGTGAAACCAGCTGATGAATCAGGCTAACACACTCCAGCTTTAAGTGCATAAATGGCCCATATTACACTATTTTCTGATCTATGTTATAAAGTTAACTTGAAAAATAACACTACATGACATCACAACGTGGAATGGAGCAATTCAGCTTTGGATTTGTAAACAGAGTAATAATAAAGAGTTACTCAAACGTGTGAATGAAACTAAACACAACTCCAGGTGTGTTCTCGAGGAGGTAACAACATTATAATTAAAATTTTGTGTAATATTGAACCTTTAAAAACAAAATTGATGGGTCTGCGCTTCCGTGACTAAAAAACTACTATCAAGCTGCTCAGTTAAAGGTGTTGCTGAGACATTGAGGGCAACATGAAACCACCAACCACCACCGGGCTGTTTAGAAATAAGTCTTTGGCATAATGTATAGTAATGTATAAGATAAAGTTTTAAAGCACACCCTGGTTCTACGCTACAATGTTAATTTTGGGTTATTTAATTCTAATATTCAAAAAAAAAGTGTGCATATGTGTGTTTCCTATATATTTCAACTTGTGAAAAAAAACAAATCCTAATAATAATGTGATTATTGGCACATATGAGAGGTCATGTGGGGCATTTCTTTCATGTTTTTCCCAATATGTACGCCGTTATCATGCTAGTTGTTAGCCTTGCCATGCCTGTAAAACTCTCTGACCTCTCTGAAGGTTATGAACAGCGTTTATAAAGTCATTGTGGTGGATGCTGAAAATGCACAAGTTAAGTGAAGAGTAACTTTAGACCACTGCAAACCGTTTAAAACGGACTAGTTCTGGTTCGGATAAAAAATCAGCTACAGCGCCTTTAATTAACGCTATATCTCAGAATAATCCGTAACAAAACTACAATTTGTCACGGCCGTAGGATAATTCCCTTGTTTACTTTTGCCCGTGTCCCGCTTCAGCTTTAAATCTTTCGAGTTTGACATGTCTATTTGCTACGGCTCAGAGGCTAGCGGCTAAATTACATACCCTCCCATTGTTTAGAACTTCACCACAGTTCTGTAAAAAGCTACACGATGTGACTAAGCAGGTTTTCCCGGGCTGACCCTTTACACCGGTCACCCTTTAGCCTTTAGTCTCCCCTGCGTCCATGCGTATCCAACGAAATAGTCCCAACGGTAGCTCTTGGCCGTCTTTCTTGGCACCGGCGGCCATGTTTGTTCTCGTCCTCTGCTATGATAACACATCTCGGCGTACGGTTTTCGCATTTTGCCTGTTTTTCTTCGCTTCGCTGCCCAGGAATTGATGTTGCTGGTTTCACTTGAGGCTTCCACCCACACCCAAGACGAGAGTGTAATTGTCGGTTGATGTCAGCGGGACGGACCCACAGTTAGCACGTGATCAGCTAGCTAGGGCTAAAGATACACGCGCCGCCGAACCCGGGTAGACAAATTTAATGTTTCAATAAACTGCACGGACCACTAAGAGCTACTTGAGTCTTTGTGAATGGCAGGCTTGACAGGGGCCTTCTGAGTGATTGGTGGGGCCAAATTACAGGGTCCAGAAGACAAACGCGCACAGGGATGGGGCCGGAAGTGTAAAAGTAGTTGGAAAATAGCGGTGTAGCTTAAGCAGGAGAGGAGTCGAAGTATCTGGGAGGTAACGGGGAGGATTGGATGGGAACCACCAGAAGTCCTTCCAACTGTCCTTAAAAGTTTTCTCATGAAGTACCACCCACACCCAGTACTGCGAAAAAGTACACACTGTTGTTGCGCAAGCTATATTTGACGGCCAGGGGAGCTTCTAGGATTCGGAAAAGCCTTGAAGCTCAAACAAAAATAAAAATGAAAGCTCATCAACGTAACTTGCAGTTGGTTTTAAAGAGGGCGTATTATGCATCATCAGCTTTTTGAGATTTCTGCCATGTCATAACGTAAGGCTGTGCAATTAATCAAATTTTTATCGTGATTTCAATTTGTGTTTCAAACAATCTCCAAACTCATATAATCAAGTTGAAAAGATTAAAGCTTAACATTTATTTGGGGATATTTTTTGTATAAATACAGAGATTGTAAAACATCTAAATATGTAGTTTATTTTTGATACATTTATGTTCTTCTATGTCTTATTTCATGTTCAAAGTTGTTCAAATCGTGTAACTAAAAAAATAATTGTTTGAATAATTGTGAATTCAATATTGACCATAATATCAGAAATTATTTGCATCCACACACGTCGTTTCTGTGTTGCTCATATTTGTTTACGTCTTACAGAATCAAAACTTAAAACCACAACCAAAAAACAGCTCACTATTGTGCGTTGATGCGATTCAGCTTCTGTCGGACTAAAGGACACGACTCAGTGGAATATGAGTGTTCTTTCTATGACAGAGGGGTGTTCTGCTGATAATGAGTCTGTTCTGTGTTTCTGTCGCATTGGAGATGGTTCATGTGAAACTTTTCAGAGATTATACATCTGCAGGTCGTACACACAGTCCATATATATGAATGGACATATATTTTAGCCTCTTAGCATTTTGGCGGTGAATTACTTCACAGCACATAGACCTACATCAGCGTATCAGTGTTGGATCAGATCTGGACTCAGATGAATTCGTGGGAAATGGCAGCACCAGATTGTTCCATCTCTGGAGCCGTTTTCAATCGGATTAGTGTGGACGAACACTGCATCCACAACGAAAACGACTCGAATACATACTAGAGTGGATGGGGCCTAAGTTCAGTAGAGATTGCAATTCCAGAGCTGAAATTACCCAAACAATTCTACAGAAGGTGTATGGAGTTTAAAAAGCACTTCCTGTATTACTGTTTGACATTACATGGTGGAACAGCGCGTTTTCTGTTTGCGAGAAAAACTCTAAAGTCTAAATATGAAGAGTTTTATGTGAATGAAACAAAATGCAACTCCAGGTCTGTTTGTGATGAGGAAACAAGATTATAACATAGATCAGAAAAAAGAAAACAGGGCGTAATATAAGCCCTTTAAATTTAGACCAAATACTGTGACTTTTAACACATAGTACTTTCCGTGGCTCTGTCCCAGGTTTTACTGATGTGTGAGGGCGTGCTCATATATATTCTATACCGTGCCCAGGCAGGACAGTGTGGTTAGCCTAAACTCTAGCTCTACTGCTCCGTGCTACAATCAACTCAGCGTGCAGCCCGGCGTGCACAGGCTTTCTCATGAGACGGTTACACTTGTATGAGCATGTGAGTGACACCAACGTGAAGTATATGCAAAGCACACGTTTATGATGTGTTTACGGACGGTGTAATTTGGGTTGGGACGTTGGGTTGACACAGGAGATTGAGTTTCAAGGCCAAAAAGTGTTGCGTGTGTTGAAGTTGCATGCTCTCTTTATGTTATACAGTAAAACATGCACAATGAGCTTTCATCTTGGTATTTGTCAGTGAAATCATGGAAGCTGTACTAGTGTTATGAACGGCCATGTTGGGTCAGGACACAAAAGATCATAAGAATCAATGCGTTTTCAGGTCCACCTGAAGACGTTTTCACTCACAGATTTATATTTTGTATCAACACACACTGTATATATCTCTTATACAATAAAGCAATAGAGTTGGTTTGGATTTTTTACATTAAAAGTGCACTTTTGGTGGAGGGTTCTTCACGTGTTTGGTTCGGTGGAAATCTCATTGCTCTGCCTGGAATGTTCCACAGCATGACATTAAACAGCTCTACCTTACATTTATTTAATTACAGGTGGTTTTATAGCTCAAAAATACCTAGAAAAACTGCATTCTGACTGATCTGACCTATAACTCGGTCTGGTTTGGTCTCCATGAAAATAGAAACATTCCAGACAAAACAATAACATCCCCATGAAGAAAAGCATTTGATGGAGTCTCCACCAGAAAAGTTACATTATCCACCTTTAAGAAACTTTAAGATTTTTATAGCAATTTAACCATTTAAAATACATAGAGCAGATGTAGTGCACCCCAAGTGGCCGCTCACATGTACTACACTTAACAGTTTGTTCGTCAAAACAGATTTGAACAAATAATTTATAAATGACGAGGACTGAAATCAACAGTAACAATAGTTAATAAATAAAATGTTAAATATATTTATTACCAACATAAACATTTCTTTTGTTGCTTTAACTTCACAAAACTCACACAGTTGGAGCATTAAATTAGTGTAACTGAACTTTACTTGTGAAAAGATTGTCTGTTTTTCCTGACTTAACTGTTTATAGAGTTAAAATGACCAAATAAAGAAAGTTAAATCTGTCTTTTTGTTTGTCTGAAGCATAGACTGTATATATAAATGGAAACAGCTAACGTGCTAGCCGCCACTTTACAAATAGGAAGTTCGTATGTGTGTGTGTCCGGCTCCTCCTGACCCTGGCTCCCGTTGACTTATATTGGAATATTGTGGCCCCTCTCTCTGGAACTGCTGCTGTGAGCCTCGTCATTTTGGTTTTTAAAATGTTTGTATTAACCCACTCTACACGATCCTATTTTGTCTGTTAAAAAAATCCTATTCATAATACAGAGCCTGGTTCCAAATTCTCCCATGTACCCGTTAGCGTCATTTGAGTTTAGCTGAACACTGTGGCTGACGTCACACTTGCTTAGTCCATACAGTCTATGTCAGACCTGGGCATTGTTCAGCTCCCGGGCCACATACGGTCCTTTTGTTTGACTCCGACTGGCCCAGTTAAGATAATCTGGAATTACAAAATAAACATATTTTATAAAGCTGCATTGCTTTTACTTTAGAGGTATTTTTAAAATGATATTTTTGTAAATCAACCTCACTTTCTCATTGCTGAGTCATGACATCAACTCTTACCAGTCTGACCAGCTCGTCAAAACAATGCTATTTACTGCGTTTTTATAAAGAAATATATTTAATATTACGCAGAATTGGGTTAACATTCTGGCCCTCCACAACATTTCCTGTCTCTCATGTGGTCCCATGGACAAAATTATCGCCAACCCCTGGTCTATGGTCTGAAACGGCAGCCATCTTGGGACGACATCCATTGCTGTTGTTCTGACCAGCTTTTAAACATCGTCCATGTATTTTATGGATCCTCCTGACCAGAGTCCTGGCTCAGATCTGGACTGTCTGAACTGGTACCACTACAACACTGAGTCAACGGTACAAAGTCCAACCACACGAGTTCCGGTGTAGACCAAACTAGGTTTATTTTGTCATCATTACAACTGGTCTGGTTGGACTCCAGTCCAGATTTGTGAATTGTTTTGTATTTTCTGTTCTTTGGCAGAACATTATATTGTGGTTGGCGGTTCAAACCCAGCTGTATTGGCAGGGTATTCTGTTGTTATGTTACTGGGCAAGACACCTCAGCTGCCTCGTCTCTCCAGTGTTTTATTTCTTTCTATGAGGCCCCATGGAAAGATAATCACCCTGTAAGTTATAATTTAGGTTTTTTTTTTTTCATTTGAACAGTTACAAAACATTTTCTGGCAACATTATTCGACATACAACAGCAAGATACACTACAACTTCACAAACCTGACTGTGTTGTAATGGTGATCTGAAGGGGGAGTGACTTAGGGCTGAGAGCAAGGGGAGCAAAGAGAAAGTCAAAATATTTACACATTTTAATACATTGTTTTTGGCGATTACAGCATTTTGAAAACAATAAAAGCTAACATGGTGATCTAAATATTATGCATAGGCAGTTAATTCCCTATAGAAGTGTATTCCCCTGCTTTAAAGGTGCACTGTGTAACTTTTTGTGTGGGGGTCCGTCACCTGGTTGTTTGTATGGATATGGACATTAAAAAGCTCTATATTTGTTCATTTACAGGTGGTGTTATAGCTCAAAAATACCTAGAAAAACAGGGGAACGGGCTTGCCTTCCCACAGATCTAAACTGTAACTTTGTCTGGTTTGATCTCCATGAAAACAGAAAGGTTGAATGCCATACAGTGAAACCTTTTTTGAACTGAATTGAATTGGTTTGTTTTTATTTTGGGTTTGTGCCAAGAGAGAAACAATTATCATACATACTACATATACATTGCAAACAACAGAAAAGTACATTTCTCAAAAAGGAAAACTTTATTAACCCGCCACTATTCATTGCATAGTTTCAAAAATTCTGTGATTGCCTATGCACATTGATCACAAAACTTTACAAATATTTACATATAGCAAAATAAAGTACATACTATGTATACTAAATATAATTTTAACCCAATTTATTTCTTTTTTGTATTGTTCTGTATTATGTTTTACAGATTTTTTATTAAAGCAAAAACTCTTTATAATTTCTTTTGAAGGTGTGAATGTTTGGGCACTGCTTCTAAATAAAAAATAAAATAATAATAATAATAATTTTGATTTGAAAAAGAAGTTCTTTGTGTGGTAACCAAACTTTGCATTATTCTCGCAGTAAAGTAAAGTTTGGTAATTGTTGCCCCAAATCTCAATAAACTATATCAAGTATGGAATTATGAGTGAGCAATACAATATGTAAAGAGCCTTTTGATTAAGAATATATTTCACTTTGTTGATTACAGCAACACTCACAACACCACAGTAGAACCACCTCATCATCAATGCAGGGAAAACCAAAGAGATGGTGGTGGACTTCTGCAGACGCCACTCTACTGCCCCCTCAGTGAACATCCAGGGAAGGGACATTGAGAGAGTGGACTCATACAAGTACCTGGGTGTTCATCTGAACATTAAACTGTACTGGACTCACAACACAGATGCACTGTACAGGAAGGGCCAGAGGAGGCTCTATCTCCTGAGGAGACTCAGGTCTTTTGGAGTGGGGGGGCCTCTCCTGAAGACCTTCTATGACTCTGTGGTGGCATCAGCCATCCTGTACGGTGTGGTCTGCTGGAGCAGCAGCATCACAGAGAGGGAGAGGAAGAAGCTGGACAAGGTCATCAAGAAGTCCAGCTCTGTCCTGGGCTGTCGTCTGGACTCAGTGCAGGAGGTAGGGGACAAGAGGGTCCTGGCGAAGGTCATCTCTATGCTGGGCCATGAGTCTCACCCCCCTGCAGGACGCTCTGTCTGCTCTGGAGAGCAGCTTCAGTGACAGACTGATTCACCCTCGCTGTGTGAAGGAGAGGTTTCGCAGGTCTTTCCTTCCTGCTGCTGTCAGACTGTACAACAAACACTGTTAACACTGAACGTGTGCCATTCAATTATATCCATGTGTAATTATTTTTAAATCTATTTTTAAATTATTTTTAAGTTATTATTTATTATCTGTTTTATTGTATGTTACCTTTTCCTGCTGTTCTGAAATTGCACGTTGCAACACTGGAATTTCCCTACTGTGGGACTTATAAAGGCATATCTTATCTTATCTTTTCGAGACCTTAGATTGCGTGATCTTATCTGGTGTGTGGTTTCCAGTTTAGCTTATTGTCGATCGTTATACCTAAAAATGTGTTATCAGAAACCCACTCGATTTTAAACACCATTTTAAACCTTGCAGACAAAGTCATAACATCTCCATGAAGAAAAGCACAGACCCTCCACCAGAAAAGTCACACAATGCACCTTTACTCTGAAGAAACGCAAACTTCAGGAACTATTCTCATAGCTGAGTAACATTTCAGCCTGATATCACTCCATCTTTACACCTCTTTCTCCGGTGAGACTTGTTTCCGTCGTTTGGGGAACCATAAACTGCTGTATGTATTTTGGAAAGCTCTGAGTCAGCCGCTGGTTTCCTCGGGCCTTTGTTTATTGCTAAGGAAATGGGCTCGTTTTTAGCTAGCGGTAGCCAGGATGTAAATGAACTAGAAATATTCGTCCAGACGTTTTATGAGGTGTTACAGAAACGGCACGCGTGTATACGGTGTGTTCCGAGGGTAAAAAGGTCACACCGGAACATGACTTCAACTGGACCGTGAAAGCTCCAATATAACTTCGCATTCAAGGTTTTTAAATACGTTTGGTTAACTTTGCCTTGGTATTTTTGTTGTATACATAAACCACTACTGTATTTATGATGTTAAAACAAACCAGTTATATTTGAAAGGCTCCGTTATGACGTTATTTTTTATTCTCTATGTTATAATGTTGTTTCCTCATCACAAATATACCTGGAGTTGTGTTTCATTTCATTCACACGTTTAACACACAAACCTGCATATTTAGGTTCTTCTCTCAAACCAAAAGCACTCTTTTCCACCTTGTGATGTCTTGTGGTAATACAAGAAGTGCTCCATTGTGTTTTTAAACTCCATACACCTTCACTGGAATAATCTGGATCATTTCAGAACAGGAATAGACCTTTTTCACAATGGCCAGAAGTGCTGCGATGTAGCGTAAACGTCACTTCCGGTTAATGGTTTTCTATGGCAAAATATCTGTGGAAATGTTTCGCGTATTCCACACCAGCTTTATAAATCTGTGCCATCACCAAATCTTTATCCAACATGACTGAAAAGAATTTATCCACAACTATCAAGGTAAGAAAGACAAAAACTTTAAAGGCGAATAACGACTAGCACAACGGCGACGAGCAAAACTAACGTTATGGTGATGAATCGTTGTTATTGTCGATCTTGTTGAATGAAGATTTGGTGATGGGGCAGATTTATGAAGCTGGTGGAGAATACACCAGACATTTCCACAGACATTTTGCCACAGAAAACAATTAACCGAATGTTCTGCAACCCTACGGCATGGCACTTCTGGCTGTTGTGAAAACGGGTTATAGAGGTCTAACCAGTCTGGCGCCACCTAGGGCCTCCGCTCAATTTCATTTCTCTCTAGCAACTAGGTCAGGAATCGGAATACAATAGACAGTTCGCAAAAACCCCAGAAGTGTGAGTTCGGGCACCAGCCAATCAGCGAAGAGCCTTATATTCTGTGTTGGCAACGATTCCCGAGATCGAGGATTTAAAGCCGGAACAAAGAGAACGTTTGGTGAATTTTATCAAGGAGGAAGACGTTATTGTCCTTCTTTCTATGGGATTTTGGAAAAGCTTAAAATACCAGTTAGCCCCATTAGCGGCGCATTACATATGTCACGACCAAATAGCAGCGATTGGTTAAATTAAAAAAAGTACCTGCCTATTGTCGAGCGAACGAATACTAAAGCTGCGAGGTCAGACGGTTTACATGAAGTGAAACCGGCTGATGAATCAGGCTAATAGAGGCCTGCAACCTCACTGTTAGCGTCACTACTTTGTCCAATTTGATCTCTTCTTGCCGAGTTGTGCTAAAATTCATACATATTTAAAGATAAAGCAGTGAACAGAGATGGATGTCACAACATGTTAAAAAGTACACAAATAAAACAAATACTTGAGCGGAGGACATGTGTGTGTTTAGAAAGTGAGATGTTTGTGTCTCAGTGCTAATGCTAATACTAATTTTGAGGCATAATAAACATTAAAACAATGCCACAAATTGACGTACTCTACATATACAAATATGAAATATGATATGAAAATAGGCTGCTTTTTTATGTTTTATGATTTTAATAAAAGTCAATATCTACTGAATTAAAGATAAATGGTAGCGGTTAATCTGAAAACTACAACTAGATTTTGAGCTTTGGAGATGTAGATTAATAATAAAGGGTTAGTCAAACACGTGTGAATGAAACAAACCACAACTCCAGGTATGTTTTTGATGAGGTAACATTATTACATGGTTTAAAGCTCCCAAGAGTCAATTTTGTGTAATATAGGACCTTTAAAAGATTATTCAGTACAATTCAGGGCCTTTAAATTTTCTCCTGCCAGTCCTAAACCAAACATTGCACACAGGCTGCTTTTTGTGGGATCATTTGGAGATATCAAAGGAACACGGCGGCAGTAATGAGCTCCTGTGCTCAGAATGGAGGTGATGCAGTCCTGTATTTAAGGATAATCACTAATCCTCGACATCCAGCCTGCAGACCAAATGCCAGGTTTCACTGTCTCTACCAGCCGCACATTTCACAACTAATGCTCCCAAACAAAACCGCTGTGTGCACAGGGCTTAGGGCCTGACCACGCCCGCAGTGCTATACAACTGTGTATCGCTGAGAAAGAGCTGGAAATAAATACACCAAGGATTTAGATCTGTTATGCTTGGTTAAACACTGGAGATAATAGTAACTGCTTTGAAAATTGCTCAAAAATGTCTGAAGGTTTGCCAAATATCAATTTATTTTAGCTTCAGCCCAAATAGCCTTCAATCCTACAATGTAATTAACATGATAGTTGTGAGTTTAGCACAGAGTCTGCTAATAAAACCTCAATTCTCATAACGCAAATTAGGAGTATGCAAAAATATATAAATATAAATACATCGTATCATTTAATGTAATGATACAGTATCGATATCGTGGGCTGCTGCATTGATATATCACCAAGAGTATTTTTTTATGTATGGTCTATTTTAGAAAGTTATTGTTTTGTTGCTTGTTTAGAGAACGGAAACTTGTTTATGCAACACCTTTGACATTTTCACTGTTTTGATGAGTAAAATGTTTGTGTTTTATATCAGCTTTGCACAAGAAGTAGTTTAACAAAGACTTTTAGTGTCACAGCCATGATCTAGTCTTTATTTTTTACTCAACCATATTGAATTGATTTAAAATATGTTGTATAGCAAAATTAAAACTGGGACTAAGTCGTGGGCTAAACTAAATATTTATTGAAAAATTTCAACATCTGCATGTTTTCTCTTCTTTTGAGATATGTAATGTTAAACCTTTTCTATTATCTATTCTATTAAACTAAATAAATGTTTAATAACAGTTTTGTTTAAACATTGAATCCAGAACAAGCAAAATATAAAATAATAACAAACTTTTAAATAAATAATGTTTCTATAGTCTATCTGTAGCCGGTGGGCAGCTCTAATACATGTTTAAGCAGAGCCAGAACACAGTCAAGTTTTAAACAGTTTATTTTCCAAAAAAGGACAGGCTGAGGAGGCAGGGAGCTGGCTGGCTTTCCCAGAGGTTACAGCAGAGGACAACGGAGACACCTGGGCAGAGACAAATACAGGTAAGTCCAAAAAGAACATCGAAGCAACAAACAAAACGGATATATTTCCAAGAGGCAGACTGAGCACTACCGAACAGGATGGAATTACCTGGCAGAGTGGTGGTGAGAAGACCAAGGCTTTGTACAGAGGCTGATGAAGGAATTGATTGCAAGTGTGTCTCATCTGCTCTGGGAGAAGCCAGCCACACCTCCTGCCACACTCAAGCTCTGCAACAAACAAAAGAGGGAGGGGGAGAAAACACAAAAAAAACCCAAATCCTAATATTTGATATGATCTCGTGGGCCAAATATAATTATATGGCAGGTCAAATTTGACCCCTGAGCCTGAGTTTGACATGTCTGTTGTATAGAATCGAAAGCTCACTGTATTGAGATATGTATTGTATTGTGGTTTATGTACTGAGGTATGTATCGTATCGGCAACTTCTTACTGATACCTAATGTTAATGCTGATAATGGTTATGCAAACTTTAGATAACTCTAGTTTAGGGTGACTGGATTTTCTAACCCTAACCCGGTTTGTGGTGGTTGGTAATAACTCAACTGTGAAACAGGTAATTAAGGAAAATTGTTCTGCACTCGGCCCATTCATGATTAACGTGAGTCAGTATAGTGACATTTTCTTTGTGTTTTGGTGATTTTCAAGCAGCTTTTCTGTATATTACCTCAACAAGTGACAATTTATGCCTCTCTTTACTGTTGAGATCAGATTGGTCAAAAACCGGGACACCTGGGACATTTCCTGTATGTAACTGGGACAAATCTAAATAGCATAATGGCCAAAAAAACTAAGCTAAATTCTAATTCATATTCTAAAACTACACTAATGCTGATAATTTAGGGTGACCAGATTTTCAAAATAGAAAACTGGGACACACCTGGGTTTGGGTTGCCTGGTAAATTGTGAAACGAGTGCGTAATTAAAGAAAATTGTTATGCACTTGGCTCATTCATGACTTATAGTCATATTTTCTTTATGTTTTCCATAATTTTACCTAAACAAAAACCCAAAACAAAAAAAACCTAGACAATTTATGCCTCTCTTTACTGTTGGCAGGGATCAAATTGACCAAAAATTGGGACACCTGGGACATTTCTTGTATTAAACTGGGACAAATCACTGGTTTTGTAAAAATCCTCTGGGTCAGGGCTCAAAACTTGGACTGTCCTGGGTAAATAGATACTTCTGGTCACCTTATAATAATATAATTGAAAAGAGTGTGTATCCTTGTCTTTTGCCAACTCCCATGTGTCATTATTTTATCTAAGGGACTTCTGTTTTTGCATTTTTTTTTTCTTTTTGCCTTATGCTCAAGTCTTCAAGTATGATTTTCTGTATTTTAACTAAAAAAAGGACAATATATTGGCAGTGGATTACCTTGGTAGATAACAAATTGGTCAAAAAAAGAGACAACTGGGACATTTCTTGTATAAAACCAGGACAAATCACTGGTTTTGGAAAAATCCTCTGGCACAGGGCTCGAAACTGGGACTGTCTCGGGTAAACAGGGACGTCTGGTCACCCTATGATAATGGTTATTGCCAATAATGGTAATGCTAAATGTCAGAGGAAGAATAATAAAGCTATGATGCTAAATGTTTTCAGTGCGATTGCTGAATACAAATAATGCTAAATGTCAAAATGATCATGCCAATTGCTGAATATAATACTAAATGCAGATAAATCCAGTACTAAATGTTGATAATGCTTTTGTTATTGAAACATCAGCATGTGTTTGTCTGTCCTAACTGGATGTGACTGTAGCGGATGTCTCTCAGAGCCACAAACACAAAGCTACATCCAAGAACAATATTTAGCCGAGCGCAGTGTCACCTCGAATGCAGCAGGTCGTTAGCGGCACCATAATGGCCCGTGGAGGGACAGGACAAGTGTTGTTTCTCCACACTATATTTGTCTGAGCACAGGCTGTCTGAAGTGCACAGCTCTAGTGTTAGCCTGCCCACACACTGATGGTCTGTGCCGAGCTAAAAGAGACAGGGACACAGCAGGCGCACACACGGGGACGGCCAGGACAATGTGGACTTTCAGCAGTGGGCAGGACATCAGGTGGACTGCAGTAAACAAATCAGGGACAGGCTTATACTGTTCATATGATTCAAAATACAACTGCAAACACGTGGACTAAGGGTGCTGTTTACATTTACCGCATAGATAACATAATGTCATGTCAGTGACTATTTTGTACTTGCATTGCTTCTCCTTATGACCTCTTGTATGTAGCTGAGAGATACATTTGTTTTACTATATTTCTAGATTTTTATTTGTACATATAGATTTATATAATTATGCTTTGTTTGACACCAATAAGTAGCAAAAATAACAAGACTGATGTCAAATAAGGCATACTTATGTAAAAATGTAAAAAACAAATCGTGTGCTCATAGATCTATAATAAGAACTAGATAAGACACGCCCCCTTTGGCCGCTCCAGGTACTGCAGGTACCGGAAAACCTGCCCGTGTTCAGTTGACAACGAGAGCTTTCATATAGATTGGATTTTGTAGAGATTCTTTTGTATTTTTACAATATGAAGTTAACTTTTTTTTTTCTCAAAGCGCCTAAAAAGTTAAGCTCTGCTATGAGCCCGCGCTGGCTCAGATGTAGCAGCTATGCGAAAGTCAAAATCTTTTTTGGCGGGATGCGCCAATGAGCACAGGCCCTTGAAAACAATACAGCGCCATCTTGGATTCATCTCCAGATCTTATTATATTTCCATGAAAGTAACACACATACTGTACATCTCTCAGCTATAAACAAGAAGGCGTAAAAAGAAAACAAAATGTGGTTGAGAGGACAGGTGTAGGACACAGATAGTGGTCATCATAAAGGTGAGTTGTTGTACAGTTGTAGGGAGTATTATCTGTTACATAAGGGTGAGTTGTACAGTTGTAGGGAGCATTATCTGTTACATAAGGGTGAGTTGTTGTACAGTTGTAGGGAGTATTATCTGTTACATAAGGGTGAGTTGTACAGTTGTAGGGAGCATTATCTGTTACATATGGGTGACTTGTTGTACAGTTGTAGGGAGTATTTTCTGTTACATAAGGGTGAGTTGTTGCACAGTTGTAGGGAGTATTATCTGTTACATAAGGGTGAGTTGTTGTACAGTTGTAGGGAGTATTGCTGGAGAATGAGCTCCTCTGTCCCTCCCTGTAACCCCTCAGTTGTCCAAGTTTAATCTTTAGCAAATAAAAAATTCTGTTCTGCTGGTGGAACAACCTTGTACTTGAACCGGACCTGAAGCTCCTGCTTGGATGAGCGGCAAACTTTGGTCCAGTTGACAGAACTGAATTTGTCAGGATACAATACTACAATGCTGAATGCGAATTATGCTAATGCTAAATGTAAGAAAGACAATAGTCGTGTTATGATACAGAATGCTATCAGTGCTATTACTAAATGCAAATCGTGCAATTGTTTATAATGCCGATAAAGAAAACAATAGATGCAGATAAATCCAAATACTAAATGCTGATGATGCTAACTTTAGATCACTTTTACCGAGCTATATCCAAGAACAATATTTTTCTCATTATCTGCAGCAGGTTGTTAGCATAATGACTAATAAACTAAACAAAATCGTCTAATAAACTAAGAAAAATCCTACTTCATATTCTAAAGCTATGCAAACACTGATAATGGTTACTGACAATAACGCTAATGCTAAAACGCTAAATGCTAATAATGCTAAGGCTAAAACTTTTGTCCAGTTGACAGAATTTAATTTCGTCTGCTATTACTCAGAGAAAAGTGTGCTTGCGGGTCAAATGAAGAGCCAAAAAAAGCACAGACGACCGAGAAAGTGCAAAAATAAATTATAAAAGAAAGAAACGTATATGTGATGTCAGAAACTATAAATAAACAGCTTTGACTGGAGTGACAAAACTCTTGCACGTGCCGGTCTCAGAGCGCTGGTTGCCAGGTTAGCTCATTTCGGTAATTCCACGATAATTTTCACTTTGAACTAAAACAATGAGGTAAAAGCAAACATTGAATTAGGTAAATGGCATTTTCGCTCACCAAACCCAGTTCTCAATCTACACTTTCAAAACGCGCTGCTTTGTTGCCAGCGCCGACCTTATAATCTCTATCACACTCTTACTAATTCCCAAGAAACACCACAGTCGTCACATTTAACTCCAATCCGAAACCAGGAATGCTGCAGAGGGCTTGTGTTGTGTCTGCCTGGACCAAAATACGGCCATGTTTTGGAGTCTGTGTTTGGTAATCCACAGACATCAGAAGATCCAAGAATAGTTCCGAACGCAGACACATGGTTAGCTGCCTGCTGCTGCCTTCTCCTGTGTTTGCATAAGGCTTTGGAGAGGTGCCGCGCCATGTTTGTCAGGGGTATTTTGACTGAGGAAAACACTTGTCCAGAGTTTGTCCACAGACTCACGTGGAAATGACCGAAGACATGTCCGGGAAAATGGGATCTGGTTTTCTGTAGCATAAGTGCCAACTGTACATTTTCCGTGAGGGGTATATATATATATATTCAAACTGCGGTAGTTTTCCTTTAGGTTCCTGGTCTGGCATGGTGCAGTACACGTTGTATATATTTTTAAAAATTGCATATATATACGTACAAATTATTATAAACATACATACAAGAAAACAGACAAACAACATACACAAACATTACGTCGCCATTAAGACGTGGGGGTAGTTCAACGATTCAGACTGATCATTTCAGTTCTTTATAAATTGATAACATGTAGTTCTGTGTAGTTAGTAGATAGTACAATCAATCAATCAAACTTTATTTATAGAGCGCTTTTCATACAAAAAATGCAACACAAAGCACTTTACAGTGATCAAAAACAATCTCATATTTCCTTCCACCCCCCTGTAAACAGTTGGGTCTTGAGATTACTGATTATATCCATCCATCCATCCATCCATTTTTGTCCGCTTATCCGGGGCCGGGTCGCGGGGGCAGCAGCCTAAGCAGGGACTCCCAGACTTCCTTCACCCCAGACACGTCCTCCAGCTCCTCCGGGGGCTGGAGGACTGATTATATCACTGATTATATCTGTGACATAATTCTTTTAAACTAATAACTACAATTACAACTATCTGGAATCTGGAAACTTACACTAACTATCTATAATATGGGACACTAACTATCTGGAACCAGTACATAAAGAAAAAAGAAACCCCTCTGCAACAGCACATACAACAAAAACACTGTACAGACAATAATGAGAGAGGGAATTATAGTCGACCCCAAAATATAGACTGGTGGCCTCTAGATCCTGCAGCCAGGGGGCACTGAATACAACAGACACGCCCGCCAATTCTGGATGGGGCAAAAGCTGCGACACATGTATCAGTGTGGAATCTGGAGGTACTTTGAATGAATGAAGAATCAGACAATCAAAAGACATCACAAATAGTATGTAATAAGACTTGGGTCTCTTATTATACACACAAGTGATGCATGAACAGACTGACTCAGTGCTGTTTTAGTCTTAAATGGCCCTACAGATGCATGAGGCCCAAACAGAAACTTGGTCATTTTAATTAATCAGTTAATCATTGGATTTATAGCACCATTCAAAACACCCAAAGCGCTTTTACAGTGCATTCTTCCTTCTCGTCACACATACTGACAGAAGCGAGGCTCCCAATCTGCACCATCAGCCCCTCCGACCACCACCAACACTCACACTCACACCACTTTCCTACCACTATTTCGACTTGTAATGTAAGTAAATGGAAACAAACTTAGTTCTGTGTGCTATTTTCCAATAAAAAATACTTACTACTGCATGAACTTGTCTGTGTCAGTGTAACTTATACTGTTACAAATGTAATTGCAAAAACAGTGTGCAGATGACCACAGTTGAATTCTTCTCTACACTGAACTCCTGAATGAATTATGGATTACACTGTCTCATTATGAAAGCCACAAACCAAACAGATGAAATTAGTTTGCACTGAAATAACCATTTAAACATCATAGAGATATGAGTTAAGACAACTGGCTCTGGTAATCAGGTCACATTGCCAAGGAGCAGCCCACGCAAACATTACAAACGTTTTCCTAATAAATCAAATCTAAAATATGTTTGATTAAACTTGTAATTATAAGGCAGGTCTCAGCAATTTACAGTTTATTGTCAGTTTGTTCCTGCATTTATTTCACTTCTCTGCACCTGTAAGCCATATTTGAATGTCTCTTTCTGTAAAGTCGTGGGTTTGGCTAAGATCAGATGCATTGTGCAGTGAAAATATAACATTTCTGATCTTGGAATGAGTGTAGTAGCGCTTCAGTAAACAAGAAGCAGCTGTTTCTAATGTGGCAGCGGTGAGATTCTAGTGCAATAATGAAACAGAACTGATGGTAATGAATGAATTATGACACTAACAACACCCTCCCATTAAGGAACTAAACAGATTTATTTAAAACACTCAGGTTTGTTATGGATTTAGACAGAGGCATGATCCACTGTAGACAGTTTATTTATACATGATACTGAGTTTGAGGAAACGTTTATGTAAATAACATGTATGCATAACCACTCAGTCCATTGTTCGATGTGTCAGTCCAGAGTACATGGTGTTCAGGACAACTCAGATGAAGGACTGGGAACGTGGCTGCATCTGCGAAGTAACTGGCATCAACTCGAAGCCAGCGAGAATATACTGTACGTGATCGTCGCCTAACCACAGCACTGAACCACAAAAGACAAAGACAAAACACCCAAAAACACACGAGACTGCACACCACCTGGACAAGGAGACCAAGAAGTGTGTGTGGTCAGACGACACGTGAGTTTACAGCAAGTGCTTTTATAATATGCTAGCCGATTAAGATGGGCTACCTTTGTTTTGTTACCGTTTTGGCTCAAAATATAGGGACATGTTTACACGAGATCACTTGCAGGTAAAAACAACAAAATATTTTATCAGAAGTGCCTTTTGTTTAGACGGTGATGGCATTTTTGGGGGCTTAAAAACACAAAAATCTGCCACCACCCTGCAGAGTGGAAAAGTTGAATAAGCTCCGCCGTAGCGTTTCCATTTACACTGCCAAAGACGCAAAACTCTGCTCATGTCCCGTACGTGTTTATGTCACATATATCACCACCTAGTGTCACCACTGAGCTGCCTGGCATGCATACCCAATCAAATTCCACACACTTTAGCGTCACCCTATGCATGCAGATTTCCTCCCGAAAACACTCGTCTAAATGCAGAATCAAAAGTGAAGGTGCAACGCCACTTCTGCGTCTTCTGTTCAGACCGTCATCATATAAACGTAGCCTAAGATGCCATCACTGGAAATACAAAACTTTGAGACTGTAAGATCTCCTCTCCAAAATTCCTGTAATATTCAGAACAAAATATATAACTTCTTTAACCTAAGAAGTAATAATTTTGGTGCTTTGGTGTTGATTCTACAAAAATCCATGCTGTCGCCCAGTCCTTCATGTTGTTTTTTCTCTTTTTCAACATGATTGTTTTTGACACGGACATAATATGCGTCTCTCTGTTAATCCATCTGTCAATCACGCCCTCTGAATTTATGGAGACAAGATACAGCTCCAGACCCACTTGTCTTTGTAAAGTTTTGTCAAATAGAGGTTTAGGATCGTCAAGTAAGAAATACAGTTAACCATAAGATTCAAGTCAGCGTTTTGTGAGACATTCCAAGTCCACTAGCTCATGCATACCATTCTATGTCGTGAGTTATACATTTATTCAGAAATGCAACAGGAACGGAAGCGCGGTGAGTTTAGTTTGGTACAACGCTGTGAAATTGAGACTGATTTATCACCTCTTGGCTAAAGGAAGTCACGCTAGCGCCGCCATTAGCTTGAGACTTATCTGAAACGAGCTGTTGGAGTGGTGTGGGAGTCTGGTCACAGAGCGTGGAAACAAGTCTGCAGCAGATACCTCAAACATGACCGACCGCCCGCTGCACCTCTGGATTAAAGAAACATGGAACTCTGCTAAAACAAGCCAGGTTACAATGGACCTGTGATAATCGCTTCCTCAAGTGGTTACTAAGATTTGTTCTGCAGAAGTTTCCATGAGCTAACCGAACTGGCAAGTGAATATAGTTGTATTTTGCCGGCAAAGTGCAGTTCTGATAGGAGATCTGAATGTCTCCCTCACTCTTTACCTACATTTTGTACTGCTTAAGTTTTAAGTACAATTGGAACAAATCTGATTACTTGTCCTAGAGCTAAATCTGGAATAGACCAGGAGTAAACCAGGACTAGAACAGAACCAAATCAAAGTCAGGATGAAACTAGCCTCAAGCAGTGTTGGGGAGTAACAGATTACATGTACCGGAGTTACGTAATCAGAGTACAAATTATGAGTAACAGTATTCGGTTACAGTTACTGTTTCAGTGAGTGGTAATTGGATTACAGTTACTTTGTTGAAATAAATGGATTACATGGCAGTATTTTCCTGTTTTCACATTTTGGGTTATATCCTTTTTTTATTTTATTTTGGTAATTCCACTCACTGCTGGGAACCCAAACAGACCACGCGCAATAAGAGCTGTGTAAACGTCTTGTTAATGTTGCTGGCGTCAGTCACACAATGGGCGAGGTCGTTAATAATCGTCAATGTTAATAATCTGATTCTGCATGTAAAAAACATCAAATATTACAGATTTTTACTGGGCTGGTGCCTTTATGTTTGTACTGAAAGTGATTTATTTTTATTATTTTTTAATAAACATTATGACACCTAACAGTAGGGTGGACATAACTGAAGGCTGTAGTGGTCTCATATAGAAAGCATTTCTTTATCAATAATCTTTTAATACGGTTCAGGAAAGACTAGGCTTGTGAAGATATCCTAGTCTTTGCTACTTTACAGCAAACAGTTGCCTGTTCATGGAGACTTGGGCTCATCAGACAATTTGAAGAGAACAAACATGAATTTTCAGGATGTGGTTGCTACATTCATGTAGTTTTAAAAAGCATGATAATATCAAGTAATCCAAAGTATTCAGATTACGTTACTCACTTAAAGTAACTTAATGGATTCTGTTACAAAGTACCTTTTGGGGTATGTAATCTGTAATCTGTAGGGGAATATATTTTAAAAGTAACCTTCCCAACACGGGCATCAAGCCATTACCAGTCAAGGTCAAAGATCAGAACACTACTCATTATCTTGCAGTTTCATACACAGCCGCAGCCCTCCTTCCCTCCAGCTGCAACACAGTGAGCTCCACCACAGCTGATCATCTGTTCTTTTGTTGTGGTCAAGAGTCCATAGTAGAGCACAGTGTTAATTTAGACGATACATTTTAATTTTGTTTGACTAGGAAGATTTTCAGTTTCAGCTAAGATTTATTCAAATTCAAAGTCTATTTGATTAAAGTTGACAAAATCCTTAATAGTTGTAGTCAACCAGAAAATAGATGATCACTGTAAAGCGCTTTGTGTTACTTTTTTTCTATGTAAAGTGCTTTATATATAAAGTTTGATTGATTGATTGATGATAATTTTTTAACCATGATAAACTGTCATTGTGTCTTAGGACTTGCCTGATAAATCCAGAATGATGTTCCTTAGACATTGAGTTTGTTTATGATCTGGTTTTATTACTTGTCTTTGAAAAGTTTTGTCATAGAGAGGTTTAGTATAGTCAAGTAAGACATATGGTTTATCACAAGATTCAAGTCAGTGTTTTGTGAGACATTACAAGCTCGTACATACCATTCTATGTCGTGAGTTATACATTTATTCAGAAATGCAGGAGGAATGGAAGTGCGGTGAGAAAATAGATGATCACTGTAAAGCGCTTTGTTATGTTTTTTGTATGAAAAGTGCTCTATAAATAAAGTTTGATTATTTGATGATGATTTTTTTTTAAACCATGATAAACTGTCATTGTGTCATAGGACTTGCCTGGCAAATCCAGAATGATGTTCCTTAGACACTGAGTTTGTTCATGGTCTGGTTTTGTTACATTCCTTCATTTATGGTTTAGTTTTTTATTAGCCCAAAATATCCAAAATAAGATAAGGTAAAGTATACTATTAATATTATTCATTCTATGCATTTGAGCCATCCTTCAACCAGTCTCCAGATCTTTCTTAGTCAGGTCTACTTAAACTGGGGGATTTTTAGTGGACGGGGGAAGTGCTCGGAGGAAACCCACAGAGACACGGAGAAACAATGCAAACTCTACACAGAAAGGCCTGGGCAACTCGGGATTTAGCCATTATTTTTACTTTTAATGTAGTTTAAGTCAGCAAAAATGGCACAGACACACATGACAAATACATTTACTAGAACAAAACGAGCACTGGCTGTTCTGGGGCTAATCCTGTCCTAGAAGGCCCAGTCAAAGCCTGTGAGTCACTGTGCAGTATAATACCCTCACAGAGCAGCTGGAGCGACCGCACCATCCGACCAGCACCAGACCTGTCCCAAATCCTCTCATCCACATGTCAAACTTTCCTGTCCTCTTCACCGTATAATTATAATGTCACTTCCACTGCGCTGTACAGGTTTAAGCCCAATGACAGCCTGCTGTGCCTGATGACTATTTTGGTTCCCTGACCTTCTTTCTCGACAAAAAAAACTTCTTCTGAAAATCCATTCTACAACTCCTCTTCCCAATCTCATTTCAGCGCATAAGGCCATGACTGTAAATACTGCTTTTCCGAGCTCCTAGTCTTTACTTAAATGCGTGTGGTAAGTATGTGTTTAGAATTGGAGAAGGCACAAGGTAAAACAATTATGAATGGAGCTTTGAAGCGACTGTTCCATGGCCTTACAGAGGTACAGAGGATCTTAAATAAACATACAGGCATACTTACTTGGTGGTCCGCTAGCTTTGGTGACATCATTGCGAGGACTATGATTAGTGAATTAGGCAAAAAAAGAACTATTTCGGTAAATGTTTGATGTAAATTCTGATGCTGTGGTTGATCTATGACATGTCCAAGCAGATCCATTTTCGTCTAAAACCCAAAACGTAAAGGCTTCTATTATGAGTAATGTGTGTTAATGTCCTGGTTATGTCATTGGTGAGTTTAACCGGGTGTCTAAGGTTACGTTCAGACTGCAGGGCTTAATGCTTTATTCAGATTTTTTTGTGAGGTCGTTCACATTTCCAATTAAATGCAGCTTGTATGTTGTATGTCCAATGTGAACTTTAAATGCCCCAAAAGTGTCCGAATTGCGCATTGGAGGACACGACGACGTCACAAACAGCGAACGTGCTCAAGTGTTTACGGAAGTCGCCTAAACACTGGGCCTGTCTTCTAAAATACGGTCCAGTTCTTCCTAAAATGGACAGGTTACACATCCACGGCCGCTTCGTTTGTTTGAGTCTTCAGCCTCCTTGTATTTGGCTCGCATGCTCTTTAATTTTCGTTGACGTTGGAGCCAGGACCGCCTGTAGCCATGCTCGGACATTTCTTTGGCAATCATTTCAAAAAACGCCTGGTTCCGATAAAGATAAAATCCCTAAAATTTGGCCTATATACATAATACATAATACATAATACAACGACTCCCCCCCAAATAAACTCACTTTCCTGCCATTGACAAGACTCGGAGCCTGACGTGTAGGTGGGATGAATGTGACCTGACTGTTCAGACTGAAGTCGCATGCCAAAAGATTGGATAAGTATCGGTTTTAGGAGCACATATCCAAGTGGCCTGAGTCACATTTGAAAAAATCTGATCTGTGTCCTTCAGACTGTCATTAAAAGATCAGATACAGGTCGCATAGGGGTGAAAAAATCTGATTTGGGTCACTTCAGGCTGCAGTCTGAATGTAACCTAATTGAATCATAGTTATGGTATTCCCTCATCGCTGGAGTTGCATTTTCTTTTGAGTAATCCTTCATGGTTAACCAGTCAGTGTCTCCTTGCTTACTTAAGTTCATACACTTTATGACTTGTTTTGACCAGGTTTCAAATGACCTAATTCTCAGTTGCTGCAGCAAATTAATGTTGGTGCTATGGAAATTTTCCTCCCTTACCTTGATAACAGAAATATAGTGATTGAGTCCCTGAATCAGACTTGTTACCTGACACTAAAAACCATCCTAAAACCACAAACCTCTCATTTGAAGACAGCGAGGTGCAGATTGAAGGCAGAGAAAAAAGTGGTTTGCGACGGGTGTGAAGGAAGCTATTTTTATGAAGACAGACAAACAAACAAACAGACAGAAAATTCCTCTTTGAACAGAACTGGGCTGACGTCTAAATTGCCAGCTGTTTACAGGAGCTCCTCAATTCTTAGACTAAGGAGACAACAAGACAATCCAAGGACTGCAGATAATGAGGAGGAAAACTGGAGCAGAACATCATAATGATTTTAGCTAAACAAGCCAGTAAACCAGGGCAATTTCACTCTAAAACTCCTCCCTTTGGGGCTGGACTCGCTCAGAATAGTATAAATCCAAGCGCCTCAAATCAAATGTAAAAGGACTGGGACTTGTGAGTTTGTGAAGGTAATGACGTGGTGTGAGATTCAGGAAAAGGACTCAGCCTTGGACTCGTGGACCAAGGACCCAGACTTGGACTTGACTAGACACAACCCAGTCTTATACTGCAGGCATCTGTATATTGTTAAAAACTGTTTTTTCTTTTATATGCACAGGACTTTAAAGACACAAGTGAGTAACTCAACTGCAACCAGGCTAGATATTGTATAACAGGCGTCTCCAACATTTTTCCTCCACTGAGCTACTTTTACAAAAATAAAAATGCCAGCGAGCAGACACTGAAGAAAGAGTATGTATAAGACCCTTGATAAGTCTTAGATGCCTATAAAACATAAACCATTATCCATTTATAAGTGCACAAAGTTAGGCATGAAAATTATACATTTAGAATGATAATTAATCATATTTTTCGTATTCAGCACAAGACACAGAATTCAGAAATCCCTTGGTGAGCTACTCTGAAGGGGGTGGAGAGCTACTGGTAGCTTCCGAGCTACAGATTTGATATATAATATATATATATAATCAGCCATGTATATCTACAATTATAAATAATATCTTCAATAAAAACAATAAAGGATCCAAGGTCCAAAGATGTAGTACTAAATGTTCCATTACTGTACCTTTATATACTGCTACAACATTAAAGGGCATGTAGTGAATTGTGTTTATTCTTGTCAAGAACAATGCTTTCACTTCATCCACTGTAAAAGGTAAAAACCACTAAAGTAAGAAAAAAGATAGAGATGAAAATATAATCTGTTCATTTTACATAGCATTTTCTCAGGTAATAACTAACAGAAGCTACTGACAGGGACACCTTTTTTTGTCAGGAACATTGTTATTAAAAATAACAGGAAAGCAACTATCAACTGCCAATTGTCCCAGATGCATGATTCTCTGTTATGGTGCATTTTCAATAAAAAAACTAAGTAGGCAGGAGTAAAGAAGTAAAGGTCCCGTATTACGCAAAATTGACTTGTGAGCTTTAAGCCATGTTGTTACGTCCTCAAACTCACCTGGAGTTGTGTTTGGTTTCATGCTACATCTACATAGCTCAAAATGCTCTGTTCTACCTTGTGATGTCATGACTTGGCCATAAACAGCTACTTTTTAACTTTAGTTTAGTAGAATTTGGCAAATCCAGAGCTGAAATGATCCAAATGATTCCAGTGTGTGTGTATGGAGCATGGAGTGTTTTCTGTTTGAGACAAGAACTCAGTCTAAATATGCAGGATTTGTGTGTTTAATATGCGAGAATGAGACAAAACACAAGTCCAAGTACGATTTTAATGAGAACATAGATTAGAAAACAGCGTTAAATATGGGTGCTTCAAACCATATCGCCGTGCGTGCTCCAACATCGACTGACCAGCCCTTCCTTTCATGTCTACCCAGTTTCTATTTACCCCAGTCTTTACAAGGAAGAATTTGCCCCAAAATGTCGGCCTCAGATCCTGCGGCGGGGACTGACACTGCTAACACTGCCGCTGTTTACCCTGCTGGTTCAGAACTGGCTGCTGGTCAGACTGGAGTGTGGATGTGGTCCGTGGCTCCGGTTCAGGTGGGATGACCAGTGGAAACTCCGGCACGAGAGGCACAAAATGGCCGCCGCACCGCTTGGGACGGAGCCGGAGCCGTCAGTCAGCCAGCCACAGTCGGAGTACGGCAGTTTATGGTTCTTTTGAAAGGATGGAAATATCTGTTATAGGGTAATTTGTTTGCGGAGGCCGATTATAATCATTATTTACAAGGGGCCGATGTGACCACTTAGCTATTACTGACCTCAAATATGGCCACACGAGTCCCAGTCCACAGTGGACAGTTGTACAAATGTCTGCCTCGAAAATAGATCCTTTTAGACGTGCAATTATAATTCAGTAGAGCATATGTTTTTGAATAACAAGAGGCCCATTCAAACTTATCTTCTAATAGTGAAAGATATAGCCATACTAAAATGACATTCCTTTATGTTGCTGAAAATGCATTATCTTTTCACCTGCTTTGCCTGAAATGTCCCACTGTATGGCATTAAATCTTTTGTTATTCAACTGTAAATGGGTTTACTTTACAAAAATGTGAAAAAAGTGAAGCCATCTCACCACATATCTGACCTGTAACTAAGCCTGGGAAGATCAATTGTCCTGTATTACGCAAAATTGAAGCTTATTTCTATAGATACGTCATTGCTCTGCCTAGAATGTTTCACAGTATGATTTTAAACAGCTCCACCTTTACATTTATTAAATTACAAGTGGATTTATAGCTCAAAAATACATAGAAAAACAAGCTTTGTGACTGTGAGCGGGGTTGGCTCTCCACAGATCTGACCTGTAATTTGGTCTGGTTTGGTCTCCATGAAGATAGAAATGTTTAATGCCGTACTGTGAAACATTCCAGACAAAGCAATAACATCTCCCTCCACCAGAAAAGTTACACAATGCAACTTTAATCCATGTTATAATGTTGTTACCTTGTCAAAAACAGACCTGGAGTTGTGTTTTGTTTCATTCACACGTTTGAGTAACTCTTTATTATTAGTTTGTCTACATTTCCAAAGCTCCAAATGCTCTGTTCCACCTTGTGATGTCATGAAGTGCTAGTTTTCACTTAAACACCTTTTACCTTTTGTGCAGTAGAGAATGGAAATTGTCAGTGGAGTTTATAAATGCAGTAAAGCACTTCCTGTATTACCACATTACGTCACAAGGTGGAACAAGGTGTTTTCTGTATCCAAGTACATATCAACTTCTCCAGATGTGTTACTGGGATCTATCCATCCATTTTCTTTCGCTTATCCGAGGCCGGGTCGCGGGGGCAGCAGTCTAAGCAGGGACTCTCAGATTTCCTGCACCCCAGACACGTCCTCCAGCTCCTCCGGTTGGACCCCAAGGCGTTCCCAGGCTAGTCGAGAGACATAGTCCCTTCAGCATGTCCTGGGTCTTCCCCGGGGCCTCCTCCCAAGGAAGGCGCCCAGGAGGCATCCGGAACAGATGCCTGAGACACCTTAGCTGAAGGAGCAGTGGCTCTACTCTGAGCTCCTCCTGTGTGACTGAGCTCCTCACCCTATCTCTAAGGGAGCGCCCAGCCACCCTGCGGAGGAAAACGCCGCTTGTATCTGCAATCTCATCCTTTCGGTCATTACCCAGAGTTCATGGAGGAATTACTGGGATCTTTGATTTACACATTGAGGTCTAATTGTCGGAGTAGCAGCATAAACATTATTTTTCAAGTGTACCACTACTTTGTCAGAGTAGGTGCACGTTACTGTTTTTCAAACATTCCTCTTTTCCAACATTAAAAATATTAATGTGATAGCCTTTTATACTTTGTGCTCCCATACATCATAAGTTGCTTGGGCGATGTGAAGCACTTGATCAGAGAATACTTTGGCCACAGAGGATATCAGACCGTGTCGCCATGGGAAACAGTCATGCATATTTAAAAAGAGCATAGGTCAGCCTTCTACTCTAAAACAGAGGCTGCATGGGCCCTTTGTGCTTCATTCATTTCGTCATGTAGACAATCTGCGGAGAACAACATATACGACACATTGGAACAGCGATACTAAAAAGTGTCTGAAAACCGGCATGTCTAAATAGAGACATGTCGGAATGAAGGGGTGTCGGAATAGGCGGCGGACCCTTGACTACCCCACATCGGTTAAAAGTAAAAAGAACGTAACGTCACTAAGTTAATGATGCCGATTTATCTGGTGCTGTTTTGGAGCTGGTGTGAAACAAGGCGAGCGTAGAGATCTTAGTGCAGTTGTTAATGTCAGGTTTGGAACATCTCGACCTCTAATCAGCCCCGGGGTGTTGCAGTCACGAACTCTCCTGGAGATAATGGCGAGCCAAAGTACAGCTTACAGTAGCAGCACGGGAATATAATTAGCTTAATTTAAACGAAGCTAACCACTTGTGTGAGACTGGAGCAGGAGAAGGCTACAATCAGCTCGGGGCTTCACGTGCCGGAGATAGTGAAAGTAAAGGGCCCTAACGTAGTAAAGGCTAACTGCTTCTTTTAGGTGCATTTAAGGAAACTCTGTAAATTTGCGTTGCCTCCACAGGTTGAAGGTAACGCTCTGTAATCAGCACACACGCGTGACCGTTAGCGTTTAGCATTTGGGGTCATAAACATCAACTTTACAGCTAATTAGCTAGCGTGAGTGAGCGAGTATTACAGTGTATTTGGATTTATGCTTGTTAAGTCACACATCTGGTCGGAGCTAACTTGTTTACATGCGAACACGCTACACAGCTGCGTAGTAACTCTTTCTGTCTGGTGAAGTTTGCACGTTCTAGTTACTACGTTAACATGGATGCCACAAGTACCATAATTACGATGGGGTCAGCTGCCTATTCAAACATCCCTTCATTACGACATGTCTCTATTTTGACGTGCCGGTTTTCCTACATTTTTTAGTATTGCTACTCCGACACCCAATTTTTTGTCTTTTTTTAGAGTTGAGATAGTCTACTCAGGCATGTTTCTTGCTGTTCTTTGAGGTTCATAATCTCAACAACTATCAAGTCAAACACAAAAACGACACACACAGTAAATCCGTGCATCATTCGTTTTTCAATATAAAACCAAAAATAAGAAAACTAAAAAACAACAGTTTTCTCCGTCATTTGTCTCCAAAACCAAAATGAAAAAACGGATAATGATTCGTTTTTTCAGTTTTCAATTTTGTGTTTAAATGAAGAATGGAAAAAACGGATAACGGCCGTTTCCCGTTTATGTGACTTCCGTGACTGCGATGCCGGACTTTTGCACCGCGTACGTACTGAACCAGGACGGATCCAGGTCCGAGACCAGACCGGGACCAGAGCGGGACTGAGACCGGGACCACACCGGGACCAGAGCGGGACTGAGACCGGGACCACACCGGGACCAGAGCGGGATCAGAGCGGAACTGAGACCGAGACCAGTGGTCTGAGCGGTTCCGTGCGGGGAAAGTGAGAATGCGCTGTGGACTACAGGTCCGGACGGGCTGCTCCAGTCCTCCGCGCTCAAGAACCGCGGCTGGTTCCGAGGTGGTGCAAAGCATCCAACTGACGCTTTCACACCAACGAAAACGCACCGAACTAAGAGCTTTTGGTTCAAATGGACCAGGTCCGGGACCAGAACGGGACCAGAGCGCTACTGAGACTGGGACCAGACCTGGACCAGAGCGCTACTGAGACTGGGACCAGACCAGGACCAGAGCGGGCCTGAGTCAGAGACAAGACTGAGACAAGACCGGGACCAGACCGGAGGCTCAGAGCCCACGACAGGGCCGGAGCTCGAAGCTGAGGCTTGGACCCCGCGGAGGCTCAGAGTCAAAGCTTGGAGTCCGCCCCAGTCCCGCTCTGGTCCCGCTCTGGTCCCGGTCTGGTCTCGGACCTGGATCAGTCCTAGTTCAGTCCGTACCCGGTGCAAAAGTTCGGCATCGCAGTCACGGAAGTCACGTAAACGGGAAACGGCCGTTATCCGTTTTTTCCATTCTTCATTTAAACACAAAATCGAAAACTGAAAAAACTAATTGTTTTCCGTTTTTTTCATTTTGGTTTTGGAGACAAATAGCGAAGAAAACTGTTGTTTTTTTGTTTTCTTATTTTTGGTTTTATATTGAAAAATGAATGGACGAATGATACACGGATTACAGTAGCCCACGTTTCCCACAGTTATCAGGACATTTTCCCACGGTCTGATATCCTATGTGGCCGAAGTATTACTATAAGTATAATATATTATGATATATGGTAGTGCTAAGTATAATAGGTTATCACATTAATAGTATTCATGTCAGAAAAGCATAATGTTTAAAAAATTTTACGTTTGTGCTGCTACTCCGACAATTAAAAAAGAAAGTCATGGGACTCTTGAGAAATAATGTTCCCCGCTATCTCACTACTCCGACATTTAGATGTTAATATCTAAATAGCTGCATGTAACTGTCAAAAACATACCCAGAGTTGTGCTTTGTTTCATTCACATGTTTGAGTAATTCTGAATTATTAGTTGGTCTACATCTCCAAAGCTCAAAATGCTCTGTTCCACCTTGTGATGCCATAAAGTGCTAGCCTGATTCATCAGCCGGTTTCACTTCATAGAAACCGTCTGACCTCGCAGCATTAGAATTTGTTCTCTTGACGATAGGCGGGTACTTTTTAAAATTAACCAATTGCTGCTATTTGGTCGTGACATATATAATGTGCCATTAACGGGGGTAACCAGTATATTAAACTTTTCCAAATCCTGTAGGAAGAAGGGCAATACCATTTTTCCCCTTGATAAAATTCACCAAACATTCTCTTTGAATCCTTTAAATCCTCATTCTCGGGAACTGTTGACTATTGCTCTTTGCTGATTGGCTGGTGCCCGGACTCGCACGACTCTGGGTTTTTGCGAACCGTCTAATGTATTTTGATTTCTGACCTAGTCGCTGGAGAGAAATGAAATTGAGCAGAGGCACTAGGTGGCGCCAGACTGGCTAATGAAGTGGTATTCCTGGGCTAAAATTATCCAAATGATTCTAGTGAAGGTGTGTGGAGTTTAAAAACACAATGGAGCATTTCCTTTATTACCACATGACATCACAAGGTGGAAAAGAGTGTTTTCCGTTTGAGAGAAGAACACAGTCTAAATTTGCAGGGTTTGTGCGTCAAACGTGTGAATGAAACCACAACACAAGTCCAGGTAAGTTTTTGATGAGGAAACAGCATTATAACATACTGTAGATCAGAAAATTGTATAAAATAGGCTCTTTAAACTTATCTGTCACCATGGAGTTACAGGTCACATCTGTGGAGAGGTGATCCACTCAGTAAGAATGCGTGTTTTAGAGCAATAAAAACATCTGCAATGATATGTAGTCTAGAGTTACATTCCAGGTAAAGTGTCGTCTCCACATCTCTACAAGCAGTTGGCAGACCCTCCACCAGAAAAGTTACACAGTGCATCTTTAGCATAAGAATTTTACCTATGTGCATGTTTTGAGTTCGCTCCAGACATATTTTCTTGAAGGGGCTACATGGGTGCTTGGGTTTTCCGTGGGGTGCTTACAGAGCATGGCATTTAGAGCCTTTTAAGTGTGGAATGCGTCCCCCCCACCCTCTCGCATGTTTGCTCTGCGGTTCTAAACATGTTTTTGTAATGTGGAAAATGCGGAATTCCTTGTTCAATTGTAGTCTCACTCTCAACAGAATGTGGAGGAAATTTGGGCATTTTTAAATAAGACTGGAACATGGAAACTCCTCACCCAGATCAGCAGTCGAAGCTGAGATCTTCTGGGTGCTGCTCGACACTCAGGCTCTTGTAACAAAACAGATTTCGATGCCACAGTGATAATAATAATAATAAAACACTCTTTAAAATTAAATGATAGTACGTTCTTTCGTCTATGTGCTTTTATACTTGTTCTGATACAGCTCAAGATGATTCTAAAGACATTCAGGAAAGATTGAGTATGATTGATATGAGTTTCGATACTTGTTTCAGTATTCATTGTCTGCATTCAATGTCTGATTTTCGATACTTTTGACAAACCTAGTTTCTTGTCACAAATACAACAAGATTCTACGCATTATGTTTTCTGTAGTCCAGGTGGTGAACCAAGAAAAATCTGATCGTTTTGGTGCTCAAATTGTCACTCTATCTAGGCCTACATCTTAACTCAGCTGATACTTTGCAGCTCAAGTCATCAACATTCCCTGGGCGTGTGATGCTAACCGAAGACACTGCTCTGTCTGAAGCTCTGTTGCACAAAACTCTGTAATTTGAGTTTTGTGCAGTGTGACCAGAAAGAACTGACTGAGCTGGAATTACATTGAGGAGCTGGTTTGGACTGTTAAACAAGTCTAGGGTGACCAGATTTTCAGTGGTGGTTAGGATGATAAACTGCAGTCCCACAAACTAAATATGAGTGTAAAGTAAAATATACAAATGATTCATGTGTGCCTCTTGCCTATCATACATCATTTGTGCTGGATTTTTTATTTGGCTTTAATAAAAACATTCTAAGCAGCCTAAACTTGTGGATGTGGTCTAATCTCGCGCACATTTTAGACAGTTCCTTTCTGCTTCTCCGTGTTTGATAGAACTTAAGAAAGTGAACGTAACGGGAATGAAAATTACAATTCTTTGCGGGCTAGCCAGGTTGGCGCCACCTAGTGCCTCTGCTCAGTTTCATTTCTCTTCAGTGACTAGGTCAGGAATCGGAATACACTAGACAGTTTGCAGAAACCCCAGAAGTACGAGTTCGGGCACCAGCCAATCAGTGAAGAGCCATACATTCTGTGTTGGCAACGATTCCAGAGATAGATGATTTAAAGCTGGAACAAAGAGAATGTTTGGTAAATTTTATCAACGGGAAAGACATTGTTGCCCTTCTTCCTACGGGATTTGGGAAAAGCTTAATATACCAGTCAGCCCTGTTAGAGATTAGTTAAATAAAAAAAACAACCCGTCTACCATCGAGCGAACGAATCCTAATGCTGCAAGGTCAGACGGTTTCCATGGAGTGAAACCGACTGATGACTTCGTCCCACACAGACCTCTAGTGACACAAGAGTGTAATTAATTAAGGAAAACTGCTCTGCACACGGCCCATTCATGACTAACATGTGAGTCTGTATTGTCAGAAAAGTAGCTTTTCTGTATTTTACCTAAACAAATGACAGTGCCTCTCTTTACTGTTGGCAGGGATCAAATTGGTCAAAAATAGGGACACTTGGGACATTTCTTGTATAAAACTGGGACAAATCACTGGTTTTGGGTAAAAATGCTGGGACAGGGGACACAGGACTCAAAACTGGGAGTGTCCCGGGTAAATTGGCGATGTTTGGTCTCCCTAAACAAGCCCCTCTCAAATAATATTAACAGTTACAGTTTATGAACATGAATTTTTTGTCTTTTTGAGTTTTCAGATCATCTTAAAACTTTTTTGGCTGTGTTTGCTGATGTGTGCATTGGTTACTGCTGAACATTCTGCCATAGACATACATGAAGTTAACCCGCAGTGTGATGTCAGTGCGAAGTATCAGTAGGCTTTAATACTTTTACTTGTAAAGTGGTGAAACTACAGAATACAGCTCCAAAATCAGTTTGAAAAACCTGAAAAATGCTGAAACTTTTCTCTTCAGATCTGAAATATTGACATTGTTCTACAGCCTCAGGTCTGGAACACTTGTACTTTCCCTGGTTTTATAATCACGAGCCGGTTTACACACAGCGGCTGTTACCATGGCGATCTTCATCAGGGAACATGTGGAGCGTACACAAACACGCACACTGTTATGTTATAGGGCTCCTGTTTAGACAATGGAGCGTTTGATTTAGGCCTGATTCAGAGCGCTCCTCACCACAGACAGGGCTATATGTGGATCTGTAGGGTTAGTCCACAAGATTACAGCGAAGGGAGGGACTGGACTGTACTAATTATAACACAACTTTAACTATACACAACACAACATAATGTTCTACAGTACTCACAAAAATCTATCTTGCCTTCTGTTGATAGGAAGAAATCAGTGTAGTACCAAAATGTTTGCCTGGGTGTCTGTGTACACTGGTGCATGAATTTGTGTGTGAATGGTTGAGTGGTTCCTTGTTGTAAAAGGCTTTGAGTGCCTTGAAGGTGGAAAAGTGCCGTTTAAAAATTGACCATTTACCATATATATATATATATATATATATATATATATATATATATATATATATATATATATATATATATATATATATATATATACATACACAACATACATACATATACAGTACACACAAATCTTCTAAGATACAGTAAGTTATAAATAGAATCAAGGCTGGTTACGAATGAAAAAGAAAAACCCTCCATGGTAGTTGGTCTCTCCAATCCAATCCACTTTATTTCTGTTTCCAAAATGCTGCACAAATACATAATAATAACAACAATAATAAAATGAAAAAAATAAACACTCAGATTTAATCATACTAGTCTTAAAATAATAAAACCAGTAGGAGCAAAATCATAGAATAGCAATAAATACATAAAAAAAACTATAAAATACATTTAAAAAAAAAAAATACAATACACAGAGGACCACACAACTCACGCGGTGTTAAAAGCCAAAGAATAAAAGTGGGTCTTAAGATGAGATTTAAAACTCTCCACTGTGGAAGCTGGGAGCTTAGGGCCAACCACAGAGAAGGCCCTGTCCCCCCTCGTTTTAAGTTTCGTCTTAGGCACCAAGAGCAAGAAGGGCCCTCAGACCTCAGTGCATGTGCGGGGGTGTAAATTTGGATGAGGTCCAAGGCGTACTGTGGGGTCAGTTCATTCAAAGCTTTAAAAACAAACAATAAAACCTTAAAATCAATTCTAAAATTAACAGGACGCCAGTGCAAAGACGCAAGGATTGAGGTATCGTTGCTGCTCCTAGTACCACACTTTTCTGGACTGAGATGTCTGTTGTTTGTTCTCACATCTCGCCAATTTCCTCCTTGTTCCAGTGGCCCATTTTTCATCAAGATGCTCTGGTTCCCCAGCACCTGAAGCAGACAATTGTTTGGCCAGGTGACGTCTGAGCCGGCATCTCGTGAGTATGTACAAGTAGACATTTATGAAGACTTTTTCAATACTTAATGAAGATATGAATCACTGGTGACTGAGCCAGTCAGAAACACTCCAAAGCAAATATTGGCAAAAAGATTTCTGCAGAATCCATGAGTGAAGCAACAAACTCTGGGCAGAGAATGTAATTTTATCATATTATAAAAGATATGTGACCAGTGAGCTCCTTCTTTTCACATGGATCACTGAAATAAACAAATGTGATGGCGTGGTAGGGTACTGTCTGAATGTGGCTGATGAAAGGAGTGGTGATCATACTGGCATCCTTCTGTTTAAAAATACAAAGAGATATTCTAGACTTACCCTAACCCAACCAGCAACCAGAACCTACCCAACTGATATTTACTCTGCCAACCACTTCCCAAAGTAACCAAATTGTGCATTGTTGGTGCAAAAGTAGATAAGCAAGTGAGGAAAAAGCTTTTTAAGACTAAATATGAGAAGAATTCATGCCGCTCCACAGATCTGTCTTATCCCGAAGCAATAACATCTCCATGAAGAAAAACATTTGACAGACCCTCCACCAGAAATGTTACGCAATGCACCTTTAATGAACATTTTATTGTCTCCATAGAGAAATTTATCCATGAATTTCCCATCCTTCAAGGCTGCTGGAGTAACGTGTCAGGAGCAGTGGAGAATTTTACCTCCTACACATGTTTTGGGGTTGAGAAAACAGACAAACTCAACAGGCTTGGGAGTTGAACCTGGAACCTTTTTACTATGAGACAAAAGCACTCACCAAATATGAGGAGCTGTGATGTTAAAGTGTTTTTTCAGGTGTCAAATTTTACTTCCTGACAATCACACTAGGGAATTGCCCAACATTTACCGAGCAACCTAGATACAGAGTAGGCCAAAACTCCTCTAGTGTACACAGAGGTTATTATTTGACAAATAAAATGAGTAAAAAACACCTTTATTTTGTTGAAATCGTGTTTAAAGCAGAAAATTTTACCTCCCATGCGTGTTTTGGGTTTGAGAAAACATGTAAACTCAACACATAAAGGCCTGGAAGTTGAACCAGGAACTTTTTTACTTTGAGACAAGAGCACAAGCCACTGGAAAATCAGATGTGAGGGACCATGACCAGAAAGACAGAAGGTTTTACTGTTTGCATGTCATTCCTATAGTCTTATAACTCCAAAATACTCCTTAGAATCATATTTTGAGTGTCCTACTACAACAATATTAAAGGTGCATTGTGTAACTTTTGTAGTGGATGGTCAAGTGCTTTTCTTCATGAAAATGTTATTGTTTTGTCTAGAATGTTTCACAGTATGATATTAAACCTTTCTATCTTCATGGAGATCAAACCAGACCAAGTTTTTTTAAGTATTTTTGAGCTATAAACCCACCTGTAATTGAATAAATGTAAGTTAGAGCTGGTTAATGTCACACTGTGGAACATTCGCAGCAGAGAAATGACCATAGAAACAAGAAGGTGACAGACCCTCAACCAAAAAAGTTCCATAGTGCAACTTTAAAGCACTGTTAAAAGCTCAACAAACTTCTTTCTCTCACGTTATCAGAGCTTGAAATCGACAACAAACTTTGACAACCTTCTAACCTTCTACTTTTCCCTGCACGCTTAATGACAAGGTCCAACCGCTCCGAGCCCAAAATGTCAACAGTTGACCCCAAACATGGCCGTTACACGTCTAAATATTGCTCTGTCGTCACATATTCATTCATTTCCATTGCAAATTGATAGCAAACCAACTGAAACCAGGCTTTAGTCTCAACAGCGCGGACCACAAACTGCACAGTCAGCAGACAATACCTCCTATTCTTCTTGTCCGTGAAAAGACATAATGACGACTTACAAGCAAGTACATGGAGCTCTGGAGATGTCCGGTCTGTAGAAAAACATATGTAATTTTGACGAACTTGACTCGGTGGACTTCTAATTTACCCCAGTGGAGATGAGACCGTTGATTGTTAAATATATCTCGATGATAGAAAATCTCCAGAGAAATGTTGCTCCTTAATCTTCCACAGTTGGCATGTTGGTATTGAATGGTTTTAACTTTTTAATTTCATGGGAATGTGCAGGTGATGTGTCACCTCCAGAAAGTTGCAGGATGTTGCTTTAACTGGAGAAACAACTTCTTCTTAGCAAAGGAATCCAAAATTAGTTCAGAAAGCCTGAGAAATTCCAATCTATGTCTAATGTAAGTTGCGGGTTATTTGTTTTTTTTCTGCTGTTCATGTAAACGTAATGAGTGTTACGTGAGTGTTTGATTTTGCATTTTGTGAGTATTGTGAGTGAGTTTAAAGCTCAACAAAATCATTTATCACATGTTAGCGGACCCTTAGATACACAATACACATGCACACAATATCAAATCTTCTACTCAAGAAGGAAAAGGACACGAAGTCCTGCGTGGGTCCATAGAAACTGAAAATATTTTCAAAAACAAGTGCTCAAATGGAGAGAGGAGTGTTTTTTGTGTTAAATATTCCCAAAAACTAAAATCCAGGCACTCTGCTGTTTTTTTTTTTGCTAAAAATCTTGCTGCACATTACCCAAACATTAAAGCAGACCTGTTTTGCAAAATCAACTTTTCAGAGCTATTAAGCATGTTAGAATTGTTTCTCCTCATTGTTTATTCTACCGAGTTGTATCTGGGGTGATTAATGCATGTTGAGCAATCTTTAATCATTTATTTCAAGACGCCATTTTTGCGATCAACCCCCGTTTTCACTAGCCAGGCTGGCGCCACCTAGTGCCTCCACTCAGTTTCATTTCTCTCCAGTGACTAGGTCAAGAATTGGAATACACTAGATGGTTTGCAAGAACCTTGGAAGTGTGAGTTCGTTCACCAACCAATCAGTGAAGAGCCATACATTCTGTGTTGGCAACTATTCCAGAGATCCAGGATTGAAAGCCAGAACCGTTAGCACCGCATTACATACGTCATGACCAAATAGTAGCGATTGGTGAAATGAAAAAAGTACCCCTGTACCGTTGAGAGAACGAATCCTAATGCTGCGACGTCTGACGGTTTCTACGAAGTGAAACTGACGAATCAAGTTACATTTTCACTTCCCACTGCTCTGTACTAACTTACTTCAAGAATTTGATTTTTAGACTTTATCTGTAAGACATATATGATTCAACAGCGTTATGTAGTCAATTTGGTACAAATGAAAAAATAAAATTAAATCAGCGACTTGCTTGTGTGATCTACAGCTATTCATTGGAGGTGCCGACAACTTTAAGACTATTTGTTGTGATAGTGTTTACAGTGAAGTCAGTTCAGGGCACACGATTTTCTATTCGACAGACTTGTTTCTTTCATGATGTTTAGAATGTTGTGATTTAAAATGTCCAAATTATAACATAATGATCCACAAGTGTCATAAATTATAACTAAAGAGCAGACACAAGCACAATGGGCCTTCTTAAATTATTGCTACACATTAAACCCAAAGGACAGAACTGTTTTCCCTTGAATCAAACCCACATTTGTGTGATTGTAATGACACGGTTCCACCACTCTGAACCCAAAATGACACGGCTGACCCCAAACACGGCTCTTACATGGATACATTTTACCCTGTCGTCACATATTCATTCATTTCCATTGCAACCTGATAGCAAACCATCTGAAACCACGCTTTAGTCTCAACAGCGTGGACCACAAACTGCACAGTGAAACAACCCCTACTTAGCAAAGGAATCCTAAATTAGTTCAAAAAGCCTGAAGAATTCTTACCCCATGCAGTTGAATGCCTCTCCTAGCCTTGCCCTGAAGGTAAATCAGATTGTCAAGTGGGTTCATAGAAATTTAAGAGATTTTAAAAACGATTTTCAAACACAGGTGCTCAGTTAGAGATAGGATGTTTTTTTGTAAGGACTCTTTTGTCGTTAAATTGTCGTTCCCAGACTCATTTCTGTCTAGACTCTGACTGGGCGACAGGTGCGTTGGAGGAGAGGCACTTATCTCTTAACTCAAGAGAAACTCCCGCACACTCCCCCTCCTGTTTATTTTTTTTTTATTGATATGAATTTTTGGCCCCCAGACCTTCCTCAAGTATCGTCTGAGGGACCGAAACGTTGTATCAATAAAAGAAAACGAGGAGTGAAACAGTATGCAGGAGATTTTCTTGAAAACAGCTAAACATTCTAAGACAAAAATCCAAGGCACTCTGTATTTCTGAATTTTAAAATTTGAAGTCTGAACCCAAAATGTAAACTGCTGACCCCAAACATGGCCCTTACACAGAAACATTTTGTCCTGTCTTCACGTATTCATTCATCTTCGTAACAAAGTGATAGCAAACCAACTTAAACCACACTTAAATCCTTTCTAAACTGCACAATCAGCAGACAATACCCCTCTATTCTTCTTGTTCCTGAAGAGACATAATGACAACTTCAAAGCAGCTACACTGAGCTCTGGAGATGTCCGACGATCTCTAGAAAAATACATGTAATTTGGCGGAGATGAGACCTTTCATTGTTAAATATATCTTGATGATAGAAAGTCTCCTCCTGCTTGTTTCTTCCATGGAAATGATGCTCCTTTGGCTTTAATCTTCCACAGTATGTCATGTTGGAACGGAATGTTCCAAAGTACAGTTTTAACTTTCTAATTCCATGGACATACCATTACGACATGACTCTATTTAGACGTTCCGATTTTCCAGCACGTTTTAGTATCGCTACTCCAACCCTAAGCCCATGCAGCCTCCGTTTTAGATTAGACATTTTCTCGAAGGCTGTCCTACGCTCTGTGACTGTTTCCATGGTGATCAGTGAGGACATTTTCCCACTGTCTGACATTCTATGTGGCTGAAGTATTCTCTGATCAAGTGCATCTTATGATATATTGGAGCGCAAAGTATAATAGGCTATTATAAAGTTTTTTTTTACGCTGGAATAATCAAGGTGAAACAGTAATATCTCCATGGAGACAGGCTGGTGGCGGATGTTACACCAGAAAAGTTGCACAGTGTACCTTAAAAGAAAACCGTATTTTTCGGACTATAAGTTGCAATTTTTTTCATGGTTTGGGTGGTCCTGCGACTTATTTTACACTGATAGCCTTGAGGGGGCGCTCTAGACTTGTGGATCAGTATTTGCTGCTCCTATTACTCCTGTACTTCTGTCACTTAGATCTACTGTGCATGCCTCCTGCAGAAAAAGCTGTTGTCCTGCTGCAAGTAGAGAAATATGGAGCTGAAAACAGTAATTGAGCAGCAGAAAGAAAATTTGGAATGAGCGAGAAACTTGTGACACTGAGAGGGTGCCCCATGTAACTTTCCTGTGAGTTACTGGATGGACTGACAAAGCCTGGACTTCAAACCGTCCTGTCGGGATTCAGAAAGGCCAGAATAATTGTAACTGGAACTGATGCTGAGTCTGACGACAGCTACGCAGATGAGGAAGTGGTGCTCCGTTTACCTCCGGAGGTCGCGGAGTTGCTCAGAAGTGACGCTGAGGATGAAGAATTGAATGGATTTAGTGATTTGGAGTGAGATGGAGAGTTTGGTAAACCTGTTCTGTTCAGTTGTTTATGCTATAGTTTATCTGAAGAACTATTCATATGTGACGTTAACAGCCTCTCTCTGTTCTATTGTTACTACAATTATTACTACTGTTATTACTATAAGTTGACATTCAAGATGAAATGTCAGTTCCTGGTTTCTGATTTTATAAAATAAATTTCCCCTAAAAAGTGCCACTTATACTCCGGTGCAACTTACATATGTTTTTTTTTTTCTTCATTACACATTTTTTGGCTGGTGCGACTTATACTACGGAGTGACTTATAGTCCAAAAAATCTGGTAACTGGCGGGACGTAACATCTGAATTATAAGTGAATATAATCAGAAGGACCAAATATTAAATAATGCACAAAATCTGGTATTTTCAAAGGACACAAAAATGAGAAAAACAAAATCATATGAAGGAGCTGCAAGAAACACAAATGTTCAAATAATTTCACATTGTCCACTTAAAGCTTTTGTCACTTATAGAGGAATCAAAACTTTTACTCAAGTAAGAGTACTACTACTTCAATGAAAATGTTGAGTATGAGAAAAAGTATGCTGCTAGAAAAATACTCTGAAAAGTAAAATTTAAACAGTACTATGATATCACTCTAGCCTTCATTCATTTCCATTGCAAAGTGACAACAAATCATCTCAAACCACACTTCAGTGATGAAACACGGACCACAAACTGCAGAGTCAGCAGACAATACCTCCTATTCTTCTAGTTCCTGAAAAGACATAATGACGGCTTACGCGCAACTACACGGAGCTCTGAAGATGTCCGATCTGCAGAAAAAGATACATGTAATTTGACGCTACAACTACTTCTAATTTACCCCGGACCTTTGATTGTTAAATATAACTTTATGATAGCCGGTGGTACATCACTCAAGAGTCGGTTTTGGTGCGATTGGAGCTTCTCGGCATTGCTGTACGCGCTTGTGGCTTACAGTAAGTTCACATAGCGGGTTAGATGCTTGGCTATGGGGGGGCCCGGGGACATTTTTAGCTAGCTGGTCGTCTGATGTGGCGGAGGGCGGGTCCATTTCAGTGGCGTTTGGCGTTAAATGTCTAATTACGCGTGAGTCTGTTCCCATGCAGGCTGCAGTGAGAGTGAGTGTACCAAGGCCTCTATAATCAGGAACAGATAGCATCATAAACACGCCCTCATATACGGGCCAAGCTTTAATTATTCCTCATTTATAAAAGTTTTCTGGCGTTTTATCAGTAGGGTTATAAGCGTTCTATATTGGATGAATAAATGTTTGGACTGGTAATAGAAATGTGGTAATTATTGGATTGGAGACTGAAAAATGTGCTGCGGTTTTAAGGAGCCGATCTATGTGATTGATCGAAGATTACTCTGAATGACTACTCTCTAATTTTGTTAGTCTTAAAAATGTTAAAAACAGAACTAGTTCATTTGGTCCAAAGTTATTCCCTCACTCACCGTCTGCATTCCGAACATCCTAATTATTTACCACAAGCGCTTTTCACAAAGTCAGAAGCCAGACGTGGAGAGTTGCCAACAACTAGCATGCTATTGTGGACTTCCTGATTAAAATAAAACACTTTCTGATTGGATGCAGACCTTTAAAGCTACTGAGCCACTTGGACAAGCCACATTTAGCTCAAATACATCGGGAAATCGGATATAGGGCCTTGTAATATACTGTAATTTTAGGACTATAAGGTGCAATATCAATAATGTTGAATTCTCTCGTCTATTTTCATACATAAGGCACCAGATTATAAGGCGCAATAAGCAAAACAAGCAGATGACACCTGAGACTGATCCCTTAGCCCAGGCATCCACGATCCATTGGCAGATCATTGAGTAATTCGCCCGGTATTGCCTTCCTATCTTGATGAATGTATGTATGAATGTGAATGTGAACGAGAACGCTTGCGGGTAAAAATGACAAAATATTTTATCGGAAGTGCCTTTCATTTAGACGGTGACGGCGTTTTTGGGGCTTAAAAAAATCTGAAACCACCTTCCGGGGTGGAAATGTTGAGTACGCTCCGCCGTAGCGTTTCTGTCTACACTGCCCAAAACGCAAAACTCTGGTCTGATCTGCTCATGTTGCGTACATGTTTACGTCACATACATACAGTAACAATACACAGAAATCTGGCATGCATACCCAATCGAATTCCACATACGTTTGCGTCACTTTATGCACGCAGATTTCCTCCCAGCTTGTCTAAACGTGGAATAAAAAAATGAAGACAGGATGCCACTTTTGCGTCTTCTGTTCAGACCGTCATCTTATAAACATAGCCTAAGTTTGTTCTTTTTATTTCCTATGAGGAGGACTCAAATATATATTGAGTAATAATGTGTTTAAATCAGTTTTGTGCACATTTGTTTATACTTTACAGAAATGAAACTTAAAACCACATGTCTAATTTGCATAAACTATGAACCTGAAAAAACTGTGATTTTGACAGATTTTTGAGCGCCGCATAAAATTTATGTGTACAACATAAAATCAATTTGAGTTCAGTAAGCACAAACAGAACTCAAGACTCATTGGATTATAAGCCGCACTGTCGATTTTTGAGAAAATTAAAGGATTTAAGTGTTAAGTCTGGTCCCGGTCTCAGTCCCCATCTCAATCATGGCCTGGCCCTGGTCTGGTCCCGGCCTCAGTTCTGGTCTCAATCCCGGTCTGGTCTCAGTTTCAGTCCTGGTCCTGTTCCTGGTCTCAGTCCTGGTCTCAGTTCTGGTATGGTCCTGGTTTCAGGCCCGGGCCCAGTCCCCATCTCAGTCCTGGTCCTGGTCCTGGGCTCAGTCTTGGTCTGGTTCTGGTCTGGTTGGACCTGGTCCAGTCCTGGTTCAGTCCATATGCAGCACAAAAGTCCAGCATCACAGTTTAAGTCATGGAAATGGGAAATGGCCATTATCCATTTTTTACATTATTCATTTAAACACAAAATCAAAGAAAACTGTTGTTTTTTCATTTTATTATTTTTGGTTTTATATTGAAAAACGAATGAAAGAATGATACACGGATTAATCTGTTAAAGGTACCTTGTAATATAATTTACAATAACATAATAAGTTAAGGTGCACTTTAATGTCCCTGTAGGTAAATTTGTCCTGCATTTGACCCATCCTTCGTTGCTGCTGGTTTTGCTGTCAGGAGCAGTGGGCGTCAGAGCAGCACATGCGTGACAACCCACCTCCAGATCTTGAGCGAGGCTGGGTCAGGACTAACAGCAGGAGGCAGGGAGTGTGTTATTACGCTTTTAGTCTGATCGAAAATAAACCTATTGAGATTTTACAATGCAGATTTTGTTTGTAATTTAGTTTTACAATATTCAATCTCGAGCCATATTGTGCGTGTTGAAAGCAGAAAGCCGGGAGAAATAAACACTTGCACGCAGGGAGAACATGCAAATTCTGAGCTCAACACACTCAGGACACATTTTAATGCTGAGTTCAGGCCAAGGCATCAAAAACACGCCAAATGCCTCCAGTAGGACGCCTATTTATTTTGGCTACATTCAGTCTGCAGGGCTTGACGCTCAATTCGGATTTTTTGTGGAATCCAATTTTTGTGCAAGGGCGTTCACATTTCCAGTGCAACTTGTAAATGATTTTCAGTGTTAACTTTAAACACCCCAAAAGTGTCCCAAATGTGCACTGGAAGACACGACGACGTCACACACAGCGAACTTCAGTGTTTATGGAAGTCGCCTAAACATGGTCGCGAGCATTGAGCACCTAGAGATTTTAAAGTTGCTGTCGTACCAGAGCCAGAACATGGACAGCTTATTTGTTTTAAGAAGATGGAGAAGGAGAAGGAGGAGGTTTTTGGCGTTCATGGCGTTTTGTGGGGAAGTGGCAGAAAAGCAGTGGTGGGATCGCTCTGTGCTTCACTGCTTCATACACAATTTTCATATGACGAGAAGAACGTTTGTGCCTATTTGTGACGTGTAGGTGGGATGAATGTGACCTGGCCGTTCAGACTGAAATCGCATGTCAGAAGATCAGATATGTATCGGTTTTAGAAGCACATATCAAAGGCTACGTTCAGACTGCAGGGCTTAATGCTCAATTCAGATTTTTTTTGTGTGAAATCCGATGTTTTTGCGAGGTCATTTACATTTCCAATTAAATGCGACTTGTATGTGATCTCCAGTGTGAACATTAAACGGCCCAAAAGTCTTCCGCATGCGTATTGGAGGACACGTCGACGTCAGCCGCAGCGAGCGTGCTCTGTGTTTACGGAAGTTGTCCAAACATGGACGCGAGCATTGAGCACCTGGAGATTTTAAAGTTCCTCTCGTACCGGAGCCAGAACATGAACAACTTACTTGTTTTAGAAGGAGATTTAGAAGGAGAAAGGTGAGATTTTTGGCCATGGCGTTTTGTGGGACAGTCCGTTGAAAGGAACGTGTGGATGTGGAGATGTAGCCAAGAGTGGTGGGATAGTGATGTGCTTTGCTTCAGTGACACGGAGTTCATTAACAATTTTTGTATGACAAGAAGAACGTTTGTGTACATTTGTCGCTTGTTGATAATGTGTAGGTGGATGAATGCACCTTGGCCGTTCAGATTGAAGTCGCATGTCAAAAGATCAGATATGTATCGGTTTGAGGAGCACATATCTAAGCGGCCTGTGTCACATTTGAAAAAAAATCTGATCTGTGTCGTTCAGACTGTCATTAAAAGATCAGATACAGGTCACATAGGGGCCAAAAAAATCAGATTTGGGTCACTTCAGGCTGCAGTCTGAACGTAGACTTTGACAGGAAGCGCTTGAAGCTCATTGACGTGTGGTGAAATTTACAGAAAGTTCAGGTTTTTGAATTTTGCTTGGCATTGTCGCTCAAGACGTAAGCAGAAACATTAGACTGTTCTTGACGCGTGTCTCCACTAGACTTTATATGTAAACCTAATACCTCTGACGACAGATTATTTGCCGCTTGCTGCTCAAATACTCCTGATCAAGAGCCCTGATAACATTTTAAAATGCTGATAAAACTAAAAAACTCATATTTTAGTCATAGTGTGCACAGGTGTGAAGTGAAAACTATTTCGGCAGAATTCATCATCAACAATGCAAACATTCATTGGTATTTTTACAATGTTTGGTTAAGCACTTTTTTAGCACAACATTTCAAAGCATAATTGCAGACTTGTAATTTTCTCCCAGAGCAGCAGCCGGCGAGAACAATGAACATTCGGCCTACTGTATTTCTCCACTGTAGCAGGAGTGTGGATTTAGTCCCAGGAGCTAAAATGGAGCACAGGTGGCGGGTGATTTTCAGAGCCAGAGCCAGTGGGTGTCGTCATTACAAAGAGCAGAATAACAGTGAGGCGGCCAAATAACACAGCTCTGTAACCTTACACAGTCATTTCCGCACCGCAGTAGACTTATCTGATTACACTGCACAGCCCATTGAGAATAAGACGTCCATCTGGTCATGCCCGGGGTCACAGAAGGTAAAAGGATTATAAAGGTGACACATTATCAGAGGTGGTAGAGTAGCAAAAACTGTACACAAGTAAGAGTCACGTTACTTCAATAAGTAATATTACTGAAGTGGAATTACAATTTAGTGGTTCAAGAATTAATTCAAGTAAAAAGTATTTAGGAAAACTCAACTAAGAGTAATTAAAAGAGTAGCTGTCTGTATAGCTGTGTAACATCTGATATGTATTTGGAGTTAAAGTTCAGTTCGCAAAATGTACAGTTTGTGTCCATTGTTCTTCTGAGATGATTCTTTAGAGGATAACAGCGATGTAGAAGCTTGTTGGTGATGAGATATTTGTGAGGTCATGTCCGTACATTTTCCATGGAATATTGTCAATAGAGTCGGCTGCTAACAGCGCATAAGTAGGGCTCCGTTTGGGAGGTGCACTGCTCATTTCTGCAGCAACTCATTATAAGGCAAGTTTAACTAAAATTGAAGCCAAGTTAAGTTCATTTTGAAAAGGTTTCCAAAGTTTGGTGCACAGCATCTTCACTCACGCCTGCTCAAGCTGCCATCTTCAGGTGCGGCCCTGTCCTGTCGCTTCCCCAGTTTAGGCTCCTGACTCTACTAATGACATCACTCTGTTGCAGCCAATGACATAACAGCAGGAGTAACCCTGTCGTCATGTCACTGAATACATCTCAGAACATCTAATAAACAAAATGTGAACTAAAACGTGTTAAATTTATACTACTCAGTTTGGAAAAATATCAGAATAAATTTATATTTTTGTTTATTAAAGTAAAATGGCAAATACTGGTACGGATTATTTTGTCTTCCCCAGATTTTGGTTGTGACATGTCCCCACCGTCCCTATGCAAACCTACGCCCTTGTCTGTCCAACACATGTATTAAACATTTAACCTCCTCGGAGAACAGGATGCGATGCCGTCAGTCGAAGTACAGATCAGATCTGTGGTGCTTTTTTTGTTATATGCAAAATAGAGAAGTGAAATGATTCAGGGAAAGCAATAACGTCTAACAAGCACGTGGTGAGCCCCTACCAGGAAAGGAAAGTGACACTGAGCATCTTTAATGTTGTGGAAATCCACAGGCTGTATATATAAGTGGACATAAAACCAAAAATATGAAAATGAAAAAACAACTATTTTCCTTCATTATTTGTTTCCAAAACCAAAATGAAAAAACAGAGAATGGTTCGGGTTTTTTTTTTTCAGTTATCGACTTTGTGTTTAAATGAATAATGGAAAAAACGGATAACGGCCATTTCCCATTTCCGTGACTTAAACTGCGAATGCCAGACTGAACCAGGACTGAACCAGGACTGAAACAAAACTAAACAGGAATAAACCAGGTCTAAGCCAGGACTAAAACAAGACTAAACCAGCTTTAAACCAGGACTAAACTGGTCTCAGTCCTGGTCCTGGACCCAGTCTGGTCCAAGTCTCACTCCTGATCACCCGACAGTCTACGCGAGCACACCTTTGCGCCTGTCCTGACACTCCTGGTTCAGACCTGGTTCAGTCCTGGTTCAGTCCTGGTTCAGTCCTGGTTTAGTCCTGGTTTAGTCCTGGTTCACAGAAACGGAAAACGGACGGTTTCCGTTTTTTCATTTTGGTTTTGACGACAAATAATGAAGAAAAAAGTTGTTTTTTCATTTTCTTATTTTTGATTTTATTTTGAAAAATGAATTAACCAATGATACACGGATTCTTCTTCCTCTCTCTCTCTCTGGTGTGATCGACAGCTGTTGCACCTCGTTGCTAAGTGCCGCCTGCCACCTTCAACAACCTCGCTCCCGATTGGCTCTTCGGTTGCCACGAAACGTTCGCTCATAATAATAAATATGGAACTTTGCTGCAAATTAGCCGCTATAACTGCTCGCCTTCAATGGCCTGGAACAGTAGCTACGGCGCCCCTACAACCACTTCGTCTATATCCAGTCAAAATCTGGTTTCTGGCGGCAAAGAACAAGAGATAGAGCCACTTATTTCACAAATATATTTCCAGCTACCGCATTACCTCACTTCAAAATTAGCCTGCTTCCATTGCTCTTAACAGTATAGACCTCGTGTGCTCCATACCCACTGACTAACCCTTCCTCTGCGGCCGGACCAGAGGGCACGCCTGGGGGGTGTGTGGTCTGAGCCCTGCCCTCTCTGTCTCCACTCTCCCCTCTCCTCTGACCGTTTTTAACCATTGATTCCATTTACAAGCCCGATCTATAGAAAGTTGAAATTAAAGTTCAATGGCGTTGGTTTTGTGCTACCTTACCATTATTTCTCGCCCACAGACATCGCCGAGGGACTGAGCGGGCCTCACCAGGGACCAGATAGAGTCATTTGTGGCCTGGGTTCTAAATATGACGCTGGTGCACACAGAGGCATTGTTCCCATGTTCCCAGTGACTGTATTTAGGTCTACCTGCTGTTATTTTCTAAATAAGTGTTTTAAATAGAAAAACTCTGGACAAAGAAATGATTGAGCTCAGCAAAAACAAGTTACATTAGACACAGCGCTATAGTTAGTCTGATATATGTTTTAAAACGTAGGCGTAGTAGTTTTCGCTATATTTAAACGGGGAGATGAGGCACTGATGAGAGCGACGGAAAAGACTTGTTTGACTGTTGAGCTGAGTTTGCACATATGAATTTAAAGGTCCTATAGTGCACACAGTTGACTCTTGTGAGGTTTAAGTCACGTTATAATCAGTGTTGGGAAGTACGAATTACTGTAATGCGTTGCTTTTTGCTGTAACGCAGTAATGTGGCAGTACAGGGAAAATACTGTAATATTTTACTTGGTACAAATGTCAGTAACGCGCATCACAAAGCATTTTTAACCTGGATTGAAGTGGTGGATTTTTTGTTTTTCTTCATACAAATTCGCTAAAATTACGGCGATATCAGCAGCAGTGAAACGCCATTGTTACAGTTCCGAGTGTCGGGACACCTTGCTCCACAGGCTCGGGATTCTCTCAGGGTAAATCCTAGATTCCAAGTCCTAGTCCAAGATTAGTCCTGGTTCAGAACTGGTTTAGACCTGGTTTATTCCTGGTTTAGTCTGGTTTAGTCCTGGTTTAGTCCTGGTTCAGCTCTGGTTTAGTCCTGGTTCAGTCTTGGTTTCGTCTTGAGAAAGATCCGGAGTCTGTTGCCACAAACACCAGAACAACAAGAAACTCTACGCCGTGTTATTAGCCAGGACTAGATCAGGACTGGACCAGGACTAAACCAGGACTAAACCAGGACTAAACCAGTGTCATTAGTGGAATATAAATATACACATGCCACAGCCATCGAGCCGATTGCCTCTGCTGATGGTGTTCTGTAATAAACACACTGAAGTTTCCCTCAACCTGGTCTCTCATCGTTCCGGGAAAAGACCAGGAAAATGGCACTTGTTTCCAGGACAACAGACGCCCTGGACGCACATTAAGTATTTTCCCCCCGTTCGTCCCAAGGTGTCCAAGGCGTCCAAAGCGTGCGTTGGGGGAGTCAAAACTCAAAAGCAAAGGTGTCCAACTAGAGGCGTCCAGCTCATTTTATGACGCCCCGATCTGAACAGCATTAGTCTGTTTACATCTCCAAAGGTCAAAATGCTCCGTTCCACCTTGTGATGTCATTCAGTTGTAGTTTTCATGTTAACAGCTCCTAAACAGCCCAGGTTTGAAATCACTCAAATGACTCTAGTGAAGGTGTATGGAGTTTAAAAACACTGTAGGACACTTCTTGTGGAGGTGGAACAAAGTGTTTTCCATTTGAGAGAAGAACTCAGCCTAAATATACAGGTTTGTGTGTTAATAAACGTGTGAATGAAACAACATTATGACATAGATCAGAAAAGTTTAGTATAGGCCATTCATTTAAAGTAATATTATGCAGTATTAACATTTAATTATAACACACAATTCAGATCATTTGCAAAGAATAAAACTTAAGTTAGTGTATTATGTAACTTTCTGGACTTGGGACATCACCTGCATGATTCCATGGATATGAAAAGTTAAAACCAAACTCCAGAACATTCTCCACAGAGACAGATACTTTTTACTAAAAAAGCTAAACCTAATTACGAAAATTATAGTCTGGAAACAAGCAGGAAAAGGCCTCCTCCAGGTCAAATATGTCAGGTTTGTGGAGATGCAAGCCCACTTGGCATAAGGACACATGTTTTCTAAGTTTTGCAGTGCAGTAAACACAACCAAATGAAAGAACATGCTTTTATTTTAGTCTTAAAATTACACAGTGAGGCTTTAATTGAACTCGGTATATGTAAATGATTGTTTTGTTTTCTGGTGCTGCCTTTAAAATATGAAAAACAGAACCAGTTCAACTAGTTCAACTGTTTGCACTGGTCCAAACTTATCCCACACATTCCGGGTCAGGTTAACCCGGATTATTCACCGCAACAATTTACAAATATGTTCACAACTCTAAGTTAACAGCATATGTTACCTTATCGAATGAAAATGATTGTGGACAACCCCTTTAATGGATTCCTCATTTATGATTCACTTTTTTTTTTTTATATATATATTGTATCTCGAAATTTGTCCTCTGCATTTGACCCATCCTTCAAAGACACTCATCAGAAGCATTTCACTGCTTATTATTTATCTTTAAATGCATTAATCTCAGTTATTAATTCCATTCAGATCCTCTTACAGTTTATGTGAGGCAGATCAGATATTTGTTGTGGTCCCAAGAGTCAAAAAACAACTAGGAAAACACTCATTTAAACAGCAGTAAACAAAGCGGTCGAGATGGATGTAGACGAAGACATACATTCTGTGTTGGCAACGATTCCCGAGATCGAGGATTTGAAGCCAGAACAAAGAGAAGGTTTGGTGAATTTTATCAAGGGGAAAGACATTATTGCTCTTCTTCCTACAGGATTTGGTGCATTACATACGTCACAACCAAACAGCAGCGATTGGTTACATTAAAAAAGTACCCGCCTACCGTTGTGCGAACGAATCCTAATGCTGGTTTCCACGAAGTAAATCGGCTGATGAATCAGGCTATCTCACATTAACTTCTGACCCTTCGTTTAAAAATACTCTGGTTCAATATTTCCATATCCCGTGTAATTGTTTTTGATCATTTTGTTGAATTTTGTTGTTCATCTTGTTGTATTTTGTGACTATATTTGAACTCTGTATTAGTTTTTGTTCAAATTTTATTTATTATGTGTCTAACAGTCAAGTGTTAATGTGCAGGACACTTTTGGGGTGTTTAAAGTTCACACTGGAGGTCACACACAAGTCGCATTTAACTGGAAATGTGAACAACCTCGCAAAATAAATTGGATTTCACAAAAAATGTGAAGTCTGAACATGGCCTTAGACTTTAATCTGAGTTGTTTTTTTTTAACACAATCTTACCATAAAGAACTGACCTAGCTGGAACTACAACAGATGAGATGATTTGTGGTGTTAAACAAGACATAAACATACATATAGAACACCCCAAGCTTGATGTAATATCCTCCAGCAGAGTGTCATTGGGCGCAGCGCTGGAGGATGAGTATAGAGAACAAATTTCAATTTTATAGCCTACCCACCACTGCACCACAGCTAAAACGTGAGCATTGTTGGCGATACAAACCGCGTGTGAATATAGCTTTCCCGTCTATGTACAGAAACCATAAATCCGCCTCAGCCTCTGGTGCAGACAGGCAGACTGCGCAGTGCTTCCAGATGGACCGCTCACACTTCACAATGAGAAGGAGCCGGTCTGTGCTGAGTGCCAGAGCTGTGTGTCTGCCACCACATCAAAGCCCCCGCACAGACCTCTGAACGGCTGATTTATGAGGAGTTACTGGGAAGTACTCAGTTAGATTTACTCTATTTCCTTTATTTATTATTAATTTGAACATTTGTCAAAACAAAAATTAAAAAAAGACAAACCAAAAGTCAGTCAAGTTCAGTTTCATCAGTATACTTGAGTTACTTTTTGAAGGAATTGTACTTGAGTAAAAGTGTTAAAAAGTAAAAAACTATGAGAAATCTGTAAGTTAACAATATTTTTAGATTTAAAGAGCCCATATTACGATAATGTTTTCTATGTTATAATGTGTTTTCCCATCACAAACAAAGCTGGAGTGGGGTTTTATTTCATTCACACATTTTTTATTTATTTATTTTTTAGTTCAATATGTCCTGAAAATGAAGCCAGAGATTTAAAGCTGTTTCTGTTTTAAATGTTTCCAAAAATGGTCAATTTTGGCTGTTTTTTCACATAAAATGCCTTTATATATGAAAATAATACATTTCTTACATTCATGTGAGGAAACTACAGGAGAAGTTTCAAAATAATATTTCCAAATTTAAGATTTTTTCCTATTCACCTGTTTTTTTCTGTTTTGTAAGTGCAACTACGATTCTGAGAGTCAAAAGAAGTGGCATAAGGCTAAGTTCTAACAGTTTGGCAGTGCTTCCATTGTAGGGAGTATTATACCTCTGATGACGTAGTAGTCTGAGATTTAAAAGACGAGGCCTAAGACTGGACTTCTAACAGGTTATTGGAGTTTTTTTTATTTTTTTATTTACTGAATCCTCAAGACACTGTGATACTGTTGTCCATGCCAGTCTAGTACAGTTTAATCTGGCAAACCTTACATTGTAGGGAGTATTATACCTCTGGTGACGTGGTCTGAGAGTTAAAAGAAGAGTCATAAGGCTGGATTTCTAAAAGTTTATTGGAGTTTTTAACTTAACTCTCAAGACATTGTGATAGTGTTGTCCATGCCAGTCTAGTACAGTCAAATCTGGCAATCCTTCCATTGTAGGGAGTATTATACCTCTAATAATATAGTAGTCTGAGATTTAAAAGAAGAGGCATAAGGCGGGATTTCTAAAAGTTTATTGGATGTTTTTTAACTGAACCTTCAAGATACTGTGATAGTGTTGTCCATGCCAGTCTAGTACAGTCAAATCTGGCAGCCCTTCCATTGTAAGGAGCATTATACCTCTGATGATGTAGTAGTCTGAGAGTTAAAAGAAGAGGCATACGGCTGGAATTCTAGCAATTTATTGAAGTTTTTTTTAACTGAACCCTCAAGATATTGTGTTAGTGTTGTCCATGCCAGTCTAGTGCAGTCCAGTGTGGCAATCCTTCCATTGTAGGGAGTATTATACCTCTGAAGACATAGAACCTAGGTCAAGGTAACAAGGATTTTTTTTTTTTTTTTTTTTTTTTTACACCGTGCACAGTGCCATTCAAATCAGTTTTATTTTATCCGTATCAGTCTAGTGCAGTCCAGTCTTGCAATTTTTCCATTGTAGGGAGTATTATACCTCTGATGACATAGGCCAAAATAACAAGGACTTGCGGAATTTTACACCGTGCACAGTATCAATCATATTTGTTTTATTTTGTCAGTATATTTGGGTTTATATATGTTCTCAGTCTACTTTGAGTTCAAACACAAAGAACATGTTTTGGTGACCTATGTCTAAAAATAAAGCAAACGATTTCAGGCAAAGTGTGGAAACTTTGAATAACATCTCCAAGCAGGTGACCGACCCTCTACCCAAACGTTACACAGTGCACCAACATAAACGACTAAAATAGTGTATTTTTCCACTTCTGGTTGGAACAAACAGCATTTCTTCTGCCCAATATAACTTCTGTGGCAGAGGATTTGAGCCATATCATTAGGAAACATTGCAAATCATAAGATACAAACTCCAGAGTGTGCATGGAAATCTTGTAAATAAAGTTAAAGACATATCATTACCTCAGCTGACACATTCACCTCTGTGTCCATGTATTCTGGTTATAATTGAGTCATTAAGGCTGACCATAATGTGCACTTTTTCCTTATTCTTTTGCATTTTTGGATGTGATTTCAGGACACACCTTGGACCCGGGCAGGTGCTGGATTTATATAATGGTTTTTGGCAGAGTGATTAATGAATTATGACAGTGATAATGAGAGGTGTGTCCAACAGCTAAAATAATATTACTAATTTTAAAAAGGTGCACTGTGCAACTTTTCTGGGTTTTCTGTGACGGAGATTTTATTGCTTTGTCTGAAATGTTTCACAGTGTGGCATTAAACTTTTCTATCTTCATGGAGACCAAACCAGACCAAGTTACAGATCAGGTCTGTGGAGAGGCGACCCCGCTCACCGTCAGAATGCATGTTTTTCTAGGTATTTTAAGCAATAAAACTACAGGCAGTTGAATAAATGTAAGGTAGAGCTGTTTAATGTCACACTGTGGAACATTCCATAAAGCCTACAGTAAATATCTTCATGCGAAATGTTATAAAATATGGTTAACTTTCTGTTTCCATAAATGAATCTTGCAGGTGGAGTGCCACCTCCAGAAAGTTACACACTGTACTTTAAAAAATACACAATGAACTTGAAGTGACAAAATTAATTAATTAAATAATCACTGTATTTATATAGCGCCTTCAAAGATAACCAAAGCACTTTACAGTTCATTATTCATTCGCTCCACACTCTGTGGTGGTAAACTGTTATTGTTGCCACAGCTGCCCTGGGGCAGGCTGACGGAAGTGAGGCTGCCAATCTGCACCATTGGCCCCTCCGACCACCACCAACACTCACACACACACCACTTTCATACTAGGCAATGTGGGTGAAGTGTCTTGCCTAAGGACACAACGAAAGTTTTAGCCACTGACGCCCCCCTGTGGCAACTGGAATTCCCAGTGTCTCCCATCCAAGTACTAACCAGGCCCAGCCCTGCTTAGTTTCTGAGATCTGACGGGATCAGGCTTTGACAAGCCGGTATGGTCATGACATATTTTGAAAAGTATACTGGAACCACTTAGAAATACTTACATGTTGCTATTTAAAATGCACAAAGTAACTTTCATGGTGGAACGTTATGATAGGGTCACTAGACGTCCCTATTTACCCAGGTCCCAGTTTTGAGCCCTGTGTCCCTTGTCCCAGCAGATTTGTCCAAAACCAGTGGTTTATCTCAGTTTTATACAAGAAATGTCCCATGTGTCCTTATTTTTTACCCATCTGATACGTGCAGCAGTAAAGAGAGGCATAAATTGTCATTTGTTTAGGTAAAATACAGAAAAGCTGCTTAGAAATGACCAAAACACAAAGAAAATGTGACTATACTGACTCACATTAGTGCCAAGTGCATAGCAATTTTCATTAATTGCGCATTTGTTTCACAATTTTATTACTCTCTGGAAATGTTAATGCTTTGTCTGAATGTTCCTTTAACCTTGCCCGAAAGATGAATTCTTACGATTTTTGTGACTTCAAAAACTTCTCAGGTTGTTCACTCACAGAGCAGCCAAACCCATCCACCAGAAATGTCCCACAGTGCACCTTTAGATCAGGCGTCACTTTATCCTCCACAAACCTAAACCTGTTACATTTTTACCCCGTCTGATATTAATACCATCACGTGCAGACTAGGTTAGGGCTTTTGCTATTTCCAGGCCTGCAAACCCGTAAACACACAGAGCAGAGGGACTCAAGATGGCCGCCCGTGCTGGCTCTGGTCATCTCGCTGCCCACAGATGGTTTCTATGTTAAACACGAGGGCCCGGTGAGGGAAGACATGTCCCCAAAAGCTCTTCTCCACCTCCTCCTCCTCCTCCGGGCTCTTCACAGCTGTGGACCGGCCCCAGACAGCCGCCAACGAAAGCGCTATGCTCGCTTTTTATCATTTTAGAAGCAGTTATTTACGCAGTGTTGTTTTTGCTCAGTGGAAAAGTGTCTCGTCCAGAAGAGAGGATCCGTGAAGGGACTTAGTTAAAATGATACTGTTTGATGTGGAGAAATGATTGGGTTTCAGACTAGACTGAATAAATATATATGAGACTGTAAAAGTGGTTCAAAATGTTATGTACTCGTTATGGAATTATACATAGAGAAAAAAAGAAAGTCAAAGATGTGTCCTGATATGTGGCAAAGTTCAAATCAAATACATTTTAGGATAATCAAAGTATCAACAATCAGACACTAAACGATACAAAAACTAGTCTCGAAACTAGATACTTGTTTAAGCAAATATCAATACTACAAAGTCCCATTGATAGAACAGAAATTAACCTTTCCTGAATAGTTTTACAATGATCTTGAGCTGTATCAGAAAAAGTATAAGAGCACACAGACGAGTTTACGCCCATTGGTCAACACATGTAGGTGCTGTAAAGTCATGGAAAATTCACTTTAGGTCATGAAAAAGTCATGGAAAAGTTATGAAATTTTGTTAGTGAAAAAGAGTGGGAACCCTGTGAGAATCGAGTCTATTCTTTATAGTATAGAAATTGAGTTTCAAATGTTAGTATCATGACAACATTATTGCTGATAACCATTGCAATCCTGGTTTATTCTTAGTTACACACAAAAACTTATGACCTGATGGCCAAGTTCTTTATGTTAAAATTTTGTGTTTTTGTTCTCAGAAAGCAGAATCCAGACCTCCACAGATCTGACCTGTAACTTGGCCTGCTTGTTTCAACAGGCTCTATTCATGTGAAACATGCGATGACAATTTCTGGTGTATTTCCCGACACTGGGCTCGCTGACCGACTGTGATAAAACCCACTGAAGTAAATGTGATCAGTGGGGAAATGAAGACCGCATACAGTATGTATGTGCTGTTTGGAATCATCTTGAATTGGCGCCTCATCTCTTCTAATCACATGTACCCAGTGCACTCTGAGGTGTGCGTCAGTGGGGAAATGATGAAAATTGAGGTATGATTGTAATTGTTGATTTTCCAAACATAACAGAACACTACAATGACATGGAGATGAGCATTGGACACAATCTCACAGCTAACTGTAAGAGGGTTCGAATAGGTTCTATTCAGGCTTATGTCACAAACCAGGAAGACGTTTGGAAACATGCGCTGACACTTCCAGTGTAGTTCTGGACAGTGGGCTCGCCGACCAACTGTGATAAAACCAATTGAAATGTGATAAAACCATGGATTCTGCAACCTTTAGCAGCAGTCTTCATAATGTGGAACTCTAATTGCACCTTCAATCTGTGGATTATCGGAGTTGTGCGTCAGTGGGGAAATGATTAAAAACTGAGGTATGGTTGTAACTGTTGATAACATAACGGAACGCGACAATGACATGTAGATGAGGAAAACTCGGCCATTTTCTTATTTTAACTAGATTTTGTCAGACTTACTACCACGAACAGAGCCCGCCACAAGTTGTCATTGCATGTTTCCAATCATCTTCCTGGTTTGTGATGTAAGCATGAATACAGCTTATAGGGCCCAGGAGAGATCACTAAATTACTCAAACATGCATGGATGACATATAAAACCTCTTCAGGCATGCTTTTGATGAGGAGACGTTATAATAATATCTTTAAGTAAGATATTGCTAACCAGTTACTAATTAAAATCCCACAACATGAGCAGAGAATCTTCCAGCTGCTTTTACTGCAACTGCAAGTACTACTGTCTTACCACTGTGACTCAACTCTGAACCTCTCACATGAACACATTACATTTGAAGTTTAAGTACACGGTCACTTGACGCTACCGGGTACAGAGCATGTGGGGGGTGCAGCGGCAGAGTCGTTAGCACAGTCCAGGTGCAGCAGACCACCAGGGGGCGTGCGCACGAAAAGAGGCGTGGTCACAGGTTTGAGGCACGCCTTACACGGTTGTTTCCCGTCCAGTTTCAACACGGCGTCTGAGGCCTGGATCTGTGAATGAGACAAGAGAGAGGTAAAGTAAGACATCGCAATTTCACCATGTTTTTTTGTTTGTTAATGATGCTGTACTTGATTTTTACCATTTTAAAATGTGAAAAACATAACAAGTTCATTCTAAATAGTGTGCAGAGGTCCAAAGTTATTCCTCACTTACCTTTAAAGTATCCTAATTATTCACCCCAATGGGTTCATAAGCTTTTGACATGTTTTAGAGACTAAAGCGGATTTTGCCATGACGATAATGCTAACAACAGCAACTAGCATGTTAAGCGCGCACTAAAACTTTTTTTAATTAGAGGCAGATATTACACAACAGGCTTATTCTGATCAAGAGCTGCTTATACAATATATCTGTACTAGAGTAAGACAGATTCAGCTCAATTACATGAGGAAAAATGGGTATATGGTCTTTAAAAGTCCCCAGTTATACTAAAATACATGTTATTTTCTTTTGCTTTAATCAATTATATCACGTTTCATCATAAGTAGTATTTTGTTTTGAACTTGGGGATATTCATCACTGGCCTGAGCAGTCAGAAGGGGCTAAAAAACGGACAATAGAGCATGAAAAACCTCTGTCCAAATGAGAAAATTCAATCACAGCTGGTAATTTGTAGTAGCCAGACTGGTGCCACCTAGTGCCTCTGCTCAATTTCATTTTTCTCCAGCGACTAGGTCAGGAATCAGAATTCACTAGACGGTTTGCAAGAACCCCAGAATTTGTAGACCGAGGTCGAGATGGATGTAGACGAAGCCAGACAAGCTGTGATGGCAACAAATCCTGAGAGCGAGGATTTAAAGTCGGAACAAAGAGATTGTTTGGGGAATTTTATCAAGGGGAAAGACGTTATTGTCCTTATTCCTATGGGATTTGGCGCATTACATATGTCACGACCAAATAGCAGCAATTGGTTAAATAAAAAGTACCCACCTACCGTCGAGCAAACGAATCCTAATGCTGCGAGGTCAGATGGTTTCCACAAAGTGAAACCAGCTGAATTTTTAGCACGTGTCCCTCAAATATGGAAGTCATTTAGAAATTTCTCGTATCATTCAGAACAAAATTCTTCTACCTGAGATAAGTAATAGTTTGGTGCTTCGATTGTTGATTCTGCAAAAGTCTGTGTTGTTTCCCAGTCCTTCATGTTGTTTTTTCCCCATTTTGATCTGTAAAATGTCATGTTTGTATTTGACGCAAACGGAAGATTGGTCTCTCTGGACTGGTTAATTCCCCTGTCAATCAAAGATCCACTTTTGAAAAGTTTGAAAACATTTTTTCAAAGTTCTTGCTGGACAGGTAACAGAATCAGATAAATGACATGTATAGTAATTGGAGACTAAAGTGTTTTTCTATAAACACAACATTTTAAATGACCAAACCCCCAACCCAAGTAGCTAGATAAAAAATAGTAGTAGGTCTAGCAGGTTTCAGCTTTGACTTACCCAGAATGCCTTGTGCCTGAGTAGCCGTGAATGCTCCAAAGCTCTCTCCACTCTCTTCATACGACTCTGGTGGAACATCTCCCTCATGGACCCGACCAGAAACCCCGAGAGGAGCTGTATGGACCAAGACTCAGGCAGGACCTCCAGAACCTTCTCCCCTGACAGCTGCTGGGGGTATTTCTGCAGCAGGTCCAGGGCGGCCGGAGAGTGCCCCTCGCTGGTTAAGTAGATGTGGAGCAGGTGGAGTAGAGGTTCCTGTGTGCTCTGGAGGTTCTTGTTTGTGGAGAGCCTACAGCAGAAGTCCTCAGCAGCTGCGGGGTCTGGACAGTCGTGGACGAGCAGACTCAGGGCTCCTCGGTGGTCCCCGGTACGAGCCAGAAGAACGGCCTTCTCGATGTGCAGAGCTGTGGGTTTGACGTGATCTGGAAGACAGTGGAGTTTGGGTTGAATGATACTTTGCAGCTGATGTCCTCAACATTCCCTGGAGGTTTGATGCTAACTGTAAGCACTGTTCTGTCTGAAGTTTTGTTGGACTTCAATCTCATCTTTATTTTCAAACAATTTGACCAGAAAGAGCTGGAACTACAACAGGTGACATGATTTGTGTGTGAAACAAGTCTCTCACTTATAAAATTACACATAGTATAATAATATAATAAGTAGTAATTACTCTCACATTTTTCTTGAAAATCAAACATGTAAACACGACAATGACCGTTTTTCAGTTTTCAGACAATCTTAAAACTTTTTTGACAGTAAGTGCTGAACATTCCACCATAGAGATACATGTATGACACCCCCAGTGTGATGTCACTGCAAAGTATCGATAGGTTGTGTTGATGTGATATCACAGCACTCTAGTTGAACATGACGATGAAGAAGGATGAACGATGTGTGACTTCTGTAATATAAGTTCATAATTATCTCTATTAAAATCGACTCTTGAGAGTTTTAAGTCATGTTAGAATGCGGTTACCTGCTCAAAAACCTACCCAGTGTTGTGTTTTGTTTCATTCACACATGTTTGAGTAATCCTGCATTAAACTGTCTACATCTCCAAAGCTCAAAATTCTCTATTCCACCCTGTGATGTCATGAAGTTTTAAGTTAACAGCTAAGTTTTACATTTTAAGTAGAGACTGGCAATTCCAAGGTTATGGTTTTTGGCCCTAGCTCCCTAAATTGTTCTTTTTCTGTGGACCTGGATTCATTAAATCATTTAGTGAAGCCAGTGGTTACAAACTTAGGTGTCAAAATGGACCCAGATCTAAAATTTGATCAGTAAATTAGTGCTTTTGTAAAATCTTGTTTTTTCCAGCTAAGACAACTGGCCAAAATTAAGCCTATTTTGTCAACACAACACTTCAGAACTGTCATACATGCATTTGTGATGACTAGATTGGATTATTATAATGCACTTTATGTTGGTGTTAGCCAAAATGCACTTTCCCAACAGGTCCAGAACTCAGCGGCTCAACTTTTAACTGGAACCCGGAAACGCGAGAGCATCTCACCTATTTTAGCTTCTCCCCACTGGCTCCCAGTGTCTTTTAGAGTTGATTTTAAAATTCTTTTATTTACTTTTAAGTGTTTGCACGGCCTAGCGCCCTCCTACCTCACTGACTTGATCCACCCTTATGTCCCCTCTCACACACTCACTTCTGCAGACCAACTCCAGCTCGCCGTCCCAAAGACTAAACGTTGCTTCGTGGGGACCATGCATTTTCTGTTTCTGCCCCATGGCTCTGGAACCAGTTACCATTAGAGCTTAGACAGGCCGAGTCTGTACTTGTTTTTAAATCAGTCCTAAAAGCGCACGTTTTTTCACTCGCTTTTAATAAGTGACATGTATATTTCTTGTTGAGTATATTACTGTTTTTCTATGTTTTTAGTAGCTGTATTGTATGTGTACCATATATTTTCTTCTACTGCGATTGTCATTGTCTGTCCTGTGTTTGTGTACAGCACTTTGGCGTACTGTAAAGTTTTTAAAGTGCTTTATAAATAAAGTTGGTATGGTATGGTATGGTAATTCCAGGGCTGAAATGATCCAAATGAGTCTAGTGAAAGTGTATGGAGTTTAAAAACGCAGTGACGGACTTCCTTTATTACCACATGACATCGCAAGGTGGGACAGAGTGTTTTCTGTTTGAGAGAAGTAATATGTAGGGTTTGTGTGTGTGAATGAAACAAAACACAACTCCAGGTATGTTTGTGATGAGGGAACATTATGACAGAGATATGGGACCTTTAAATATTGTTTTATAGTCTCTTTTAATGCAGTTGTTTTACATTATTATGTGCAGAACTTTGAAAACTGTTGTGTTTATAAAATGTACTTTACAAATAATGTTGGACTGGATTAGAATTGAACTTTTAGATCATTTAACATGGCACTCAGGCTCTCTGTGGCATAAGGATAATTGTCAGAGGCTTCAAAAGTTCAGTTCTCTTTCTCCAGCAGTGGAACCTTCAGCCTCATCAGCCTCTTTAGCTACTAGTACTCCTCCTCACATTTTCCCAACAAATCTGTCATTTCTCTCTCTTATAATGATTTTTATTTGCACATGGAATAACAAAAAATACTATAAAAATATGATGAAATCTGACCATACACAGCTGAGACATCATAACGCTGTGACTCCCATAGAAGGTCCTGTAGTTTCCCTCTGGTCTCCGTGTCCTCTTGGCTCTGCAGGCTCTGGGACACATACGCCAGGGCCAGGTGGGTGTGATGCCCCGCCTCCTGCAGCACAAACCACCAATCACATTTCACTCGTTTTATTCGGGGGTCTATGGAGCTCAACAGCCGACGGGCAACTCTGGACTCACATTTACAAGTAAGGAACTGTGTGTAGTCTGTGATCTTACCACAATCGCAACGAACAAACTCCATCTCCGAAATAAAGTCCACAAAACTGAAATAATCATTATCGGCCCCAAAACACTCACCAAAATTCACAATAACTTCACCCTCTCCATTGACGGCTCCTCAGTCCCCTCCTCCTCCCACCTCTGTAACCTTGGCATCTTCTTTGACCCAGACTCTTTCCTTTGAACACCACGTCAAACACATCACCAAACCCGCCTTCTATCACCTCCAGGACATCACTCGCCTCCGCCCCAGTGGAGATCTCCGAGGGACGTGAAGATCTCTGAGGGATGGAAGCCAGTGGAGATCTTTGAGGGACGGGTAGACAGTACAGATCTCTGAGGGACAAGGAGACAGAGGAGATGTCTGAGGGACGAGGAGCCAGTGGAGATCTCTGAGGGACGAGGAGCCAGTGGAGATCTCTGAGGGAGGGAGCCAGGAGCCAGTGGAGATCTCTGAGGGACGAGGAGCCAGTGGAGATCTCTGAGGGACCAGGAGCCAGTGGAGATCTCTGAGGGACGCTCTGAGGGACCAGTGGAGAGAGTGGAGATCTCTGAGGGACGGGGAGCCAGTGGGGAGCCAGTGGAGATCTCTGAGGGATGGGGAGACGGTGGAGATCTCGCAACACAAGATCAGGGTTGACAGGGCCTTCTCCGCTCTGAAACTCCCTCCCCAAAACACATCAGAGACTCATCCACACTGTTTAAAAAAGCCCTGAAAACCCATCTCTTTAAAACCACCTTTCGTTAACTGTCTTTTTCTTTTGTTTGTTTATTATTAGGGATGTAACGATATCCAAATCTCTCAGTACGATATTATCATGATATGCATCTTACGGTTTACGATATTTAGAAGAAGCTGATACAGCTATGTCCAAACATAAAAAGACGTGACACTGATAATGAAACAACAAAAGGCAGAGGGAACACAGCGTATTGAAGTTTGCATCTACGTCACAAAACCACATGACCTGGTGTTGATGCTGCCATATTGGAGGTCAAACTATCCATCTGGATGAACGTGTAGTATTTGTGTGCAATAACATTTGAACTGAATAACAATGGTTTTGACCTGTGCCGCTATCCTTAGACGTTCTGGCCGGAGTCAATCTGCTAAAGAAGGAGGACAAATTATCTTTCTATCAGATCCCGGCTGATAAAGATCGCAGACAGAGGTGGATAGCGGACATAAAAAGAGAGGGATGGAGCTCACTGAGTACAATCGTTTGTGCAGGCAACATTTCATTTCTGGGGAAGGACCTCCACACAAACAAAGAAGGGATTTACACTGTCTTCACTTTCACCGCCAAGGAATCCCCCCCACCTCAGCCCTCTATTTTCACTGTCCCGGGGCAGCTACGACTCTGATTTATATGCTATATATATTTATATGCTTCTAACTCCATGTAGCTTTTCAGTTCTTGGTTGGTGTAGGATGATGTCAAATGAATTAAGTAGTTGTATATATCTGGATACTAAAGGTTGTTCACAGAGCGAGTGTTGATTAGACTGACAAAACGCTCCATCGGAATTAGATCAGGATCTATTCCACAACCAAGGAGGATGACTTTAGCTTTATACCTTTCTAATGACGGCTGATCTAACGAGCTGGCGATTTCGGACAGTTTTACGTCATTGAATTAAACCGAATAATCCCAGTCTTGACCTCCAGTATGGCCGCCAAAACATTAAATCACGTGACTGCCACATCACACGCAAATCCTTAAAGGTTGTATAGAGGATTTTTTAAGGGAAAAGAAATACAGCGACCATCCTTGTGCATGTATGACACCACCTTCCTCCTCCACAGCTCCCTCAGTAGAAACACCTGCCCCCGCCCCTTTACTCTAGAAATCACGCTTGTTTACAGCCAGTGCGTGTTCAGAATTACTGTTGAAGTGACCTGCCTAGAAGTAATTTAGCGACCGATGCATCAAGGTGTTAGACCCTTTGTCTGCTTCAGTCACACCATCGTTGGAAGGAATCTCCAAGAATCACCTCAGTTTGGCTTCGCTCCTTTTCCTCTTCTCTTCTTCTTTCAGTGACCTCAAAAACGGATTTTCTTTTGCGGCGAACTGGTCGTGGATTTTCGTCCTCCATCGCAACAAACTTTGAGCGAAATGTAAGGAACCTACAGTTTGAAAAAGCCTCTAAGAACCGCTGCATAAACCATGTAATCCCTGCATGCCGGTGAGTCAGTTACACTAGGGAGTTTGACTGACAACCTAACAGCCAATAGAAAATGAGGTTGCCTTGTTTTCTATTGGCTGATGTTTATCTGGCCTCACTATGTCCACAGTTGATAGATTTTCATTCTTTTTTTTTTTTTTTTTTTTTTTTTTTGGTCATCATAATTACAAGGCTGCTGCATCTCTATAATGGTATTTTAAACTTCCATTGACAATTTGAAACAAACAAAACAAAATCCTCCATACAACCTTTAATATCGGCACACAAGCGAACGAGACACAGGCGGGACAAACAATCAACAAACAAACAAACAACAGGTAGTAAAACTCAAAAACACACAGCTAGAGAACTTACAAAATAAAACCGGGTCAAGAATAATAAAATAATTCTGTGGAAATTAAATGAATGAAAAATGAATAGGATTTTTTCTTCCAGATATAGACCTCCCTGCCCACTCTTGAGCTTTAAGGTGAAGTTATATCACTTGTACCAGGATTACCAACCTCACTGTTCATTTCATGCACTAAAAACTCCAAGTACATGATCCGGGCTTGGGGGAAGGTCTCCAGGAGCGTCAGGACCTTCTCTGGGGGGAAGTGGACTCGGGCTGGAGGCTTTGTAAAGATCTGCACACCTGCCTGGAAAAGGAGGAAAGACAGAGTTTATAATGTAATCTAATGTCAATGTCATGTAATGGGCCTGAGGGGTGAGCGCTGGGTGGGGTAGAACATGGGTACACGAAGTTGTCCAGTGCAACTCTGCCCTCTGCTGGTCACTCTGCAGAAGATTCCAAAAAGGGCAAGTACCACAACTACATCTACAGCTGTTGTAATTAACCATGCACTAGTATATTTTTAGTCCTACCACCGTTTAGCCACTGAGTTAAAAATAAAAATACTTAAACTCATCACAGATTCTGGTGGGTAGTACTCAGCTACATTTACTTGAGTAACTTTTAAAGAAATGTTACTTTTCACAGTACTTGAGTAAGATTTTATTGAAGTAGCAGCACTCTTCTTAAGTAAAAGTTGTGGTGAAATTATTTGAACATTTGTGTTTCTTGCTCCGCTCCTTCAGAAATGATTTAGTTTGTCTCATTTTTGTGTCTGTACTTGAAAAATACCAGATTTTGTGCATTATTTAACATTTAGTCCTTCAAATTACATTCACTTCAAACTATAAATCAAATATTACATCCCAACAGTTACTTTTTACTTGAGTAATTTCTTGGACCACTACTACTTTGCACTTCTACTAGAGTTGAAGTAAGGTTACTGTTACTTGAGTACAATTTTTGGTTACTGCACCCACCTCTGATCAAATGTAATGTTAGAAAATGTACTTGGAAGGTCAAAATTTAGTTGAGTGTACTTCAATAACTTATGTACTGAATGAATAATGAATAATAGTACATACTTCAAGATACTGAAAGATGCTTTACATGAAGAGACAAACAAAGGCAAACAAAAGAAATAAGAGAGTTCGTGGAAGGTGGTTTTAAAGAGATGAGAGTGTGGAGTCTCTGATGTGTTTCCAGAGGGTGGGGGCAGCATTCTGAATGATTTTACGCTTTAAAAATAATAGATACTGTGTCCATTTTATAATTTAAAGGTCATATAGTACACAAATTTGCTTCTTGTGAGCTTTATGTCATGTCAGTCTATTCAAAAACAGACCTGGAGTTGTGTTTTGTTTCATTCACATGTTTGAGTAACCCTTTATTATTACTCTGTCTACATCTCCAAAGCTCAAAATGCTCTGTTCCACCTCGTGATGTCATGAAATGTGCTGCGCAAAATGAATCTGGTTATAGAGTGTACAGTGGTTGTGCTTGTACCTCCTGGCTGTTGCGCAGAATCCTCTCCGTGTACTTCCACACACTGTCGGCGTCCTCCAGCCGTCTCACAGAGGACACCATGAGCTCCAGGACCTCAGGGGGGGACAGGGGACAGGACGGGTCCGTGTGCACCCCCTCCGCCAGCTCCGCCCAGCTCTGTCCGCACAGGAGACACGGAGACAGACGCATAAATAAATAATATGATAAAACATTCAAGGACGCCCAAAGACAAGACACGTGTGGTCACTGTGAATGTGCAGAATCAAAGTGACAGTGGCTCAGTTGGAGTGTTCTTCCTCTGATCTAAAAAAAAGAAATAAAGCCTGGCTGTTCAAGTCAAGTGAAAATCCACGGACGCAAAGCAAAGGTTAGGCGTGTGATCTTAGCTTCCATGTGAGACTATTGTTGTTGTGTGAGTTTATGTGTGAATGGGTGACTAAATCTAAAGTGACAAAATCTTTACGCGACAATATGAAATGATCTGAACATTTAGTTTAGTCTCATTGATTTAGTTTGTCTTATTTTTGTGTCTATGCTTTAAAAATACCAGATTTTGTGCATTATTTAACATTTAGTCCTTCAAATTGCATTCACTTCAAACTATAAATCAAATATTACGCTCGACAGTTACTTTTTACTACTACTACTACTTTGCACTTTTACAAGAGTTGAAATCATTTTACTCTTACAGAATCATAGTGACAGTGACTCAGTTGGCGTGTTCTTCCTCTAATCTAAAAAATAAAGGCTGGCGGTTCAACTCCCAATCCCAACATAAGTGAAAATCCACGGAACCAAAGCAAAGTTTAGGGGTTTGATCTTAGCTCCCACATTCTTAGACTTTGACAAACTTTATTGATCCACAAGGGAAATTATTTGGACACAGTAGCTCAAATATCAATATTTTATAACAACAAAGAGTAAAAATATAAATGATAATAGCTTTGAGTGCCTCGAAAGTTAGAAAAGTGTTGTATAAATATGACCATTTACTATTGTATCCACATCACTGCTAGTCTGCCCCAGGGCTGCTCTGCCTACAGGGCTTTATAAAAAGAACTCTGACAATTTTAAAAATGGTACTATTATCATAAATCAGTATATGGAAAATTTTAAAACATAATAATGATTGCACCTTAATTTGCCTTAATAGACTGAACATTTACTTGAGTAACTTTTTAAAGAAATGTTACTTTTCTGAGTACTTGAGTTATATTTTTATTGAAGAAATAGTGCTCTTACTTGAGTTAAAGTTGTGGTTACTCTTCCCACTTTGAGTAAATCTAAAGTGACAAAACCTTTATGCGACAATATGAAATGGTTTGAACATTTAGTTTAGTCTCATTTTTGTGTCTATGCTTTAAAAATACCAGATTTTGCACATTATTTAACATTTAGTCCTTCAAATTGCATTCACTTCAAACTATAAATCAAATATAACGCTCAACAGTGACTCAGTCGGCGTGTTCTTCCTCTCATCCAAAAAATAAAGGCTGGCGGTTCAACTCCCAATCCCAACATAAGTGGAAATCCACAGAACCAAAGCAAAGTTTAGGGGTTTGATCTTAGCTCCCACATTCTTAGACTTTGACAAACTTTATTGATCCACAAGGGAAATTATTTGGACACAGTAGCTCAAATATCAATATTTTATAACAACAAAGAGTAAAAATATAAATGATAATAGCTTTGAGTGCCTCGAAAGTTAGAAAAGTGTTGTATAAATGTGACCATTTACTATTGTATCCACATCACTGCTAGTCTGCCCCAGGGCTGCTCTGCCTACAGGGCTTTATAAAAAGAACTCTGACAATTTTAAAAATGGTACTATTATCATAAATCAGTATATGGAAAATTTTAAAACATAATAATGATTGCACCTTAATTTGCCTTAATAGACTGAACATTTACTTGAGTAACTTTTTAAAGAAATGTTACTTTTCTGAGTACTTGAGTTATATTTTTATTGAAGAAATAGTGCTCTTACTTGAGTTAAAGTTGTGGTTACTCTTCCCACTTTGAGTAAATCTAAAGTGACAAAACCTTTATGCGACAATATGAAATGGTTTGAACATTTAGTTTAGTCTCATTGATTTAGTTTGTCTCATTTTTGTGTCTATGCTTTAAAAATACCAGATTTTGCACATTATTTAACATTTAGTCCTTCGAATTGCATTCACTTCAAACTATAAATCAAATATAACGCTCAACAGTGACTCAGTTGGCGTGTTCTTCCTCTCATCCAAAAAATAAAGGCTGGCGGTTCAACTCCCAATCCCAACATAAGTGAAAATCCACAGAACCAAAGCAAAGTTTACTGGTTTGATCTTAGCTCCCACATTCTTAGACTTTGACAAACTTTATTGATCCACAAGGGAAATTATTTGGACACAGTAGCTCACATATCAATATTTTATAACAACAAAGAGTAAAAATATAAACGGTAATAGCTTTGAGTGCCTCGAAAGTTAGAAAAGTGCTGTATAAATGTGACCATTTACTACCCCAGGGCCGCTCTGACTACAGGGCTTTAGAAAAAGAACTGTGAGCTCTTACAGTTTTAAAAATGGTACTTTTTTCACAAATCAGTATATGGAAAATTTTAAAACGTAATAATGATTGCACCTTAATTTGCCTTAATAAAGACATCAAAGACTTAAAAGGAACTGTAGCCTCCACCTTAGAAGGAGCAGAGTGCACCTTAAAGCAGCTTAATAGCTCACAAAATTGACAGACAATTTTCAGTACTGAATAGGGCAGGGGTTTCGGGAGCTACCAGTAACTCTCCACCCCCTTCCATGTAGTTCACCCAGGGATTTCTGAATTATACATTTTGTGCTGAATAACTCAAATTTCATCGATTAAATGCCTATTTCCTTTGTAAATGTATAATTTTGACGCCTAATTTTGTGCACTAATAACTGGATGTTTGATAGACATCGGCTAACCATGGCTCACATTTACAAAATTTCTGGAGACAGCTAAAATTAGTAGCTCTGTGGCATTTTCATATAGAAAAAGTAACTCACAGGAAGAAAAATGTTGGAGACCCCTGGAGTATAAAATTCTGAACTGGGACACACTAGAGTTGGGATGTTTGATGTGAATAAAAGTGTGAAAAGAGTGTGTAAGATTGTGCATTCTGGAATGAGTCATAATCTGAAGTACTTCTGTTGCTGCATTTTTGTTTGTTTGTTTTGCTTTATTGTCAATTGCAAACGCGGATTTCTGTATTTTACTATTTTAATGACAATATAGGCTCCTCTTTACTGTTGGCAAGGATCAGATCAGGCAAAAATTGTGATAGTCCTGGTTTTGACCTGATGTAGTCCTGGTTTAATCTTAGTTTAGTCCTGGTTTAGATCAGATTTAGATCAGTTTGGTCAAAAAATAGGGACACCTGGGACATTTCTTGTATAAAAACTGGGACAAATAAGTGGTTTTGTATAAATCTGCTGGGACAAGGGACACAGGCTCAAAACTGGGACAGCCCCTGGTAAACAAGGACGTCTGGTCAAACTAAAATCACTGTTTTAGCACTAGTTCTTTTGTTACACATTTGCAAGATATGTCTCTATTACTAACTGTGCAAACACATTAAAAACCATAAGTTTCACTGAGAAAAACCTCGTGAAAATCATTACCTGCACTGCATCCTCATACTTCCCGTGGCTTTGATGGAGCAGACCTAACGCAAAAAATCTGACATGAAATATTCAGTTAGTTTTGACCACATGCATCACTTCGATGGTGTGGATAAAACATTTGTACCTGTTGTCTTGCGTCAGCACGGGCTCGCATTTCTCCAGCGCGCACGCGTTTGGATTACGCACCAGCTCCACGAGGCCGTCGCTGTCCGCAGTTTGCACGTACAGCCACAGGAGGGCGCAGTCCACCACCTCCTCTCCGCAGTCCACCCCGCTCCTTCTCACCGCCCGCAGATACTCGATGAGGAAGCCCAGGTAGCGGCGCTGGGACTCGGGGTCCGTGCGCCAAAGCTCCCGCAGGTCCTGGGCCCTGGTTCGGTGGTCCATTTGGGAGTGGAAATCTCCCAGGAGAGTGGAGCTTAGATCGGGGAAGAGGTGGAGGAGTTCCCGGGGGTCCAACTCACCTTTACTGGAGGAAAAAAAAAAAAACACGTGGTCAATGCAGTTTACTCAGAATGACAACAGCAGCAAATATAAGCAACACTTTTCTTTTCAAATAAGGATTTACATATATGTAAGTCTTAAAGAACTGTGTGCAATTGTTTGAGTTTTAATTTTATAAACCACTTGATCTACCTGAGTTCCCAGATAATGACATTTGCATTGCAGATTTCATCTTCATGACTAAATAATTTCTCAAGAAGTTTTTACAATTAGAAAGCAGAATGTGCCTCACACGATTGCAGCCGATTATTGAAGATCCTTTATTACACAACATGGATTCTTGTGAGCCTTAAAGCCTCATCAAAAATATAACCAGACTTGTGTTTTGTTTCATTCACACATGTTTGAGTAACACTTTATCATTACTCTGTCTACATCTCTGTTCCACTTTGTCATGTCATGTAGTGACAGTTTTCAAGACAACAGCTACTTTTACCTAGTCAGGCTGGTGCCACCTAGTGCCTCAATTTCATTTCTCTCCAGCGACTAGATCAGGAATCGGAATACACTAGACAGTTTGCAAAAACCCCGGAAGTGCGAATTTGGGCACCAGCCAATCAGCGAAGAGCCATACATTCTGTTTTGGCACCGATTTCCGAGATCGAGGATTTAAAGCTGGAATAAAGAGAATGTTTGGTGAATTTTATCAAGGGGAAAGACGTCATTGCCCTTCTTCCTATGGGATTTGGGAAGAACTTAATATACCATTTAGCCCCGTTAGCAGCGCATTGCATACATCACGACCAAATAGCAGTGATTGGTTAAATAAAAAAAAGTACTCCCTTTCCATCGAGAGAACGAATCTTAATGCTGCGAGGTCAGACGGTTTGTACGAAGTGAAACTGTCTGATGAATCAGGCTAACATTTACCTTAAGTTCAGTAGAAATTGGACATTCCAGGACTCATCATCCAAATGATTCTAGTGAAGGTGTATGCAGTTTAAAAACACAGTGGAGCACTTCCTGTGTATTGCCACATGACATCACAAAGTGGAGTGTTTTCCATTTGGGAGAAGAACTCAGCCTAAATATTTTGGATTTGTGTGTTAAATGTGTGACTGAAACAAAACACAATTTCAGGTTTAGTAAAAAGATGACAGAAGCACTCTGATTTGCAGTGTATTTGTTTTTTATTTTATTTTTATCATTTATAAATACACCGCAAATCAGAGTGCCTCTGCCATCTTCCTCCTACTCAACTAGAATTCAAACGATCTGGTCTGAATCGTCTGAAGAGCAGCTCTATGTGCAAATTTTGATCTAGTGCAGCACGCCAGTATTGTCATTTTTACAACTCCAGGTCTGTTTGTGATGAGGAAACAACATTATAACAGAACTCAGAAAGCAGAATATTAATTTAATCAGTGCTACTGCAGCCTCTGCAGCTCAGTCAGTGAATTCTGCAGGTTCTGCGCTTTCACATGCCATGTTTTTTCCAAAACATAGATGTGTCCTCGATGTGCAGGTTAAGACTCTGATAACACAGGTCCAGTTGTGATTATAATATCAGTTTTAAAACAGTTAGAGTGCAGTCAACATGTGAGATATATGTCAAATGTATCCTGTTTATTATTTTATGGTTATGATGACATAAATGGGACACACTGTACATGTCACCAGTTATTTGCATTGCATTTGATTGGCATCATGTGAATCCACAGTGTTTATGTAACAGTATGTCTCACATGAACAGGTGTGTGGCTTCACTGAACCTCTCCCTGAAGAAGTGATGGAACCCAGCCTGACACGTGATGGTTTTCTGCAGCTCCTGTGACAGAGACATGTCAGGTACAAACATTATTATGACACTCAGTTACACTCAGTACATTAGCCTGTTTTCACTGTGATGGAGGCTGCGTTCTTAAAGGTGAAAAGTCTTGTCTCCTTGCACATGGCATTCTCATTAAACATGGATACAGGTCTCACAGTAAGAATTCAGTTATATCTGAGCCAAAAGCAACACCTGTAATCAAATTTAAAAAAGGTTAAATTTTTTTTGCATTATAAGTCACACTTTTTTCATAGTTTGGGTGTTTCTTGAGACTTATGCTTAGGTGCAACTTATATATTAAAACTTTCACAATGACCGTCATGAGAGGCTCTAGGCTTGTGTGTCAGTATCTTCTACGGTACCGCTGTCTCTTCTTGCGCTGCTGAAGTGACAGTGTCTGCTGCAGCAAAAGCCGTTGTCCTGCTGCAAGTAGTGAAATATTCAGCCGAAAACGGTAATCGAGCAGCAGAAAGAAAGTTTGGAGTGAGCGAGAAACTTGTGAGGGACTGGGGGAAACCGGGGATGGAGAACACAGCTTCACGGCAGCTGGAAGGGTGCACCATGTAACTTTCCTGGAAGTCACTGGATGGATCGACAAAGCCTGGACTTCAGTGACACCGAAACCATCCTGTTGGGATTCAGAAAGGTCAGAATAATTCTAACTGGAACTGATGCTGAGTCTGACGACAGCGACACAGAGGAGGAAGCGGCGCTCTGTTTACCTCCAGAGTTGCTCAGAAGTGACACCGAGGATGAAGAATGCAATGGATTTAGAGTTTTTTTGTTTTGGAGTGAGATGGAGAGTTTGGTAAACTTGTTCTGTTCTGTTGTTTATGCTATACTTATCTGAAGAACTGTTCATATGAGACGTTAACAGTCTGTTGTTCTCTGTTCTATTGTTCTTACTAGAACTTGCCTTTCAACATGAAATGTCGGTTCCTGGTCTCTGATTTTATAAAATAAATTTCCCCCAGAAAGTGTGACTTATATATGTTCTTTTCTTCTTTATTATGCATTCTTTGGCTGGTGCGACTTATACTCCGGAGCGATTTATATTCCGAAAAGTACGGTACGTGCCATAATGTGGAATAATAGGAGAGAAAAAGTGATGTCAATTCAAGATTTGTTTTTTTAAAGCCCAGAAGCCTCTCTCTCACACGCACACACACACATTGGAGCACTCATATTCAGTGTTCAGTCAGTGTGATGCTGTGCTGTCTGGGTCTAAAGCATGTAGACTATAATATAAACCTGTGGCCTGTATCCCTAAAGGGGGAAAAGCACATTAAAGTGGTTTGTATAGAAACATGGAGTCTGAATGTTATCTCACAAAAGCACTTCCTCAGTGTAGTGCCCTCTTGGCCCTTCTTAAATAATGAATAATAACAGCACAACACAGTGAGGACAGAGTCAGACTGACCCTGTGTGGATCCTGTGTGGGCAGAGCCTCCAGCAGCAGCAGCGCCTCCTCCAGCCTCTCCTCCTCCACCAGCCTCAGGACCTGCTCCGACAGAGGAGTCATGCTCACAGTGTACACCGCCCTGTCTGTGAACAACACCACTCCATCTGACACGAGAGAGAGAGAAAGAGAAGAGAAGAGAGAGAAGAGAAGAGAGGATCACACATCAACAGCAGCAGGTACAGACAGGATGAGTGAACACAGTCGCTGATGTAAAGTGAGAGCTCATACAGGGACAGACATGGCGCCATCAGGTCTTCTAGATGAGACTATTAAATATTCTCACATGAAACATACTCTGTCATTCTGCAGTTTTATTTATTCATGTTTATTAAGGACATCGCAGTCGCATTAGACAAGCCAGATGCATTGCTTTGAGTGCTAGTTTTCAAGTAGATGAATCATCAGCCAGTTTCACTTTGTGGAAACCGTCTGACCTCGCAGCATTAGAATTCGTTCGCTCGATGGTAGGCGGGTACTTTTTGATTTAACCAATCGCTGCTATTTGGTTGTGATGTATGTAATGTACCAAATTTTGTAGGAAGAAGAACAATAACATCTTTCCCCTTGATAAAATTCACCAGACATTCTCTTTGTTCCGGCTTTAAATCCTCGATCTCGAGAATTGTTCTCAACACAGAATGTCTGTCTTCGTCTACAACCATCTCAATGCTTTGTTTACTGTTGTGCTGTACCACAAAAGGGACTCAGACAGGTGCTTCAGTTTGACATCATGGCTTCGCAGCTCTTCGCTGATTGGCCGGTGCACGGTCTACAACTTCCGGGGTTCTTACAAACCATCTAGTGTATTCCGAACTGATCTAGTCACTGGAGAGAAATGAAATTAAGCGGAGGCACTAGGTGGTTTTCAACACCTGCTCACATCAAATTATTTAAAAAAATCTAAACTACATGCATAAAACCACGATGGACGAGTGCGACTGAATTGTTTGTTACTGCAGGAGTGAACATGTACAGTTTTATCTGCAGACTGAACAAATCAGACAATGAAATAATAATGTCACTCACAAATATAAGATTCAGTGAAATAAGATATCAGTCCAGTATGTGGAGACACTTGTACTGTCACTGTCCTTGTCTGTTTTTAAAATGGACCATGAGTCTGGAATAAAGATGTTGATGATGATAAAGATGATAAAAACAGATAAAAGAAGACACATCAATTTCATACAAATAAAATGTATACAGTACATTTTCCATGGATGCATTTTTTATTGGAAACAATCATTTTAATTTACTTTTAATTTTATTGTTGTTGGTTTCCAATTTCCAACAAAGCAAGAGAAATTATTTGATGCACCCACAGGAATCACAATGTAAAGTATCTTTGTTAAAGCCATGATTTAATTTATTTAAAAAGTAATTTTACTTACCATGAATTTGTATATTATTCTTCCTTAAAACCAATTATAAAAATATTATTCTTAAATTTTTGTAAATGTTCAAATGAAGTATTTTCAGTCCTAACGTAAGTTATTCCAGTTATTTGTTTTTTTTTTTCCATTTTTCATTTAAACACAAAATGGATAAACTGAAAAAAAGAATTGTTATCTGTTTTTTGGTTTTGGAGACAGATAATGAAGAAAATAGTTGTTTTTTCATTTTCTTATTTTTGGTTTTGTATTGAAAAACGAATGAACGAATGATACACGGATTGTGGACAGACAAAGTCGACCTGTGGCATCAGTAAACCACATTTCAATTGAAAAACTCAAGTCTATTTTGAAACAACAATACAGCCATGACTTTCCTAAAAAAAGGAGTATGAGGAAAGGCTCCAAATGTCAGTGGAAGATACAAAGTTTATGAATATGATGCCACAAGAGGCCACACTGAAAAACAATCACTACTGCGCAACAAAGACACTGTGATACCAAATAACTCTCACAATGCTGAACAAAGAGCTCAATATCTGGCCAGAAAGTTCAAACACAATGACAGTTTTGCAGAGGAGTACAAAACATTTATGGAGGACGTCATAACTAAAGGATATGCAGAAAAGGTGCCGTTAAAAGATTTACACATAAGCCACCATAGTACCATAAGCACAAAAAGACACTCAGAGTTGTATTGGATTGTGCTTCCTCGTTCCAGGGCACATCCCTCAATAAAGAGCTGCTCCAAGGACCTGATCTGACCGACTCACTGCTCGAAGTGCTGCTCAGATTTCGTAAATAACAAGTTGCTTTAATGGCAGAAATTGAAGGAATGTTTCATCAGGCAAGAGTGAATGAAGAGGACACAAATCTGCTGAGGTTTCTGTGGTGGCCAAATGGAGACATTAGCCAACCGCTGCAAGAATACAGAATGAAAGTGCATTTATTTGGTGCCATCTCTTCGCCAAGCTGCGCCAATTTTGCACTGGAAAGGTCGGCAGAGGACAACAAGCACAGTGTCACAGCTGCAGCGGTCGAGACAATAAAATCAAACTTCTATGTAGATGAAAAGCAGCTATTCAAGTCGTCAAAGAGCTGAGTATACTGTGTGCAAAAGGAGGATTCAAACTGACTAAATGGGTCAGTAATAGTCGTGCCGTTTTGTCTGCATTTCAGAGGAAAACAGAGCAAAACAAATCAAAGAACTTGATTTAGACTGAGATAAACTATCAGCTGAAAGACTCTGGGCATGACAGGGAATATAGAAAACGATACATTGGATTCCAGATTTCTGTCAAAACTAAATCACTTACCAGAAGAGCTGTTCTGTCCACTGTTAGTTCTGTGTGTGACCCCCCGGTGCTGGTCTTACTCTGCAAAATCTCTGTCAAATGAAGTGTGGCTGGGATACAGTAATTCCTACTGAATTGTCACAGTGTTATGGAAAGTGTCTGTCTGAATTGGAACAACTAAAACATTTTCAAGTAAACGGATGTCTGAAACTAGAAAACTCTGGTAAAACAAGAACAGTTACATCATTTCTCTGATGCAAGCGAGCATGGATACAGCACAGGCAGCCACCTGAGACTCACCAACAGCTCAGGACACGTCCATGTGGCTTTAGTGATGGGCAAATCAAGAGTAACACCCTTAAAGAAAATGACTATCCCCAGACTGGAGCTCACTGCTGCCACTCTTGCTATTTGTGTGTTAAAATCAGAACTGAAACTGCATTTAGAGGAAGCTGTTTATTGAACAGACAGTCGGTTTGTACTGAAACACATTTGAAACCAGTCACGAAGATTTCAAACCTTTGTCCTGGAAGTAAAGAATCAGTGTGAAGTGTGCTCGTTAAAACCAAGACTGGTATCCTCCAACAACCTGTGACTAAACTCGACTTGATTAGAAAATGAAGATTAATGGATGGACACTGAACTTGCCTCAAAACCAAACTTGACTGACCTGACCCTTGAAAATATTTTATAAAAATGTGAAATGTTGAAATAGAATGTAGAATTATTTATTATTATTATTTATTACTATTAATATTGTAATTGCTAGACCAGTAATTAGGGGCTGGAGATGTTAAAGCCTTAATTTAATTTATTTAAAATTTATTTTATTTATTTATGAGTTCATATTTTATTCTCCCTTAAAACCAATTATAAAAATATTATTCTTAAATTTATGTAAATGTGAAAATTAAGTATTTTCAGTCCTAACTTAAGTTATTTCAGTCAGTTGAGGTCCTTTGTTTATAGTGTAAAAGGGCAGGTCGAAGGGGAAAATTAGGTCAAATAATGAGGTCAAATAGGGAGACAGGTGAGTAGGGATCATTCCACTGTGGAGGGCGACCGACACGGTGTTTGACCGCACACACACACTGAATATCCAGAAAATCTACAAATAAAAGAAATCAAACGCACTACGGACTACTTGAGTTTTTGTATATTGATTCTGTGGGAGTCAAGAAGTGGACACCCTAAGGCCGGGCGTACACTGTGCGATTTTTGACCCTTTTTGAGCCGATTTTTCGCTCGTGCGACTGTTTTGGGGATCGGGCCGAGTTTTGGCTTCATCGTGTGTCGTGCTTCATGTAGTTTACATGGGGTAAAGAGAACCGATTAATGGCTCACGACCAGCTCCCGATCGACATTCGTAGGTCGCAAGAAAATCAAACTTGTTTGAAATCCAGTCGCCTCTCGTGAGGATTTCGCTCTGTTGAAGTTGTTCCACGAACCGATTTGCCAGAATCTGGCAGACTGCGCATGCGCGGACGCAGAAGTGGCTCAGCATTGTGTCTCCGCACATCTGTGGTTTTCTAATTCCGTGGTTTTCTTCTTCGTGGTTTTCTACTTCCGGAACAACAACTTTGACAACTCCGGTCGTTATGTGAACGTACAGTGTGAGCAGGCAAGTTGCATCCGAGCATCGGTTCGTTCAGTGTGAGAACATGATTCGTGAGCTGTGAACTGTTAAACCCTGTGATTTGGTCGTACAGTTTAAGCTGGGGCTGAGTGACACGACCGAAAATATCGCACAGTGTACGCCTGGCATAAGGCAGGCGTCTCCAACCTGAAGCTCCGGAGCTACCAGAAGCTCTACACCTCCTTCCAAGCAGCTCGCCAAGGGATTTCTTAATTTTATGTATTGTGGATAATAAGTAAAATTTGATTAATTACTGATTAATTAATTGTATATGTATAGTTTTGATGCCTAACTTGGTGCACCGATAAATTGATAACGGTTTATGTTTTATAAGCATCTAACTGTTCCCCATCTAAGGCTCATCGTGGCTCTTATATTTACTCAGTTTCTTTGTGACTGTTGAAATTAGTCGCTCTCTGGCATTTCTTTTTTTTTTTTGTAAAGGTAGCTCACTGGAAAAAAAAAAGGTTGGAGACCCCTGCCCTAAGGATGGCTATTTACATGTCTTACAGATAATGTTAAATTAGAAGCCATAACAATCCTTTTAGTTTTATATAACTAAACTATTTTTAAACTTTTTTCCTACTACCAGTCTGGACCAGGTAACACCAAAGATTAGTAAACCCTTTTTTAGGATTTTTTTTAGGGCTATTAGGCACACTTTTAAGCCTCCAACCCCATCAAAAAACGACCGCGCGCCCCACAATCCAGAGCGCCCTATACACGAATCCACTCGGGTGTCCCAGCACGACTTCAGTAAACTACAAAGCCGCACCACCTCCAGCACACGCAAACATGCACGGAGCAGACAGCGACCGCGCAGCGAAAAACACCAGCAGCCACACTCATCACTCCACGTCGACGAGGAACGGAACGGAGGAACGAACAGAAAAAGCGAGTGCAGTGTGCCACTTCTAGACACAACTGAACAACTGAACACGCCGACAATCCAGTTGGTCCCAGACAGCACCCTCCCTACACGCCACAACTGAACAAAGCCCAGAGTCAACGTGAACGCGCCAAACAAAGTCCCACTGACCCGTCCAACTGTTGAGTTTTGTTTAAAGTCTGGTGCGGTTTATTTGTGAAAAAAGTTTAAAAAATAGACCATTCAATGACAGTGCGCCTTATAATCCAGAGCACCTAATAGCCCGGAAAATACGGTAATGATAAGGCAACAAAGAGCATTTTACTTCATGGTACTTTTCTAACTACACCAATAAATATATTTATAAATAGATGATGATGAGATATGTTACACTTTTTGCTCGCCTTGAATTAAAACCTTTTTGGGCCTACTGTATGTAATGTCTTGATTTCACCTAAAACTAAATACCTGCAGTAGGCTCCATCCCCAGGGCCCCCCTCACACTGACAGTCTGCTTCCTCTGCTGGTCCAACAGGCTGTACACCGCCAGCTCAGAGTCCTGCAGGCTCAGGGCGTAAGGGGGGCACAAGCACGCCGCCAGGACCCCCGGGGACCAGTGGAGAGGCGGGCGCTGGCACATCCCAGACGCCATCACAAACAAGCCTGGAGGTGAGAGAGAGAGAGAGAGAGAGACGGAAAGGAGGAGGAGAGGAGGTTTAGGCAAAGTACCAACAAAGCAAATAGCCAACGGCGATATGGCCAAGATTCAGAGGATTATATCATGAAATGAGATCATCACAGACACCAAATCTAAAAATATGTGTCTCTGTAATCGATCTGATCTCAGGTTTGACTTCAGTAAGAACATTTCTGTTTCCTTCTTCATTATAAAAACATTGGATATGATGCCAGCTTGTTATAATTTGGTGTTTTAGTTGATAATCAGAAAACCTCTCACTTGTGTTGCCAGTTTCAATGTTGAAATCCAGCTGGTTTAAACCTAAAATGCCTCTCTCTGATCTGAATGGTGACTCCTTAAACCAAGCACCTGCAAAAACCTGGACTTGTCTTCTGTCTGCAGGTGGCAGATGGCAACACAGGTTCAGCACCTTTTTGTTTTTAAACTGAAAGAGCGCAAGCCACATATGTTTTTTTTTTTTTTATTTCAGTCATACTTAAGGCTAACTAAGGTGTAGTTATTATAACGTGGTACCATTTTTGTTTACATAGTCCATAGGCAAGGAGAAGAGGTTTAACGTGCCTATGACAAGTTAGATTTAATATTTTAGATTCTACTACAAATCTTCAAAATTGTTCACAGTTTGGTGACTTGGCAGGTTTTATGATTTTACTGAACGAAAATCGTGACACTCAGACTAAGGAATTTTATAACTGTTATATAGGAGCCATGTTGTGTGCTGGTCCATACCTCCTATAACGTACACAGAAATTTTTATTTGTCAAATACAAATACATGAAAACGTCTTTATTTTGTTGAATTAATGATTAAAGTGTTAAAAAAAAATCTTGTGTCAGACTTTTGGATAGATTTCTGAGTCTCCCTTGTGTGATGTGTAGACTCTGTACTACCTTTTATTTTCAATGTATTTTTAAGCTTTCACAAACTGCTTTTTGATTTGTGTAAAACTATATTTTATATTTGCAACATGTGTGCACAATCCCTCAGTCGTCCAGGTAGCATCCATGGCAAAAGTAGAAATTCAATTTGTCAACTGGACAAAAGTTTATTTAGTCAAATATTTTTCATTTACAACTGTAAACAAGTTGTGTGTTAGTTTCAGAGTAGTTTCAGTGTAGTTAGCTTCAGTGTCCAACAGCGTCTGACCAGAAATGAAGAAGCTTGGAGGAGCTGCGAAACGTATTCAACTAAATAAACTTTTGGCCAGCTGACAAATTGAATTCCTCCTTTTCCCATTTACAACTGTCAAAATATGGCTACGTTTATATGATGATGGTCTGAACAGAAGATGTAAAAGTGGCGTCGCGTCTTCACTTTTTATTCCACGTTTAGACAAGCGTTTTTGGGAGGAAATCTGTGTGTATACGGTGATGCAAAAGTGTGAAATTCGATTGGGTATGCATGCTAGGCAGCTTCGTGGTAACGCTAGGTGGTGATGTATGTGACGCAAATGTGTACGTGACGTGAGCAGATCTGACCAGAGTTTTGCGTCTTGGACAGTGTAGACGGAAACTCTACGGTGGAGCGTATTCAACTTTTCCACCCTGGAGTGTGGTTTCAGATATTTGCGTTTTTAAGCCCCAAAAATGCCGTCACCGTCTAAACGAAAGGCACTTCCGAGAAAATATTTTTTCGTTTTTTTCCCGCAAGCGTTCTCGTGTAAACAGGCCCTTAGAGAATCATTAAAACCCTCGAGACTTTTCCTGTGACATTACTGCATTAGATGACTTGAGTTGTTTGTGTTGTTACCTAGTCCTCCAGGTCCATTGAGCAGGAACTCCCCTCCCCCCACAGAGCTGACCAGGACCTGCTGTCTGCTGTGGCCGTGTTGGAAGAGCGCCTCCCTGTGGCCGGTCGTCAGGTCACACAGGAGGTACTGTTCACTGGTGCCCACACATGCACATGCGCTGCACACATCCACTGCCAGCTCTAAAGGCTCCTGAGCCAGCGGGATCTCCTGAAAACAGAGACATCATGATAATATCATTATTATAGATCACAATATAATGGTAAAAACTGAAAACAAATAAGAATGGGATATTTAGAAGCAAAAACAAGCTCATTTTAATTCAGTACTATGTTTTTTGGATTATCCTTGATGATGATGGATGATGGACAGAAAAAAACAGAATAACGCCGCTTCCTTGTCTCCCTGGAAATGTTATTGTTGCTTTGCCTTTAATTCCACAATATTCTTAGTAACCTGGAACTTGAGACCTGGTGGAGTCACCTGCTGGTCTCAAAGGAGATGGACGGGTTTAATACTATACTGTGGAACATTCCAGGCAATACAAGCACATCCCATTCCAGGTGGTGTACCTGCCTACCTAGTGCCTCCGCTCAATTTCATTTCTCTGCAGCGACTAGTTCAGGAATCAGAATACACTAGACTATTTGCAAGAACCCTGGAAGTTGTAGACCGCACACTGGTCAATCAGCGAAGAGTTGTGAAGCCATGACGTCAAACTCAAGCGCCTGTCTGGGTCCCTTTTGTGAAACAACACAACAGTAAACAAAGCAGCCAAGATGGATGTAGACGAAGACAGACATTCTGTGTTGGCAACGATTCCCGAGATCGAGGATTTAAAGCCAGAACAACATGTTTGGTGAATTTTATGAAGATGTTATTGCCCTTCTTCCTACAGGATTTGGTGTAGGGATGGGCATGATTAATCGATTAATCGATAATTGATCATTAAGAATTTCATCGATTACGTTCATTTTAATCGACAAACCGAATGTAGGTTGCTGTGCGTAGCGTGACCAAACAGGGGTCCGTACATGTAGCTCTTTGCACTCAGAAGGAGCGAGACACAAACAGTCGGTCAGTCTGCAACGCAAATGCGTATTTAACGATGATTTGTACAAGAAATTCCATGCTTTCCGTTGCGTTCGGGACAAGTGTGAGTCCATGTGCACAGTGTACAAAGCAGCACATATGTTTCGGTGTCCAGTGGGAAAAAGTTTTGCCAGGTGAGAGTCGCGCAGTGTCGATGACGAGTCCCCACCTCCCACGCCCCGTACGGTGTCCTGGTTTTGACAAACGCAAATCTGGTCACACTAACCTGTATTCCACTGAGTCATGTCTTTTAATCCAACAGAAGTTGACCGCATCAGCGACACAAGAGCTGTAGTTTTATCTTCGCTTAGTTTCTGCAAATTAGCGATGCGGTTTTAAGTTTCGTTTTTGTGAGAGTTGCTCAAAACTGCGTTAAACACAATATAATCTCAAACGGATTGATGTGGCTCTAGAGTCGTTACGGTTTATATGTCGTAAAGTTGAATTTATTTATGCAGATTAGTAGTGCAGATAGTAATAATAATGATGATCATTTTAATATAAACACGTTAATGATTAATCGATAATCGATCGTTAATTCTTCCGACGATCGATTAAGTAAATTTCATCGAATGCCCATCCCTAATTTGGTGCATTACATACGTCACGACCAAATAGCAATGATTGGTTAAATGAAAAAAGTACCCGCCTACCATCAAGCAAACAAATCCTAATGCTGCGAGGTCAGACGGTTTCCACAAATTGAAACTGGCTGAAGATTCAGGCTCGTACCCTGCACCAGAAAAGTTAAAATGCATATGACATGTTTTCATGTTTTGTCTAATTATGGCTTGGTTTGGTGGGATAGGTAATTATTTCTCATACTTTTCCATCAGGTAAGTGGAAGTTTGTGAAGAAAAATTGTTGAAAAGAAAAGTACAAAAATACAGGAAGAATCTACACACACTGAAAACTTCACTCAAAATGCAAGGAATTTAAGGAATGATTTAATTTTTTTTCCACCTTAACCTTCATTTAAAAAAATAAAAGTGTTGGTTATTTTTAATAGTCTAATCAAAACTATTCTGCATTTTTTGTTGCTAGGTAAATTATGCGATGAAAAGAAAAAAATATATATATAAAAATCGAACACCTTAAGGGATTTCTGTGTAATTCTGATGCACAATAATTATAAAAAATTAAGCATTACGAAATTCCTTACCTTCAAAACATCCCATCGATCTACTTCTACAGCCAGCACCCTGATCACCCTCTTCTGACTGGAGCACGTGACCATCTGCACCGTGTCTTCTCGCTGTGACACCTCAAACTGAGAAACATTCTGGATCTTCTTAAAGCTCGCGTTGGTCTCCAGGGAGAACATGTTTAGCGTGGTGACGGCGCGGTTGCTAAGGGCGAGCAGATGGTTGTAGACCGGAACGAGGCGGATCCGGGCGACAGGAGAGCTGGAGAGTTTCTTCACCCTGGCCTCTTTGGTGTAGGTCTGGCAGGAGCTCGGATGAACGTTGGTGGAGATGAGGAGATGGTGGACGGTTCCTTGTTTGGTTCCCATGTAGATGTTTGGGTGGTAACATTCTAGACACTGAATACTGAATCTGTCCTTGTCTCTTGGATCTAAAGTTTTCTCGTAGACGCAGGACAATGTAAACGCGTTGATAGACATGGTGGAATTTTGTAGTGTTTTTAGATCAATCCAGATGTTCACTAAAATAACAGAATAAAAAATATATATGTTTAGTGAGTTTTATGACCAATAACCTACACAAAGCTATAAAACTTAAAGGCCTTGTACCATGTTTTTAAGCAAAATTTGTCTTACATAGAGATTTATTGTAAAAGCAGCTCTTAAGGTAGAAATGAGACAGCTGTTTTCTGAACTTTATCGTCCCAGAATCAGGAACTGTTTGGTTTGCATGCTTGCTGTTGTGAGCTTTACAGTTTCCATTGATTTAAAGCCACAGAATGAAAAAGCATGTTTCTAAATAATGTTTTTATTGCACTGAAAAACATGCATCCTGAATGTGACCGGGCTTTTATCTTGACAAACCTGACTCTTTATCTGCTTGTTTCCATGGAAATGTTCCTTTGGCTGTAATCTTCCACAGTATGGCAGAAAAAATGCATACAATGTCCTTACTCCAATAAACAAAAGGACAAAATGGCTATGCTAAAGTTCAGCATTCTTTAGAGATGTACACCAACTATTACCTTTTTCCATTTGTACACTGACCAAAAAGTCTGCGATAAGAAACTGGTGTCAGCTGTTATTTCTTAATGTGTTTTGGTTTAATTTTAATATAGAGTATATATTATGCTATTTTTTGATATTTTTTTGGAGTTAACACTCCAACAGGGTCAAGTTAAACCTGCGATATTCTTTCAAGTTGTTGACAACATTTTTTAAAAAGCTCATGTCGGTAACGGAGGGAATGAAATATGCAGCACTTTTTGGGCAATAAATACAAACAGTGATAACTCTTGGTTCTCACTTACATATCCTTAACAAACTGGTTTGAATATTTGCTTCATATAGTTTTCTACCATATGGTACAAGATTAGGTTGAAAAACCTCTTACTTTTTGAGTAATGAGATTTTTTATTAAGAAAGGTCATGGTAACAGAGGGAAAAGTAACGGAGGGAAAATTGTGCAGCAAGTAGAAGGTGCAGGATTTTGCATAATTTGTCGCTTTTTTCTTCCGAATACTTTAATATTACTTCAAAATGAAAGGTAACTATTTCTATAAAATATGTCAGTCCTTCCAAGCTAATTTTTATCATTTTAAATACTTTTTTTTTTTTTGGAAAAATCATGTACCTTCATCAACAGTTCAAAGATGGAATAACACAAGATATGATGAAATACATCCATTTATTTACATGATTTGCAGGTCTTTGAAATTTGGGAAATAATTTTTGTTCCATGTTTCATACATGGTCTGTTGAAAACGTATGTAACTTTAGAACCAAAAATGGTACAGAAAAAAGATAAACAGTTTCATAAACTAGAGTACATATGTATCTGTTATACATACATTTTTATATCAGATGCATTAACTTGAATTTTTGGTCTTGCTGTTTACTTCTGCTTGACCGGGCCCATATGCTCTAATGTTTCCTCTTCAAAAATGCACCTTTGTTTCATTCACACATGTGTCACTCACAAACCCTGCATATTTAGACTGAGATATTCTCTCAGACTGAAAACACTCCACTGTTTCTCCTTGTGATGTCACATGGTGATACAGACAGTGCTCTGCTTTGTTTTTAAATGCCATGCGCCTTCACTAGAATCAGTTGGATGATTTCAGCCCTGGAATTGTCTATATCTACTTAACTAATGGTAAAAGGATCTGTTAACTTGAAAACTATTGCTCAAACAAAGCACAACTCCAGACTGAGGAGGTAACAGCATTCTTAAAGCTCACAGAAGTTAGTTTTGTGTAATATAGGACCTTTAAACATTTCTACTATTACATTTATTCTAATATCCTTCAACCCTGGTGTCTTACCTTGTGTGGCTCCTCTCGGTCGTTTTACAAGTGCAGTTTAAAGCCTCCCCATGTGACTGCATCCTGACAGGAAGTCCAAGTCAGCATTTTCTCTCACTCTTACAAAACCTTCCAAGAAACACACTTTAACCACCAAAACAAGGCAGAGTCCAGGGCTGCGGTTTTGGTCACTTAGAAATGACCCTTGGGTGTACCCGTAGCTTTATTTTGGGCGTAGCTGCTGCTCTGGGTGTGAGGAGGAGGACAGCGTAATTTGGGGGTAGGGTTTTGGAGACAGTAGTTGAGGTCACGTACAGGCGAGTGCTTGTGGTTGGTGCGTGGGGTTCAGAAGGTGAGAGGAAAACCTGGCATTTGATTCCCTGGTCCAAAGAGTCACCAGAACGGGGTCGGTGAACTTATAAAACTGCGTGGAGGAGATAGGGTCATGTACTTTTGCATGCAATGAAAGAAACTCTATCACAATTAGATATTTGGAAGTTAAATTTAGCTAGTATTAAGGTCCTTTTATTTTGTCACGGCCCATAAAAAAGCCATAAAAGAGTCATATTTTCCAGAATCAACTTAAATGACCTTTTTAAAGAGGGGTTATTATGCAAAATCGACTTTTTGGAGCTTCCTAATGTGTTTTGACCAAAATATTGTTGAATCGTATTGTCAAAAGTTTCACAATAATATCGTGGGCCATCACAATATATCGAATTACAAGTTTGTTTGGTTAAGTTTATTGTCTTGGTGCAGCAACAGCTAAAAAACAGATGGAACTACATAGACCATGATGCTTTGCTTTGTTTCAGTGCAGACTACATGAAGAAATAACAGTTTTAAGCACTTTTAAATCTTAGTTTTTTGGATTATGATAGTACCAAAGTAGCATATTCATAATTTTGTTCGCCTCCACAAAATACAATAAATATCATACAGAGAAATCCGTTTTGTTAGTTATAACATTGTTCCGTCATCAAAAACATGCCTTAATGGGTTTAAGATCCGCCTGATTCATCAGCCAGTTTCACTTCGTGGAAACCGTCTGACGTCACAGCATTAGGATTGATTCACTCGACGATAGGCATGTACTTTTTTAATTTAACCAATCACTGCTATTTGATCGTGACGTATGTTAGTTTTTTTTTAAGTGATGCAAATGTCCGAGTTTTTATTGCCTTTCATTGGGACATTAAACTGACCAGCTCTCGTAGTTCTCTGTGCACTCAGAAGGAGCAAACAGACACAGTCGGTCAGCGTGCAACATGCCGAAGCACAAATGCGCATTTAACAATGACTTGTACAAGAAATTCTCCACAGCTTTAAAAAGAAAAAAATGAAAGCAAGTTTATATTACAATAGTACCTTTTTATGATCTTTTTATGTTCCACCATAAACACATATAATACAGTAAGGCTCTTTGCAGTTCCTACAACAACAATAGTGTTTATATCTGCTTGTCTCCATGGGGATGTGTTTGTCTTGCCTGGAATATTCCACAGTACTGTATTAAACTTGTCTTTTGTTCATTTATTCCATTACAAGTGTTTTCACTGCTTTAAAAATACCATGAAAAACTTATTCTTAGACAGTTTCATTTCTGCTTATCTACATGGAGATAGATTGGTTTAATGCTTCACCGTGGGACATTCTAGGCAAAGCTATAACAGCTCCATGGAGACAAGCAGTTGGCGGACACAAGAAAAGTTACACAGCGCGTCTTTAAAGGTAAGAAATATATGACGTACGCTGTTTTCTGATCTGTGTTATAATGTTGTGTCCTCATTGCGAACAGTTTGTCTCTCAAACAGGAAACACTCTGCTCCACCTTGTGATGTCATGTGGTGATACAGGAAGTGCTCCACTGTGTTTTTAAACTCCACACACCTTCACTAGAATCATTTGGATCATTTCAGCTCTGGGATTGCCAATCTCTATTGAATTAAAGATAAAAGGTAGCTGGTAACTTAAAAACTACTTAAAAACCATGATCCAAAAAAACCCCAAAAACTACTGCTTCATGACATCACAAGGTGGAACAGAGCATTTTGAGCTTTGGAGATATAGACAGACTAACAAAGAATTACTCAAACGTGAGTGAATGAAACAAAACATAACTTCAGATTTGTTTTTAACGAGGTAACAACAAAAGTCAATTGCGTAATATAATTTTTCAATGCACGAAACAGCCAAAATGAAAAAAAAAAACAACAACAAACAAGCTTGCCTTTATTTTATTGTATGTTTTGGCTTAAAAGATACATACTTTGACTTTAAAATGATATCGAGATAACAGTCTTGTAACCATAGCTACAGTACATTACGTGCAGTTACTTTAAAGCTGTTTCTGTATATTGATTTTAAACTCATTCGGACACAGTAAACGTAGAACCAAGGCCACCGTTGATCGTTGCTGTTTTGTACTTTGACCTTGACCTTCTCTTCGATGCGTTTCATAACTCATATTTTCCATTTTGCGTTGTCAAGGAAACGGTATCATGAGTAATAAATCATAACGACGCGCAATCTTCTTTTGACCCCCTAAATGCATGTGCAGTGGGAATAACATAACACTATAAAACACTGTAAAGTAAAATGGGAATACTTTCATGCGTAAAAAAAAACAAAACATACGGGTCATTCCGCGCCAAATCGCCGAATGCCCCCGCCCGACCATCTCAGATTTGACTGACAAAAATTCTAGGAGGTTCACACACTTTCCAATAGGAGGTCTCAAGTTTTAGCTCCCAACACGTTAAAGTTTTGTCATTAAAAAATATTTTGTCAACTCTCCCTGACCTGTTTTGCGCCGAGTTTTCTGAGGAACCACTTTCAGATTGCTGTATCTAAAAAACTATTTAAAGTAGATCCTTCAAATTTTCAAGGGTTAAAATTTGGCAAATGGGCTTGTAGAATCTGGACTTTTACACATGTGCTTTTGGTTTATCACAGATTTCTGGGGGGTTAAATTTGCTTGAAAATTCTACTCTTCAAATATGAGTGTATTGAAGGACTGTGGAAAGTGCAATTTCAAAGACAGAGTTTTGATAGTGAACATACACCTTCCCACACACTGTGTACTTTATATTTTAAAACTGACCCTCTGTGATGAACGCTCTACAAGATATTAAGTGTTAAAAATGGAAAAATAAATTTGGTGCCATCTTTACCATGTTGACAGCACCCACCAACTGTTTTAGAAAGACTAGATGTCTCTTTTTAACATATCCAAAATCTGTGATGGTGTTCTGCCTTATTTTTGCACTTTCAGAAGACTGTGAGTGTGTTAACCTCCTAGAATTTTTTCAGTTAAATCTGAGATGGTCGGGTGGGGGCATTCGGAGATTTGGCGTGGAATGACCCATATAGTAGTTTTGACTAGTTTACTTGTATTTGAAATTATCTGTTCAACAAAACACAATCGAAACTGCAATTTGGAGAGCTTATCAAATTGCTATTAAAGTTTGCAAATAGTTAGATAATAAAACAAAATAACCAGCCTTTTTATAGACATTTTTGTGCCTGTAGTTTAGTACGGAAGCCGAGAGGGGTCATAACAAACGCCGCAAAAAATACAAATGCCACAACCCAAATGCAAATGCCGCAACACATTAAAAAGCCACAATGGAAGTGACCGCGGGACTCTATTTTCCGACAGACCGATCAAACAGCAAGTGAAGAAGAAGAACTACAACGTAAAGGAACGGAGAAGTTGGAAACGTAAGTAAAAGTAATTTATTGTTTTATCATTATTCGTTTCACGTTGTAGTTCTTCTTTGCATTTGAGTTTGTGTCGTGGCGTTTGTATTTGTTGCGCCGTTTGCATTAAAATAGAGTCCCGCGGTCATTTCCGTTGTGGCTTTTTTTGATTTGTTGTGGCTTTTTGTTGTGTTGTCGCATTTGTATTTGTTGCGGCGTTTGCGTTTGTTGTGACCCCTCTCGGCTTCCGTAGTTTAGAGCTCTACAAACATGTTCTGAAATGCATGGAAATCTTGTATTAGTTTATCAGTTCCTATTTCAGTCTCCTCTCAAATGTTTACACTCCTGGAGTTATTTACAATATGTGCTTTAATGTGCGAATCTACTTTTTTAACATAAATCGAAAATCTAATCACAATCTTAATACTTTTAAAGAAGACCTATTTTTGCTTGTGTCTGCTTTATAGCTTTAACCTATAACACCCGTGCATCATTATGTCATCATTTTGACATTTTAAAACACAATATACATCTAAAACGACTTCATAAAAGAAAAAAATAAAACAAGAAACATCATCACAACGAAAAGTCAGCACCTCTGATAGATACAGCAGCTGCAGAACACACTAGCAGCAAGCGACGCTGATGGAGCGGTGGGCGTGTGCCGTATGGCTTCTATAAAGTAAATCTTACATAATAGTTCTGCTTTGACTATGTGCGCTCTACTCCGCTCGACTTTTTTAATCAAATCGAAAATCTAATCACAATCATAATACTTAAAACTATACACTATTAGAGAAAATAGTGCAGTCCTATTATCTGAGGTATTTATGAATGCATTAGTCTTTTATAGTTCTTTTCTAGATACTTAAATCTGCATCACAATTTCATGCATTTTCCATTCACACAGCAGTGGTAAATTACAGTACCAAAGTAGCATATTCATAATTTTGTTCACCTCCACAAAATAATCGCAATAAATATCGTACTGAGAAATCCATATCGTGAAAATAATGTATATATAGATTGAAACATTGCTATATTCCTAGTTTAACATTGTTCTCTCATCAAAAACATGCCTGAAGGTGATTTAGATGTCATCCATGCATGTTTGCGTCATTTAGCGATCTCTCTCTACTCAAACTCTCTTTACGGTTAGCTGTAAGATTCTGTCCAATGTTTCAGTCGCTACTGTTGGGCAAGTTACTTCAAAACTGTAATGTGTTATTTATTACGTATTACTGTCATTTCAAAGTAATTTGTTACATTACAACATTACTGCATTTAAAATGTAAGACATTACACGACTATTGCATTACTTTTAAGTTACTGTCGCCAAAATAACTGCGAAGATTCTGAACTTTTGTGCCGTATATGGACTGAACCAGGACTGAACCAGGACTGAACCAGAACTGACCCAGGTCTAAACAGCATGGAGTTCTGTGTCTGTCCTTTCGCCCACGGTTACCTGGCGGTCTATGAGGGCGCATCTCCGGCGTTTCACCTCTGCTAATATTGTGGTGATTTTAGCAAATTTGTATGAAGAAAAACTCACCAGTCCAATCCTGGTTAAAATGCATTGTGACACCCATTACTGACATTTGTACCGAGTAAAATATTTAAAAAAATTTCCCCTGTAATGCCTTACATTACTGCGTTACAGCAAAAATCAATGCATTACAGTAATTTGTTACTTTTATAACGCGTTACTTCCAACACTGATTGTCTTGTGATGTTGCTCTGAAGGGGGAGTGACTTAGCGCAAGGAGATGTAGATGGACTAATAAAAGCTCAAACATGCCTGAATGAAACAAAACACAACTCCAGGTATGTTTTTAACAATGTTTAACAATGACTTTAGGCTCACAAGAGTCTCAAACATTAACACTCCTGGAGTTATTTACAATGTGCACTCTGAATAGAATCTACTTTTATACAGTACTTCTGTAGCCGCAGCTGCCCTGACTTCAACGAGGCTGCCAGGCGGAGCCATCGGCCGTTTCATCCACTATTACTAACTCGCTCACACACCATACTATAAGAAATTGCATTTCTGTGCGGTACGGAGGGCATAAATTTCTCTAACACACATCATTTACAAGCATGATAGGTGAAGTGCTTTGCCCAAGGACACAATGACGGGATAATTGGTTTGATGCTTGTATTAAATTGTCAACCTTGCACTGTCCCAAGGCAGGGCAGCGTGCAAGCAGAAAAATGAATCGCCCATATGAATAAGAATAAAATACACGTCAGGCATCATACTGCATATATCCGTGGATTTCAGACTGTTGCCATAGCGATTAACAATTCAAAACAGAATATTTTGAATAGGAAAAAGTCCTCAAAATGTTGTAACAGTAAGCTGAAACCCATGAATATGTCATTTTGATTGAAAAGAAACAAAACAGCACAATATCTTCAATAAAACATGTCTAATATTCTAGACATCAAGGTGAAACGTGAGAAGTTCTAGCAAATATCAATATATTTTTTTATAGTAGTCAAAAAGAAAACTCTTGATCGTCATAGACCTTGGGTTACTTTGGTGGTTACTTCTCACATGCAATAAACAGCACAATATCTTATACTTGTAAAATATTCAAGACTTCAAGGCGAAGTGTGAGAAGTTTTAGCTAATATTAATGCATAAACATTTTTTTTTTTTGTGTTCAAAAGGAAAACTCTTTGTCATCATAGACCTAGGGTTACTTTGGTGGTTCTTATATGCAATAAACTACACAGTATCTTTAAACATGTCAAATATTCTCGACTTCAAGGCGAAGTGTGAGAAGTTTTAGCTAAAATCAATGTTCAAAAAGAAAACTCTTTGTAGTCATAGACCCAGGGTTACCTTGGTGGTTACTTCTCGCATGCAATGAACAGCACAATATCTTAAAACATGTCAAATATTCTCGACTTCAAGGCCAAGTTTTAGCTGATATCAATACACAACCATTTTGTCAAGATGTACAAAAATACGCGTCGTCATGTCTTCATAGACCCGGGGTTACTTTACAGGCAATAAACAGTACAGTATCTTAAACATGTCATAATCTAGACATCAAGGTGACAGGAAATGTAAGAAGTTTTAACTAATAACAATACGTAACATTTTTTTGCGGTGTCTGAAAATAAACTTGTATGCCTCCATCATCATAGACCAGGGTTTACTTTGGCAGTTACTTCTCACATACAATAAACAATGCGTTATCTTAAAACATCGTACCATAGTCTGGGCATATGATGAAATGTGAAAGAAGTTTTAATTAATAATACATTTTTCCTTGTTTGAAATAAAACCGGCATGCCTCCAGCGTCATAGACCCGGGGTTACATTGGTGGTTACGTGGTTACTTCTCGCGCCCGCAGTCGGTGCACAGGATGTTGTCTCTCTGGGTGAGGAAGCCCCGCCCCACCAGCGACACGGAGCACTGCATACAGGTGAAGCACTCACTGTGCCACTGACGCTCCTCGAACGAGATGTACTTCGCCCCCGCGAGGCCTGGAGAGGGAGTGCAGGGAGGGGATAATCAGCGCACATGATTTTTACCGTCTTAAAAACATTAAAAACCAAAACAAGATCATTTTAAACTACTTTTTGTGGTTCAGTGTTATTTCTCACATAGTTTATGCATTATGTGCGTACTAATTATTCACCATAATGTGTGCAAGCCAAAAGCAACTAGCATGCTAACTGCACAGTTCCTAATGATCAGACAATTAAAAAAAACATAAAAATGGAACAAAAACAATGGATTATTTTAATGTTTAGAAGAAACCCATTACCTCTGCCAATATTAAAGGTCCCATATTATATATGTTATAATTTTTTTACCTCCTCAAAAACAAACTTGGAGTTGTGTTTTGTTTCATTCGCACACATTTGAGTAATCCTGCATTATTAGTTTCCCGTTTCCGTGACTTAAACTGCGATGCCGGACTTTTGTGCCGCATATGAACTGAGCCAGGAATAAACCAGGAATAAACCAGGAATAAACCATGACTGAACCGGTCTCAGTCCCGGTCTGGTCTCGGTCTCAGTCCCGGTCTGGTCTCGGTCTCAGTCCCGGTCTGGTCTCGGTCTCAGTCCCTGTCTGGTCCTGGTCTCAGTCCCAGTCTGGTCCTTGTCTCAGTCCCGGTCTGGTCCCAGTTTCAGTCCTGGTATTAGTCCTGGTTTTTTCCCGGTCTGGTCCCGGTCTCAGTCCCGGCCTCAGTCCTGGTCTTACTCCTGGTCTCAGTCCTGGTCTGGTCCCGGTCTGGTCCCGGTCTTAGTCCAGGTCTCAGTCCTGGTCTGGTCTTGGTCTGGTCCCGGTTTCAGTCCAGGTCTGGTCCCGGTCTCAGTCCCGGTCTCGTCCCAGTCTCAGTTCTGGTGTAGTCCTGTTTTAGTCCTGTTTTAGTCATGGTTCAGTCCAGAATCTCAGTTTAAGTCACGGAAACTGTAAACATTATTCATTTTTTCCATTATTCATTTAAACATAAAATCAAAACTGAAAAAACAAATCGTTACCTTTTTTTTTTTCATTTTGTTTTTGAAGACAAATAATGAACAAAATTGTTGTTTTTTTCATTTTCTTATTTTTGGTTTTATTTTGAAAAACAAATGAATAAATGATACACGAATTGTTTTTGACCAGGACTCAACATAACATAACTCAGAAAATAGAGTAATATGGGCCCTTTAACCTGACTAACTCCACATCCCTATCTGAATCCTGATTGGCTGAGCTCTGTAGTATACTCACTGGTGATTGGTTTGGTGCAGCCCACACACTTCTTGGCATACAGATTACTGAAGCACTCCAGGCAGTAGGGGTAGTTCTCTCGGGAGGTGAAGCGTTGACCTGACAGCTGTTTCCTGCAGCTGATACACAGGAAACACTCACGGTGCCACGGCTTCTCCTGGTACGTCACGCCCCCTGTGGTGATGGACTGAAGGGGGCAGCAGAGAGGCTAGTGAGTGACCTGGACTGTTTACATACAGATCCAAATGTGTAAAAAATAGTTGTAGTAAAACAGTAGTATAAATAATAATAAATAATAATAAATAGTATTGTAGACCTAGACTTTAAACTTTAAATGGTAATAATAAATTCTAAATAAGTAGTAAACATAGCAAGAATGTACATATACAAGTAAAAATAAAATATAAAGTATATAGTAATACAACTGTATCTCAGCTATATACAAGACGATGTAAGGAAAAATTGTGCAAAGGTGAAATAATGATTGACAAGACATAAGGTTATCTGTTACATAACTTCCAGACCGACAAGTCAATTTTTAAATTAAGTTATTGTATATTTTATAACAACAACAACAACAACAACAACAACAACAACTACAACTACTACTACAACTACTACTACTACTACTACTACTACTATTATTATTATTATTATTATTACTTAATTTATTTTGATAATTAAATATATTTGCAAGATTTCCTGGTCGTTGGATACAAATCATGGTGGGCTGCAGACTAGATGTTCTCTCTCTCCATATATATTTTTTTTCACATATATATAACTTGTAACATGTAATTGATAAAGCCATTAATAAAAAAAAAAGAAGATCTTAATGTGAATCTTAAGGTAGACATATTACATTGTCCTTTTAAGTGATTGGGGTTTTGTGTTCTTGGGCAAGACAGTTTACCCATCTGCCCTCTGTGGACGTGTTATAGACCTGTCTGTTGGCATATTTTTTGTATGAAAGTTCCTTGTACAATTTACAAAACACAAACTCACTCAAAACTGGTCAAAAATAAAAACGGGAAAAGAAGAGCAGACCCTCCCCTTGCTCTTTGTGGATTATGCAGTTCATTATTCAGCTCTTTTCAGTGGCGTGTGGGTTACACTGAATAACCAGAGTCATGGGATTCTGTGCTCCGCTCGATAAACTCATCAAACATTCAGGCTGCAACTCTACGCTGACAGGTGCAGCACCGGTGTACAGTTAACCTTTTTCCTGACAGGCGCAGCACTGATTTACAGGGGTGTGCCTAATTTTTACTGGCACAGCACTGGTATAGGCCTACTTTCTGACAGGTGCAGTAGAGGTTTAAACATATCTTCTGACAGGTGCAGCAATGGTGTAGGCCTACATTATGACAGGTGCAGCACTGGTTTAATGCTACCTCCTGACAGGTACAGCACTGGTATAGGCCTACCTTCTGACAGGTGCAGTAGAGGTTTAAACATATCTTCTGACAGGTGCAACACTGGTTTAGGTCTACTTTCTGACAGGTGATGTAGTTGTTTAGACCTACCTTCTGACAGGTGCAGCACTGGTTTAGGCTTACTTTCTGTCAGGTGCAGTACTCGTTTATGCTTACTTTCTGACAGGTGCAGTCGTGGTTTATGCCTACATTCTTTTTTTTTATTTTTTTTTTTTATAATAATTTTTATTTGCAAACTACATAGATTACAACAAATAGGAACCAAACAACTTACAAGATACAAGACAGACATTACAGACATTACATTACTGAACATTACATACAAATAGGGACAAAGATGACAGGGGTTGGTGACAGTGTGAACCTTATGTGTGTGTCTGTGTGTGTGTGTGTGTGTGTGTGTGTGTGTGTGTGCGTGTGTGTGTGTGTGTGTGTATGTGTGTGCATGTGTGTGCATACGCGTGTGTGTGTGTATGTGTGTGCATACGCGTGTGTATGTATGTGTGCCGGGGGGGGATAGACAGGCTATGCGGATGATTTAATGTTGACCTGTATTATTGCTATTTAATTTGAGTATTGAAAATTTGTTAAGTGTGTGTTGGCATTTTGCCTCAGATCCCCACTCAAGTGGGAGCAGGCCAAGCCACACCCACGCCGCTCAAGGCAGGTGCGGGGGCCACCCCCAGGGCTCCGCATGCGGTTGCCCATCGACCAGGCCGGCCCACCCCCCAATGAACCACCTCCCGGTCTGAATGCTCCCCCTCCTTGATATATATGTACATGTGCATACATTCACACGCCACATGCATCTGCACAGGAATGTGCACGCACATCCACATACACACAAGCCTGCACACATACTCGCACAATTCACACACATAAACCCACATTCATCCCTGGTTGACTTGTGATGCATTAAAAAAAAGTTGGGTGTGATGCATTAAAAGTATCAGGGAGGTAAGGAGCTTGGGGGTAGACCAGAGAGTGAAGCCAGCACAGAGGGGAGACCCTGAGGGGACGGGAGAGCACGCCACCGGGCACCCGTAGGCGGACCCCCACACCCAACACCCGGGTGACAGCAGAGAGGGCCCAGCCCGCTAGGGACGCTAGGTTTACGCCTACATTCTGACAGGTGTAGCACTAGATTAGACCTACTTTCTGACAGGTACAGTACTGGTATAAACCTTCTGGCAGGCGCATCAATGGAGTAGACTTCCTGACAGGCGCACCCCTGGTATAGACCTCCTTACAGGTGCAGTAGTGGTATAGACTCACCTTCTTGCAGGCGCAGCATTGGTAGGCAAACTGCTTTTCGAAACAGGCCACGCAGAAATATCCGGTGTCTTTGGGGATGAAGGACTTGGTGCCGATGGGCTGTTGGCAGCGGTGGCACAGGAAGCAGGTCTCGTGCCAGCTGTGCCCCTTGTACTCCATTTTACGAGAGCCTGGCACAGGAGAGGAAAGGCGGGTCGGAAACGTGCAGGTGCCAGGAGGAACACTGTGGTGCGTTTGTGAACCTAATGTCTCTGTGAGTTTGTCTGAGTTTATTTGGCCCGTGTTGGTGCACAGACTCAGTGATGGGCTATTTTTATCATCAGGTCTGTTCCTCCATGTGAGCTGTGACACACATGAAGAACAAACAACATCTAAGTCCACAGAACGTCCAAGTCCAGAGAACATCTATATCCACAGTTACCATGGTTGATAATGACACACAATAATACGACACTTTACTCTGTTCCAGTGGGTGGAGTGTTGTAGTTGTTGTAGCTCATGTCCATAAGTGTGTTTGTGCCATCAGGGTTTTCAAGCATTGGGACACTTTGGGTAGTAGTATGTAGTAGTAGCAGCAGCAGTAGTAGTAATTTTTGTAATGCAGAGCTATAATGTATTTATAGTAATAATAATTTAAGTGTATTCATAAGGTGGAGGCTTTAATATAAGCCCTTTGTTTTTGTTTTTTTACATCTTCTACTTTTTAACTAGTGTGCTTTTTAAAAATTGTTACATGTAGGGGTGTAACAGTACACAAAAATCACGGTTCTGTACGTACCTTGGTTTTGAGGTCATGGTTCGGTGCAAAATCATTTTAACATTATATAAATGAGAAAATAAAATAAATGCAAAGTGTTGCTTGGTAATGCTAATAAATTAAATAAAATATTCTCAAATAAGCAACAAATGTATGAAATATTATTTTTTTTAATCCTTGTAAACGGCGAAAGGCGATGTACATGTACCATTACACCCCTAGTTGTTACTTTATTGTTAATTAGTAGTAGTAGAGTAGTAAGTGTAGTAATAATAGTAGTGCTATTAATAGAGATAATAGATAAATATGGCCAAAGCTCCTTCTCTCATCAGATCTAAGAAGCTAAGCAACACTTGTGTCCTTAGGCAAGACACTTTTCCCACAGTAGTAGTAATAGTAGACATTAGTTACTAATGTCTACTAATGATTACTACTAATGATTAGTAGTACCTGGCATGATGGTCTTCTTGCAGGTGGCGCACTTGGAGGAGTAGTCGTGGGCGTAACACTCGGTGCACAGGAGCAGGTCGTCCTTGGCAGCGAAGGCCTTCTCCACGAGGGAGCGGCTGCACTTGGCGCACTTGAAGCACTGCTCGTGCCAGTGACGGTCCTTGTACGACAGGTCCTGAAAAACACAATTTGCATATTTTACCTCCACTTATTAACAACAATTCTGGCATTGGGTATTAATTAAGGGATTATTGTAATCACTTCTGTAAGAACATTTTAAGAATCATTCTTAGAAAAATCTTTGTTCATTAAAGGTTACGTGTTTCTGTTATTAGGTGTAATTAGGGTGCTCAATTGTTTGCACCTGGTCTGACCATGAAGCACTGAACTGGAAATACAACAAGTGAGCAGATTTGTGCTGTTAAATAAGTCCTCCAATTTGTATTAAAATGAAATTTTTACGGAAGCCCTGAGCGTCATGAGAAAAAAAAATATATATATAAATAATAATATTGTCTTTTTTTTTTTTCATTTTGAACCAACCAACTTTAAAGGTCCTATATTACACAAAACTGACTAAACCAGGACAACACCAGGACAAAAACATTACTAAACCAGAGCTGAACCAGGACTGAACCAAGTCTAAACCAGGTCTAAACCAGGCCTAAATCAGGAATAAACCAGAACTGAACCAGAACTGAACCAGGACTAAACCAGAACTGAACCAGGACTAAACCAGGACTGAACCAGGTCTATACCAGGACTAAATCAGGAATAAACCAGAACTGAACCAGAACTGAACCAGGACTAAACCAGAACTGAACCAGGTCTATACCAGGACTAAACCAGGTCTAAACTAATAATAATAATGCATCAGTTTTATATAGCGTTTTTTTTATTTTAGACACTCAGAGACGCTTAGTGTAAACTACTATTGTAGCCACAACTGCCCTGGGGCAGAGTGACTGAAGTGAGGCTGCCAATCTGAACCATTGGTCCCTCCGACCACCACCTTCACTCACGCACACACCAGTTTCGTACTAGGCAATGTGGGTGAATTGCCTTGCCAAAGGACACAACAACAGGTTTTTTGCAAAAAAGAAAACCAAGAATAAACCAGGACTAATCTTGGACTTGAGAGCGAGAGAGAGAACCCTGAGCCAGACGAGCAGGGTGTCCACTAAGCATGATCGGGCCACTTTCTGGTTTAGTCCTGTTTTAGTCCTGGTTCAGTCCTGGTCCCTCATGTCACAGGTCTCTATCATGAGCCTATGCAGGTTGCTTTCACCAGTGCCAATGGTTCTGGTTTTACATTTAAATCGTAGGCTATTTTATATTTATTTTTTTTTATATAGGGAGGAATGGGCCCCCCGTACCACGCCCACTGCAACCCTGATTAAAACATAGATCAGAAAATAGCGTAAAATGGGCTTTAAAATGTCCGCTGTACTTTTAATAGTTGTGGTAGTTTGAGCCAAGAACTATTAGCAGGGCTTACACTTGGAAAGACCCACAATCTAATTCATTATGGATACTTATACCCCCTCCCACCTTCCCTTTCCCCCTCTCCTCTCTCCCTCTCCCTCCTTCTTTTACTTTCCGTCTCTTCGCTGTAGGCACCTCATTGTATTCTATAAATGCGTCCGAGTCGACCAATCACGGCGCACGAGTGTCTATCGCAATTCTTTCATCACCGGGTTTCTGGTGCGGAATGTAAAGTGGTACAGTGAGGTTATTTCTGGAAACTCTCTCAACCTCTGCATAATTCAAGTACAGACGAGTTACACACATGTTCAGTCCGATCACATTTACCATTCCAATGTGTGCGCTGAATAATGTAGGTTTAAGACACAGATAGGCGAGTGGCGCATTGCCTCTTGTATGTTCTGCTACAGGGGTCGGAAATTACTTGATACTTGGAACAAAATGTACTTAGGAGTAGGTAGAGTAGTATTAATTTGAAGTACCAATACACAATTTGCGGCCATTCTCGTTCTTCCATTATTGAAGTGAAGTGTCTTGCTTAAAGATAAAACAATGTGGTTCGCTGGGATTGAGCTAATTAAACTAAGATTAACTACTCCACACGTTTAAAATTTCCATTTTCACCCACCCCCTATCTCCACCCACTCCACTATATTTACTTGCAAATATATTTAGAGTTAAAAAATGACACGTAGCCCCTTTTAATAACAATAAAAATATGTCCATTTCAATCTGTTGGTTGCTACTGTTGTGAAATTCCCTTATGAAGGGGCGGGGCCAACAGGAAGTTTTAACAGTAAGTCAACAGACCTGTTTCTATTATTAACTCATTTACAATCAGTATTGCAGTTTACAATTAAATAATTAGACTCAATTAATAATAATAATACAAAATATTCAAACAAAAAGCACAGTTGCACAATTGTCCGATCTATGTTGTATAATATGTTGTTGTATAATATGTTTCCTAATAATGTTTTCTCATCACAAACACACCTGGAGTTGTATTTTGTTTCATTCACACATGTTTAACACCCTGCATATTTAGGCTCCACCTTGTGATGTCATCTGGTAATACAGACAGTGCTCCTCTGTGTTTTTAAACTTCATGCGCCTTCATTAGAATCATTTAGACAATTTCAGCCCAGGAATTTCCATTCTCTACTAAACAAAAGTTAAGACACAACGAAATCCAGGCACTCCAAAAAAGTAAAAGTCGCACAAGGAAAAGTATAGTTAAAAGTAGGGCTGGGAATCATTAAGAAATTGCTGATATGATACATACCTTGATACAGAGCACTTTTGATTCGATACGATATATACAGAACAATAAAACATAAAGGCTAAATCATGGCTGTGATACTAACAGTCTTTGTTAAACCACTTTCTGTGTAAAGTTCATATGAAACACAAACATTTTAATCATCAAAACAGTGAAAATGTCAAAATGTCAGCGTTTCCTTCCACTAAACAAGCAACAAAACTGTAGTGCTGCAAGAGAATAATTTAGTAAAATATACCCAAAAATACTCTTGGCGATATATCGATACAGATATTGATACTGTATCATCACATTAAACGATACGATATATCAATATTGTGATATTTTTGCACACCCCCAGTTAAATAAAGGTCTTTTAACTATACTTTTCTTCATGCGACTTTTACATTTTTTAGTGCCTGTGTCTAAAGTTTTGATCCTTTTACCTGTTCTCACTGATTGAAAAACCTGCAGCAAACAGACACATTTTTGTTTTTTCTAGACAAAAGTTAACTTGAACACTACCACTGCATGACATCACAAGGTGGAACACAGTATTTTGAGCTTTGGAGATGTAGACAGACTAATATTAAAGGAACAAAACACAACTCTAGGTCTGTTTTTGAGGAGGTAACAACATTAGAACATGTCTTAAAGCTCAACAAGAGCCCATTTTGTGTCATATAGGACCTTTAACATCACATCACCACTAACTTTGACACATTTTAGCCACAAAAATCATCAATCTCTCTAACTCAGGAGTCCCCAACCTGCAGCTTTTGAGCTCTCCTCCCCCTTCTAAGTCACTCATCAAGGGATTTCAGAATTATACCATTGTGCTGAATGACTAAAATTTGGTTATTGACATGCCTATTCCCACTGTACACCTTTGTGCACTAATAAATGAACCATGGTTTTGTTTTATAGGCGTCTAACTGTTCTTATAATCGATATAATTTCTTGCAGCCGCTAAAATGAGTAGTTCTTTGGCACTTTTATTTTGTTACGGTAGCTCACCGGAGAAAAAAGGTTGCTCTAACTCCATAGCGCTTCCTTTCCTTACCTTACTGTTGCAGCCAATGGGAGAGGAGCAGCCCTCGCAGCAGTTCGCGAACAGGTTCTCGTAGCACTTGGTACAGTACTGCGTGTCCTCCTTCATGATGTACTTCTTCCCCAGCAGGGAGTCTTTGCAGTAGTGACAGTCGAAGCGTTCACTGGACATGGCTCTAGCTCTTTCTGTACCTCAAAACACGCTGGATAATGACAAAAAAAATACCCTTTCAAACCTAAAATTGCCTTCCTTTTGTTGCTCTTACAGCTACAGAAGTGGTGCTGGCTCGGGGGGGATGCGTGGTAAGAATAGACCCGTGCAGAGAGCTCCGGAGCTGGGATGAGAAGGTAGGATTAAGGGGTACTGTCCACCGGGGGGGTCAGCTATAAATACGAGCCCCCTTATTAGCGCCGACCCCTGGGGAGAGTGGGCATGCTCCTCTGCCTGGTACTGCACCATTTAAGGGAGTGGACAGGGCCTGGATCACAAAGGCTTTGGTGCACTGTTGGGATAAGCCTGTGGGGAAATAGAAGCAGAGTTTTAAAAGACACATCATGGCGAGGCGAGGATAACATGTGTTGAGAGCTTGAGACTTGTACTTGCACTAAGTTTTTGGTTTGGGGTCCGCCCCCTCCTGGTTTCTATGGATATGTCCCGCAGTATGACATTAAACGGATCTACCTTACGTTTATTCTCTTGCAGGTGGTGTTATAGCTCAAAAATACTCATAAAAAGAGGCATTCTGTATGGTTTAATGCCATACTGTGAAACATTTCAGACAAAGCAATAACATCTCCACAGAGAAACGCATTTGATAGACTCTCCAACCCAAAAAATTACACAATGCACCATTAAAATCTCATAATATTTGGAGTTAAAACAGTAAAATTAGTTTTTTAATTCGCTTTTAATGGTTTTCGCTCATCATTACCTAACTCAGAGTTGTATTTTGTTTGATTCATGCATGTTTGAGTAATCCTGAATCGGTGCTTGATATTGTTGCGTCTCAAACACGGCCGTCCAATCAGATTTGTTTATTGCAGTGATGCACGTGAAACAAAACAGCTCATTGGTCACTCATTATTTTGAACAAAATCACATTCTCTCACCTCAGATGAACAGAGTTTAGTGCCTCGCTCATTGATTCTGCAGAAATCCGTGATGTTTTTCAGTCCCTTGTGATATTTTTTGTCATTTAATTTTTCCTCATAAGCAGTCATATTTGTTTTGTGTTGTTTGTTGATATGGATGCACGGCATGTAGAGCAGTAAGAGCTTGCAGGGGCACTACATGTATCCTTGCAAAGTACTGATGTAGTATTTGGCGGTGCAGGGTCGTTTTGCCAGCACAGAATCCCCCCACCTGTCCTCGTTTCGCCGGGGTGGGTGGGGCACATCAAAGCATCTGTGTGTAGGGGACCCGGATGACAAACTACGGCTCTGAAGCTCTGAATCCTCCTGTCAATCACACCCATCTTAACTCAGAAGTTGCGTTGTCCTGCATTTGAGGCTTGAGGGCTTAAAAAATGTCTCTTTTCATGTTCACCCCAGCTCCGCCCACTGCTCTGTATTTACTCGCGGTTATTAAAAACATTATGACACATTCTGGGTCATACATGTTAGGTCATATAGGTCAAATTTTTTCAACAACACATTAATGAAAAACATGTAAATTAAAGGTGCATTGTGTAACGTTTCTGCTGAAGGGTCCATCAAATGCTTTTCTCCATGGAAATCGTATTGTTTTGTCTGGAATGTTTCACAGTATGGCATTAAACCTATCTAACCTATTCTATCTTCGTGGAGACTAAACCAGACCAAGTTACAGGTCAGATCTGTGGAGAGGCGAACCCGCTCACAGTCACAATGTCTGTATTTCTAGGTATTTTTGAGCTATCAGACCACCTGTAATTGAATAAATCTAAAGTAGAACTGTTTATGTCACACTGTGGAACATTCCAGGCAGAGCAATGACATCTCCATAGAAACAAACAGGCGACGAACCCTCAACCAGTGCACCTTTCCCCAGTGAATAAACAGGGCTCCTCAGTTCTGCAGTTTTGAAAAGAAAGTCTCTGAACCTGTTTGTGTACAATAGGTCAGTTCCTCACATTGCCCATTGGAAACCCACCAAGACGCCCCCATAATCCAACTCCAAAGACCAACACCTGTCGGTCTAACTCGGGACCTTCTTGCTGTGAGGTGTGAGTGCTAACAACCCGACCACCGTGCTGTCACCGACGCTCTCACGCTTGCATTTTACATTTACATACTCCGCTACCAGTCATTCTTCCTTTAATAGCGACAGCAATATTATTTGTGGCCTTTGTCGTGGGCGCACAGATGGTTGGTGGGGCGCGGTTGCCAGATACTGCGGTCCAATGCCAGCCTCTGTGGTCCCTGGCAAAGCATCACAGCAGCGGGCAGTAGCACCAGGTTCATCATAAACAGAAAAAGGAGCAGGTTTGACAGTCGTATCCAGGCTTGTGGCGTATTGTGTTGCGCCGGTGTTTAGTTGTGTCCATGGATTGTCTGTGCATATGCTTGGCTCAGACCGCAGCAGCGTGATTGACAGTTGGCTAATTGCTGTAGAATCTCCGGACATGTGCGCGGATCGGTTTTCTCGCGGATAAGAGCCCGGACAACTTCATAAAAATAGCCCAGGAAGAGTTGCAGAGGAGAGGGCGTAATCCACACACAGACCGCGGGAGGGACTGTCTCGTAAATTGTCCACTCCGCTGAAGTCCCCCAATTTCTTCCAGTGTCCAGCTGTGTCTCTAACCTCTCACCAGGCACTCCTTAGAGGCGAACAGTTGGGTTCAAATGACACTGCAAGACTGTACAAAACCTGTAGTTTAAAGCAGACAGCGAGGAATTGACTTTTCAGAGCTTTGAACTGTATTATACTTGTTTCTTTTCACCATTTACCATCTTAAACCTTTACACCTTTACCCTTACATCTTACACCATTTACCCAAGTTGTATTTAGAGTGATTTATGCATGTCTGGCAATCTTCAATCACTTGAAGACACCATTTTGCAGTTCAATCCCTGTTTTCACTGCTCCCAGTGTACACCCACTGCTCTGTACTTACATTCTCCAATTAGATTTTCTTAATTCCGCTCAATTTCAATCCAATCTCAATTCTCCAGCGACTAGGTCAGGAATCAGAATACACTAGATGTTTACAAGAACCCCAGAAGTTGTAGACCGTGCACCGGCCAATCAGTGAAGAGCTGTGAAGCCATGACGTCAAACTCAAGCGCCTGTCTGGGTCCCTTTTGTGGAACAGCGCAACAGTAAACAAAATGATCGAGATGGATGTAGACGAAGACAGACATTCTGTGTTGGCAACGATTCCCGAGATCGAGGATTTAAAGCCGGAACAAAGAGAATGTTTGGTGAATTTTATCAAGGGGAAAGACTGTATTGTCCTTCTTCCTACGAGATTTGGTGCATTACATACGTCACGAACAAATAGCAGTGATTGGTTAAAAAAGTACCCGCTTACCATCAAGCAAATCCTAATCAGTCAGACGGTTTGCATGAAGATAAATCGGGGTAACACATAGGATTTGGCAAATGAAACAAAAAACAAAAAAACTCTGTTACTTGCAAGTGCAGCTCTCCATCAGAGGACTTTTTGTTGTGATGATGTTTACAACGACATTTGCTCCCATTGGGCACTGCAGTTTTCTAATATAAAAGTCAGCAGACTTGTCTCATTTTAGATGAATATTGTGATTTAAAATGTGCAAATTATAACTTAATGAACTCTGGGTGTCATAGATTATAACTACATTGCAGACACAAGCACAATAGGGCTTTTTCAAAATTGCGCTGGGGGACAGGTCAGGATTCTGTGGTCGAATTTGCAGTTTGAAAGTTCTGTATTTGAGCAAAATGTCATATTTCCCAGTACAGATATAGTTTATTAGCAACATGTACTATCTGCATCTAATTAGAAAGCCTTTTATTGTTCAATAATCAAGAAGTGTAATATGCTTTTTGCCAGCTCTGCCCTCTGAAAGTTGTGAAAAAGCATTTATAAACTCATCACGGCGAATAATTAGGATGCTCAGAATGCAAAAGGTAAATGAGGTGTAACTTTGGACCACTGCAAGCTGTTTACAGTGAATTGCATTTTGAATTTTAATGAGGCTCCATGCACATGCCCAGTAGAATTTGACTATTCTACTATGAACCAATTAATGTTTACATGGCTCTGAGCAAATGGGTTCAACTACTGGGACCCGGCCTGAACCTGAGCACATTTAAATAAATATGTGGAGCGCCACTGCAGCTGGTCATAGTATCTGCAGGGCACGCCTCATGAACATACAGTTTTGTTTGCATAATGTGTTTGAAATGGCCTATGCACTCTTTGAATATACCACACATAGAAGCTTTTAGTTTGAGTTAGGAACTAAAGCACTGAGATCATGGAGCGAAGAGCATGTGACACAGCAGCGTGTAGGCGTGTAGGATGTCTCTGTCCAGGTGATGAGCTTTGTCTTTGCACCGTGTTTGCCCGTTGGAATCATGACCTGTCGCGTTCAGGCTGGAGCATCGTTTGTGTAATTTCAATGAGTACCGTATTTTCCAGGTTATTGGGCGCGCTCTTAAGCCTCCAACCCCATCAAAAAATGATTGCGCGCCCCACAATCCAGAGCGCCCTATACACGAATCCACTCGGGTGTCCCAGCACGACTTCAATAAACTACAAAGCTGCACCACCCACAGCGCACGCAAACACACACGGAGCAGACAGCGACTGCGCAGCAAAAAACACCCACAGACACACTCATCACTCCACGCCGTCGAGGAATGGAACGGAGGAACGAACCGAAAAAGCGAGTGCAACATGCCACTTCTAGCCATGACTGAACTGAGTCACTACGAACACGCCGACAATCCAGCGGTCCCAGACAGCACCCTCCCTACACGCCACAATTGAACAAAGCCCAGAGTCACTGTGAACGCGACAAACAAAGTCCCACTGACCCATCCAACTGTTGTGTTTCGTTTAAAGTCCAGTGCGGTTTATTTGTGATAAAAGTTTGAAAATAGACCATTCTATGACAGTGCACCTTTTAATCCAGAGCGCCTAATAGTGCGGAAAATACGGTAACTATAAAACTATTCATAACGCGTCTGCTCCGTGTGCCTTTGTCTCGTCTCTTGCGCTTTTCAATTGGTGATAATTGCATAAGGATTAAAGATGTCCACTTTGTGCAGGCAACACATACAAATATAAAAATGAATGGTTAACCTGCTTAATCATGGTTTTGTTCAACATTTTGATCAATAATCACTATGGCACTCCTCCATGCCTAATTTAGATTCAATGGGGACATTCAAGGTACCCACAGTGCGTACATGTTAACTCCTGCAGGCACCTCTGTGGGAGTTTATGGTCTTTACGTGTTAATATATTCTTGTAACTCGCCTGTAAAACTACATTACACTACTTCTTTTTTTTTTTTAACCGTGTATCCATGAAGGGGGCCACAAACAAAATCTCGCTTAGGGCCACCAAATGCCTGGAACCGGCTTTGCATCGTTAACAAAGACCGCCTGAGATTATCACATCATCAAACCCTCAAACGTGAACGCAAAAAATACTATGAGGCTATTTCACATTTTAGCCGGTGCATAGTTACACACAGGCTAATTACCAGCCCACTCTGTCTGTCATGTCGGTTTAGTCCATAGGTGTGAAAATGTCCAAGGTCCCATGTGTCTCAAGGCTTGCTCGAACACGTTTAGTTTTAATTAGAAATTTGACAGTTGAGAAGGACAAGAGTGTAGTTCACCCTGGTGAGATTTCTTATATTTTGTTAGTTAGTTATTGGTCCGATCAAGCGGTAACGGAGGGAAACAGGGGCAGATTTTTTACATTCAAATAGCTCTTATTCAGAAACTAGAGGGACTATTGAAATAAGTAAAGTATCAGAATGTAGGAAAGAGTTAACACTCCAACAGGGTAAAGTTAAACCTGTGATATTCTTTCAAGTTGTTGACAAAAAATTTTAAAACTCATGTCCGTAACGGAGGGAATGAAATATGCAGCACTTTTTGGGCAATAAATACAAACAGTGATAACTCTTGGTTCTCACTTACATATCCTTAACAAACTGGTTTGAATATTTGCTTCATATAGTTTTCTACCATATGGTACAAGATTAGGTTGAAAAACCTCTTACTTTTTGAGTAATGAGATTTTTTTATTAAGAAAGGTCATGATAATGGAGGGAAAAGTAATGGAGGGAAAATTGTGCAAACAAGTAGAAGGTGCATGATTTTGCATAATTTGTCAGCTTTTTTCTTCCAAATACTTTAATATTACTTCAAAATGAAAGGAAACTATTTCTATAAAATATGTCAGTCCTTCCAAGCAAATTTTTATCATTTTAAATACTTAAAAAAAAAAAAATCATGTACCTTCATCAACAGTTCAAAGATCAAATAACACAAGATATGATGAAATACATCCATTTATTTACATGATTTGCAGGTCTTTGAAATTTGGGAAATAATTTTTGTTCCATGTTTCATACATGGTCTGTTTAAAACGTATGTAACTTTAGAACCAAAAATGGTACAGAAAAAAGGTAAACAGTTTCATAAACTAGAGTACATATGTATCTGTTCAATACATTTTTATATCAGATGCATTAACTTGAATTTTTGGCCTTGCTGTTTACTTCTGCTTGACCGGGCCTTTTTGTACCAATAACATCTCCAATCTTTAACGGCCCACCTATGTAGACGTAAGATCTGATTTGAAGTTCATGTGCATGACAAAACATAAAAGTGCCCATATTACACTATTTTCTGACTTGATAGTTTATTTATAATGTTGTTTCCTCATCAAAAACAGACCTGGAGTTGTGTTTTGTTTCATTCACACATGCTTCAGCTCAGAAAACAGTGGAACTTTAATATGTCATGACAGCTATGATCTTTGGCTGCAGCTTTATCAAAAATAATGAAATCGTGTGAGAGACATGGCACATTTCGGATGACACATGGCTTATTTCCGTCCTCCACATGTTACGTAAGGGATTGTGGACCTCTGCGTGGTATGGCAGTGTTTACAGCTACAGCCGCACTGTGTGAACTCGTGAACTTGGTCGTCTCTGAAGAATTTCCACTTAAGGACTAAAGGATAAACTCATTAGAAGTGCCAGGTCAAAGGTCAGAGGTCAGGTGTTGTGTAATATTACAATCATTTCCTGAGAGTTAAAATTGACGCACAAGAAGCAGTAAGAAATTATAGATCTACTGCAAGATTTCAATAAGTGTGTTTTTAAGCTCCATACACCTTTGCTAGAATTATTTAGAATCCGTGTGTCATTCGTTCATTAATTTTTCAATATAAAACCAAAAATAAGAAAAAACAACTATTTTCTTCATTATTTGTTAAAAAACTGATGATTCTTCTTTTTCAGTTTTCAATTTTGTGTATAAATGAATAATTAAAAAAAAAAAAACAGATAATGTCCGTTTCCGTGACTTAAACTGCATACGGACTGAACCAGGACTAAGCCAGGAGTAAAACAGGACTAAACCATTTTCAGTCTTGGTCTGGTCCCAGTCTCAGTCCCGGTCCGGTCCAGGTCTGGTCCTGGTCTGGTCCCAGTCTCAGTCCCAGTCTGGTCCTGGTCTGGTCCCTGTCTCAGTCCCAGTCTGGTCCTGGTCTGGTCCCTGTCTCAGTCCCGGTCTAGTCCTGGTCTGGTCCTAGTCTGGTCCCAATCTGGTCCTGGTCTCAGTCCTGCTTTCAGTCCTTGTCTCAGTTCTGGTCTGGTCCCGGTCTGGTCCTGGTCTGGTCCCTGTCTCAGTCCCGGTCTGGTCCTGGTCTGGTCCCTGTCTCAGTCCCAGTCTGGTCCTGGTCTGGTCCCTGTCTCAGTCCCAGTCTGGTCCTGGTCTGGTCCCTGTCTCAGTCCCGGTCTAGTCCTGGTCTGGTCCTAGTCTGGTCCCAATCTGGTCCTGGTCTCAGTCCCGGTCTCACTCCTGGTCTGGTCCCAGTCTAAGTTCTGGTCTCAGTCGTGGTCTGGTTCCGATCTGGTCCTGGACCTGGTTCAGTCCTGGTTCAGTCCAGCATCACAGTTTAAGTCACGAAAACGTCCATTATCTGTTTTATCCATTATTTATTTAAACACAAAATCAAAACTGAAAAAACGAATCATCTGTTTTTTTCATTTTGGTTTTGGTTGTTTTTAAGTTTTCTTATTTTTGGTTTTATATTGAAAAACGAATTAATGAAAACATGATAGTTGTCTTTCCAGGACATTCAGACTTCAGGGCAGTTCAGATTTTTTAATGAAATCGGATTTTTTTGCAAATTCCTTCACATTTCCAATTAAATATGACTTTATGTGATCTCCAGTGTGAACTTTAAAAGCCCCAAAAGTGTCCTGCATGTGCATTGGAAGACATGATGACGTCACACACAGCGAACATGCTCAGTGTTTATGGAAGTCGCCTAAACGCTGGGCTTGTCTCCCAAAATACGGTCCAGTTCTTCTTAAAATGGACAGGTTACATGTCCACAGCCACTTCGTTTGTTTGAGTCTTTAGCCTCCTTGGATTTGGCTCACAGGCTCTTTATTTTTTGTTGACATTGAAGCCAGGACCACTTGTAGCCAGGCTCGGACATTTCTTTGGCAATCATTTAAAAAAACACCCTATTCCAATAAGATCCCTCCAATTTGGCCTGAAAACAGCGATCCCTTCAAATATGAATAAACTCACTAACCTCGTTTTCCCTCCACTGACGAGACTCCGAGCCTGACGTGTAGGTTGGATGAATGTGACTTGGCCGTTCAAACTGAAGTCGTATGTCAAAAGATCGGATATGTATCGGTTTTAGGAGCACATATCCAAGTGTCCTGGGTCATTAAAAGATCAGTTACAGGTCCCATAGGGAAGAAAAACTCGGGTTTGGGTCACTTCAGGCTGCAGTCTGAACGTGGCCTATGATCTCACAAGGTGAAACAGAGAGTATGGGTAACACACTTCTCGACTGGTGTAGGGGGTCTGATTGGGTTGGTGGTGCTTGTTACACGTAAAGGTTAGCACGCAGATAAACAGACACCAAATAAACACAGGCTAAATGCTAACGCTAATCTCTAGCTTTAGCGCACTCTAAATAAAGACGCCATATTGAACAGGGCTGTCTCCTTGCACATTATTACAGGAACTGTGGTATGTGAGTCTGTTAACACTGTAGTGGAAACACACAGTTGGTATTTAGATCTAAAACGTCATGTATACCGTATATAATTGTTTCCCAATGACTGGGTCGCGGCCCTCAGGTGGGTCACAAGAGATATTTTTTGGGTCGCCTCATCACAATCTGCAAGTAGGTCTCCAATATACAGTTCTGACACATGTTGAAATGTTAAGACATGTTTTGTATCATTTTTAATCTTTTTGTAATTATTTTATTGACTATTTTGTTCCAGTATTGCTGGTTCAATTGAATGTTGAAAAAATAAAAATAAAAAAGGCTACATTTAATGTCCAAATAGGTGAGTTATGGATCCTTTTATTGCTGGTTCATTTACTGTTTCATTCATTGTTTAAAACTTGAATTAATTGATCGGAGAGGCAAGGCAAAGCAAGGCAAGTTTATTTGTATAGCACAATTCGTACACAACGTAATTCAAAGTGCTTTACAGAATAAGAAATACATTAAAATCATAATAAAAACTAATCAAAACATAAATAATCATAAAGATTAAAGACATGAGAGACGCGATCACTCAGTCAACAATAAAATATCCTCACTGATGTTCAGTGATGGTCAGATCCACCTTTATTTTTGTGATTTATGAGAAATGTCTGTTGACTTGGGTCGTGAAGGTTTGTGACTTTTAAAATATGGGTCCCCAGAAAAAAAAAGTTAGTTTAACACTGATGTACATGACATGTTTTATATTATTAAAATAGCTCAGATGCATGTTTGGTGCAAGTACTGAGGTTTAAGTTGTGACGAATCAGATCAGAGAGAGGCATTTTATGTTTAAACCATAGACTGTATACATAAATGGACATTACATTGGAACATTGTGGCCCCTCTCTCTGTACCTGCTGCTGTGAGTCTTGTCATTTTGGTCTTAAAATGTTCCTATTAACCCACTTTACAAGATCCTGGGTTGTTGTTTTTTTACACTATTATTGTTTGTCAAAAAAATCCTATTCAGAATATATGGCTCCAAATTCACCCCTGTAACCCTGAGCATCAATGAGCTTCATTTGACTGAAGCTGAATGCTGTGGGTGATGTCACACTCGCTTAGTCCACTTTTTTTTTTATACAGTCTATGGTTTAAACCAACTGGATTTCAGCACAGAATCTGGCAACGCAATTTTCAATTATTATCAGAAAAACAATATTTGATTTGAACTTGTGTACTTCATCTGTAAAATATATAATGTCATTTTCTGTCACGATACTACGAATGCAACTATTACAGTATTACACTTTACTAGTTAAAGAATAGGCAGCACAGAAATGCATATGATCCCTCCATATTCTGTTCACTTTGGTTTATGTTCACTAATAGATCTGCAAGAGGAATCACAATCAAATGACAATTTGAATGGAAGGAATTAACAAATCACAAAGGTTGCAGTTTTTAATCATTTCATCCACAAATAACAAAAACAGTGGCGGAAGAAGTATTCAGTTTTGTTACTTAAGTAAAAGTACAGATACTGGAGCAAAGAATAAATAAATAATAGAATAGAATAAGTAAAAGTAAAAGCATCATATGAAAAAATCTCCTAGAAGTATAAAAAATTAATAAAACTGTTCTTAAAGAGTAAAAAGTAAAAGTATTTTGCACAGATTTTGATGTCTTATAAAGCTTTTGATACAGATTTGTGTTGAATTTTGTCCAACAGAAACAAATCGATTGTTCATTCCAGCTGTTTTTATTTCTAATTTCTAATCAAATTTTAGTTTTCTCAAAGTACAAACTTGTTAAAATTAAACCCTCAGTCTTTTCAGCAGGTTTCAAACCACTACTCAAAAATATTTTTACTTTTCAGTCCTATTCAAAAATGTAGTAGACAGTACAATTACCTGCTCTCGATCTATAAAAATGTCCTTAAGTAAAGAACAAATATCTATATCTATTTTTTTCACCAAATGGTTCAGCTCTGTTCACTATTTGACTTTTTGTGTTTATTCTTCTTCCCACGGCGATAGCAACGGACCAAACAGAGCCCGGCCCCGTCACCCCGGCCTGGCCCCGGTGCTGAGCTGGTGTTTAGCTGTAGATTCTGACTCCATTCTTTCCCCTCCGGAATAAGACCATCAAATCTGTGAGGTGTTTGAAACTGCTCACCTCACTGACCCTTGACTTCGGTGTCACTGTCCCCTGTCGGCGCCAGAGCAGAGGCTGAGCTGGCGGTGCAGACTGGAGCACAGGGAGAGTTAGGCCTGTCACGATAACAACTTTTGAAATACGATATATTGCTTAAAGTGCACTGTGTAAGTTTTCTGCTGGAGGCTCTGTCAAATTCTTTTCTCCATCAAGTGACAGACTAAATCTACCTGTCACAAGGGAGACCAGCAGGTTACAGCACTACGCTACATTACAGGTCAGATCTGTGGAGAGTCGCCCCTATTCACAGAAGGAATTATTGTGTTTTTGAGCAACAGAAACATGTGAGGAGGCAGGTAATGAATAAATCCTAGATGGATATGTTTAATGTCATACCATGGAACATTCCAAGGAAAACAATAATGTTTCCATGGAGACAAGCAGGAAGTGTTTAAAAAAATACTCAGAAAGACAGGCATCCTGACTGTGAGCGGGGTTGCCTCTGCACAGATCTGATCTGTAACTTGGTCTGGTTTGGTCTCCATGGAGATTGAAAGGTTTAATCACATGTGAAACATTCCAGACAAAGCAATAGAAAAGAAGAAAAGAATTTGATGGACCCTCCACCAGAAAAGTTACACAATGCACTTGTAGCCTCCTAGGACCTGGTGTCCACTTATATATGTCCAACACATTTTGGGTTGTTAAGGCATTTAATTTTTTTTTTTTTTTTTTTTTGTAGATCATTATTCAATTGTGACTTCAAAATGAATAAAGCATAAAATGAATGTTTTATATATCATATGTTTACATATGAATATAAAAACATAAAAATATTATACAAATATAATTCTTTGTTTTTGCACTCATCAGGTAGCCTGATTCATCAGCCGGTTTCACTTCGTAGAAACCGTCTGACCTTGCAGTGTTAGAATTCATACAGTAGGTCGGTACTTTTTATCATTTAACCAATCGCTGCTATTTGGTCATTACATATGTAATGCGCCGCTAACAGGGTTAACTGGTATATTAAGCTTTTCAAAAATCCCATAGGAGGAAGAGCATTAATGTCTTTCCCCTTGATAAAATTCACCAAACATCCTCTTTGTTCTGGCTTTAAATCCTCGATCTCGGGAACCGTTGCCAACACAGAACATATGGCTCTTCGCTGACTGGCTGGTGCCCGAACTCACACTTCCGGGGTTTTTGCGAACCGTCTAGTGTTTTCCGATTCCTGACCTAGTCCCTGGAGAGAAATTAAATTGAGCAGAGGCACTAAGTGGTGCCAGCCTGGCTACTCATCCGGTGCAAATTAGCCCAAATAACAAAGAGAAATCAATAAAGCCATGCAAGAGTTCAGATCTTAGGAGGTTAAATGGCCCCGCTATTTTCTAATCCATGTTATAATGTTATTTCCTCCTCACAAACAGACCTGAAGTTGTGTTTTGTTTAATTCACATGTTTAACACACAGATCCTGCATATTTCTTCTCCCAAACTTGGATGAATTCAGCCCTGGAAATGCCAATCTGAAATCTTGAAAACTACCACTTCATGACATCACAAGGTGGAACAGAGCATTTTGAGCTTTGGAGATGTATGTAGATATACTGATAATTACTCAAACATGTGTGAAGTAACAGCATGTCCTTTAATCTTAGAGGGGTGCCCATGTGAGGCTTCTTGTCCTAGGCCCCGAAATTTCTGTCGACGGGTCAGCTAACATGTTCCAACACTCAAAAGAATCCATTTTGTGTAATATACCACCTACAGTATATAGCTACTAGAATATACCAAGCTTTTATTGCAATTTACCTTCACTTCTTCACTGGATTTTGTACAGCAGTGTTTCCCAAACTTTTTTTCGGGGACTCATATTTTAAAAAGTCACAAACCTTCATGACCCAAGTCAATAGACATTATTCATAAATCACAAAAATAAAGGTGGATTTGACCATTACTAAACATTAGTGAGAATATTTTATTGTTGACTGAATGATTGTGTCTCTCTGAAGTATTAATGTTACTCAAGTTTTAAACAATGAAAAACAGTCATTGAAGCAGCAATAAAAGGATCCATAAGTCGCCTATTTGGACATTAAATGTAGCTCATTTCTTTTTCTTTTCAACTTTCAATTGAACCAGCAATATTTAAACAATACAGTCAATAAAATAATTACAAAAAGATGAGAAATTATACAGAACATGTCTTAACATTTCAACTTTTCTAATGAGATAGGTGGGCCTGTCTGTGTTTTTGTAGCGTGTCCGGGGTGCAGGGAGCAGATCAGGTGCAACATTCAGTCTGTTTCTGTGCTTTCTTTTCATTTTTGTGAGCACAGATGTGTCATGTGTCCGAACTGTATACTGCAGATCGTGACAAGTCGACCCAAAACAATCTCTTGCGACCCAGTCTTTGGAAAACAATGTTGTATAGGATCATTTTCAAAGCAGATACACACACACGCGCGCGAGCAATCACACACAAAAACAAACCAGGAAATGAATCAGGACAGGGGGCCATACCTGCTTGTCAATGCCCGATCTCATCAGATGTCGGAAGCTTAGCAATGCTGGCCTTGGCTGGTACTGGGATGGGAGGCCGCTGGGAATACCACATGCCACAGTGAAGGCTCCTGTTGTATCCTTTGGCAAGACGCTTCACTCACAAGAGACTTCACCCACATCGCCTATCATCGGGGGGATATTCATTTGGAGTTTGGAGATTAAAGCGCCCGTATTACGCTATTTTCTGATCTGTGTTATGGTGTTTCCTCATCACAAACAGACCTGGAGTTGTGTTTTGTTTCATTCACACATGTTTAATGCACAAATTCTGAATATTTAAGATGAGTTTTTCTCTTTTTTCATGTCATATTTGGGTAATATCAGCCCTGGAGATGCCGATCTTTACTGAACTAAAGGTAAAAGGAAAAAAAGGATTACTCAAACATGTGTAAATGAAACAAAACACAATTCCAAGTATGTATAAACAAGATTATAACACGGCTTAAACCTCACAAGAGTCAATTTTGCGTAATATAGGACCTTTAATCAACCAGATCCCGAGATACATTTTCTCAAAAACAAAGATTATCCACAAACTGTCGTATTTATTTTAGAATTGAACTCATCTGCGACTCATCTTCTATCTTTGCCCTCGCTGGTTTCAAGTTCATTGTTAATCCAAAATCCATGCTGTCCTTAAATACACCACAAGCAACTGTATGACAGATATAGTCCAGGCCTGTCCAAGCCCATAATCTGTGCTCTGTGTGCTGTTTGTCATGTCACTGCCTGGCGTGACCTCAATTCCATTCTGCACCATAAATATTTAATAATGAAATAAAATTTATAAAAAAAAAAAAAAAAAAAAGAAAGAAAAGAATGATATAAATAAAAAAATATAATAAATTTTAAATGAATAAAATCCTAAAAATAAATAAATAAAAATAAAATAAATAAAAATAAAAACTAGATCTGCATTCGGGAACTGAAGATTCGGGGTAGATTAATCATGAGTTGTATTGACAATTAATGAACTAAAATAAAAAGCTACAAAACTTAATAAGTGAAGAAATAAAATAAAATGAAAAATAAATGAAAATTAAAGCCCCACCCCTTACGATACCCCTCGCCGGGAGATTTTTGGAGGATTTAAGAGTCAAAAGCATACAAATTAGAGCATGGGTCTCACTGGCTTTTCTAACCAGGTGCATAATCTGGAATGTTCTGCAAAGTTTCGCAACTCAATGTCAAAGTATCGCCCCCACCATTGTAAATTTTTGTATTCCTTAAGGTGGCGCTCTAGCACTGATCATTGTGTTGGGACTAAGCAGTGGTGTATTGGGGATTTTTTAAGTGGGGGTACGTGATTCATTGAAGATGTCACGTCTTCAATGTGATGAATCCCGCCCTAAACAAACGTAAAGGTGCCAGCCCAGTAAAAATCAATAATATTTTATGTTTTTTTTTTACTCAAAATGATGCAGAATCACGTGATTAACATTAACGCTGTTCATAATCACCTACAGAACATAAATCACAGGCGACAACACATGAACAAGGACTACGTCTAAAACCACGTCTAAAACGAGACTAAAACAGGACTAAAAGCAGGACTAAACCAGGACTGAACCACGTCTAAAACAAGACTAAAACAGGACTAAAAGCAGGACTAAACCAGGACTAATCTTGGACTTGAGAGCGACCCCCGAGCTCATGGTGCAGGGTGTCCACAAAGCGCGATCCGCGACGGCTGCACTGAGCCCCATGGGTCGTGGGACTCTGCGCTGGTCATTTCACCTGTGTTCACCTGACGGTCTACGCGGGTGCACCTCTGGGCCCGTCACGACACTCAGTTAGGTTTAGTTCTGTTTTAGTTCTGTTTTAGTCCTGGTTCAGTCCTCCTGGTTCAGTCCTGGTTTAGTCCTGCTGGTTCAGTCCTGGTTCAGTCTTGCTGGTTTAATCCTGGTTCAATCTTGGTTCAGTCCAGGTTCAGTTCGGTTTAGTTCTGTTTTAGTCTTGGTTCAGTCCTCCTGGTTCAGTCCTGGTTTAGTCCTGGTTCAATCCTGGTTCAGTCCTGGTTCCATCCTGGTTTAGTCCTGGTTCAGTCCTGGTTCCGTCCTGGTTTAGTCCTGCTGGTTCTGTCCTGGTTCAGTCCTGGTTCCGTCCTGGTTTAGTCCTGCTGGTTCTGTCCTGGTTCAGTCCTGGTGTGGTCCTGGTTTAGTCCTGGCTTAGTCCCGGTTTAGTTCTCCTGGTTCAGTCCTGGTTTAGTCCTCCTGGATTAGTCCTGCTGGTTCAGTCCTGGTTTAGTTCTGGTGTAGTCTTGGTTTAGTCCTGGTTCAGTCCTCCTGGTTCAGTCCTGGTTCAGTCCTGGTTTAGTTCTAGTTCAGTCCTGGTCCCTCATGTCTCAGGTCACTTAGGACAGTACTGCAGATATCATGAGCCTGTGCAGTTTGTTTTCACCTTTGCCAGTAGCTCCGGTTTGACATTTAAGTTGTAGCTATTTTACATTTGTTTTTTGTTTTTTTATATATATCTCACGTCGGGAGAAGTGGGTGGACGGTGAACCCCTGTGTAACACGGCCACAACACTCCTGCATGTACGACTTTATAACTTTTTTTTTTTTTTTTTTTGGAGTCTTTGCGCCCTGCTGTTCAACCGTGAAAAATTCCCCATGTCCGTAATATATTTTTTTGCTTCTTCTCGTGCATAGAATGGAATCCCCGAATTTTATTCGAATCCAATTATGTTTATTCAGTTTCGCGACTATGGTACGGGCGTAATAGTATACCCTTTTCACACAATCGTAGGAATCCAGATGATTACACACGGAAACAGCCCTGAACCTTCAACAACAATAATACAAATTTAATGAAATAGTTCCTTACCAAAAGGTGCTTATACTCCCTTTGAATTGCCACTCTATTGGTTTTATATTACTATTAAAATGATGATGCTCTGTTCTTCTGGTTTTACAATGACTCAGTTGATTGACATATTGCCTTAACTGAGCTGAGTAAACTGGAAATGATCTAAAACGGTTATGTCCTCGTATGGCCTCTTGGATATTGCTGTGATGTTTTTATTACTTCTTATTTTTCTTATTTTATTTACAGTATTTTCCGGGCTATTAGGCGCTCTGGATTATAAGGCACACTGTCATTAAATGGTCTATTTTCGATCTTTTTTCACAAATAAACAGCACCGGATTTTAAACAAAACACAGCAGTTCAATGGGTCAATGGGACTTTGTTTGGCGCGTTCACGGTGACTCTTTGTTCATTTGTGGCATGTAGGGAGGGTGCTGTCTGGGACCGCTGGATTGTTGGCGTGTTTGCAGTCCTGTCCTGGTTCAGTCCTGGTTTAGTGTGGCTAGAAGTGGCACATTGGACTCGCTTTTTCGGTCCGTCCCTCCGTTCCGTTCCTTGTCGGCGTGGAGTGATGAGTGTGGCTGCGGATGTTTGTCGCCGCGCGGTCGCTGTCTGCTCCGTGTGTGTTTGCGTGTTCTGCGGGTGGTGCGGCTTTGTAGTTTACTGAAGTCGTACTGGGACACCCGAGTGGATTCGTGTATAGGGCGCTCTGGATTGCGGGGCGTGCAATCGTTTTATGATGGGGTTAGAGGCTTAAGAGCGCGTCTAATAGCCCCGAAAATACGGTATATGTAAAGAGACAGCACATATTAATGAACTTTAAAAATGTAAATATGTAAAGATTATAGCCAACGTGGTGAATTTCCATCTTCAGTCCCTCGGCAGGTTGACGTAAAATCATCGTCATTACTTATTTCTATTTTATTTTATTTTCACACGAACAATTATATAATCGTGCCTTATTTGACTCCTGTCTCTTGTATTTTTGCCACTTAATTTGTATTTTTAATCTTTTTCTGCTCTTTGTTATTATAATATATTGTCACGTGTGAGTAATTTCCCTTATGGGTCAATGAAGTCTAAGTCTAAGTTCACTTGTTCTGGTTTGAGCCCAGTTTAGTCCTGTTGTAGACTCGGTTTAGATCTGCCCAAGTTCTGGTTTAGTCCTGGGTGAGTTAAGCCTGGCACAATAAATACACTGCTCAAAAAAATTTAAGGAACACTTTGAGAACACATCAAACATATTTTCTATTTTCAGCGCTTCAGGTCTAAGGTTAGTCCAGTTTTATTTTTAATCTGAATTTGGTGAGTGATCCTCTCTGTCACTAAAACTCAAGTGGACGTGATTGTAAAACCAAAAAAGTAATCTGGTCCCACACATATTTTTAGTCCAGTGAGGTTGATTTGGTCTTTCTGTGTAATTTATGTTATTAGGTTCTTCTTTTAGACCAAGTTTTTTTTCATACCAGACAGTTGCTGTCATGCGTAACAGGAAACATGAAACATAACATTCATTATTAATAACAGCCCACTTGACCTAATTACAGTAAAGGATTAAAAAGGACGATTGCACCGTGTTATTAACCGGATTAGTTTAGGTGTGTCCAGGTGAGTTTCGGTGTCTTCTGGATTCCTTACAGGTTCACTGAGGAGATGCTGTACCCAAGCCAGGACAGAGACGTCACCACCCAGGGACAATGAAAGAACACTGTGCCAGATTCACAAAGCATTCTTAAGCAGCCGAATCTGTGCGCCGAATTCACCATAATCCAGCTACAAACACCTTCACGCTCATTTACGTTTCATTTACATAATAAATGAATATGTTTAATTAATATAACACCCTCTGACCTTCCATATGGTCAGTATGGTCTTGGCATTACATCATGTTCCAATTTAGCAAATTGTGTTTAAGGCTACGTTCAGACTGCAGAGCTTAAAGCTCAATTTGGATTTTTTGTGAAATCCGATGTTTTTGCGAGGTCATTCGCATTTCCAATTAAATGTGACTTGTATGTGACTCCAGTGTGAACAGTAAACAGCCCAAAAGTGTCCCTCATGCACACTGGAGACACGATGGCGTCAACCACAGCGAGCGTGCTCTGTGTTTACGGAAGTTGTCCAAACATGGACGCAGCATTGAGCATCTGGAGATTTTAAAGTTCCTCTCGTACCGGAGCCAGAACATGAACAACTTACTTGTTTTAAGGAGGAGATTGAGAAGGAGAAGGACGATTTTTTTGGCCGTGGCGTTTTGTGGGGCAGTGGCAGCGACGTCCGTTGAAAGGAACATGTGGATGCAGAGACGTAGCCAAGAGTGGTGAGTGGCGATGTGCTTTGCTTCAGTGACATGAAGTTCATTAACAATTTTCGCCTACTTCAGCGCAGAATAGTGACTTTTGTGGCTTGTTGATAATGTGTAGGTCGGATGAATGCGCTTTGGCCGTTCAGAATGAAGTCGCATGTCAAAAGATCAGATATGTATTGGTTTTTGGACCACATATCGAAGTGGCCTGGGTCGCACTTGAAAAAATCGGATCTGTGTCATACAGGTCACATAGGGGCCAAAAAATCAGATTTGGGTCATTTCAGGCTGCAGTCTGAACGTACCCTAAGTGTCATAAAGGTGAAATTGTTTGTTTTCCAGTGAAACTCATGGATGGTGTTGTGTCTCATGGCTCTTTGGGTGAGTGAAATCAATCTCAGACATCTGCGCCCATGAGTTTGCCAGGTAAGTCCAAATAAAGGTTTTCGTTTTGAATGTTTATTACAGTCCAGAACTTGCACACACCAACACCATTACTTACTTGGTGTGAATGATTGAATGAATGATGTGAATGAATGATTTTTATACAAAAAACAAAACAACATGCTGCTCCGTGGGTTTGTGGATGTAGTGACGACGCGGAAGGGTGGGGAAAGCTGAAGACGAGGCTGTGGAACTTTCGTCATCATTCGCGGTCCTTGTTGAAGGTTTTGGAGCAGAGTTTGTTTGCTGTTTTCCTGTTTGTTTGTTTTTTCGTATTAGTGACATCGACGCACACGCGGGGCTCGTATGGCTGTGTCTGGGAACGGTTCGGACGCACTCATGCTGGACAAAACGCTGCTGTCTGTGCTTGGGTGTGGCTCTAAAGTTTACAGATGTACACAACTCACCTTTATGTAACAGATAATACTCCCTCCACTTGTACAAGAACTCACCTTTATGTAACAGATATAATTTCCTTTATTTGACCATTTTTTAGGTTTAAAATTTTACTTCCTGGTTGGAAATCATGACATCACACTAGGGAATTCACAACTGTGACCTAGAAAAGCTCCTCATGTGCACAGAAATTATTGTCTGACAAATACAAATATAAGAAAACTTTTTTAAACACCAAATTAAATACAAATTAGAGAACCAAAAAAATTTGTCATACACACTTTATATCCATTAAAAGAGGTGGCATCCTTTTGTTTCTAAGATGTTGCCCTTTATATATTTGTGCCTGGAAAATGTGTTAATTATCATAGTTAGTGTCGGTTTGACTTAATCCACTGATAAGACACTGTACCCAAGCCAAGACCGAGAAGTCATGACTCAGGGACAATGGGAGGTGACTTCTCTGTATTTATGGTACATTGCTATTAAAATATGAGTGGGAACACCTTGTTTTTCTGGTTTTACAATCACTTGTGTTGATTTGCATATTGCCCTGGTTGAGTTGAGGCCCACTATTTTTAAACAGTTTTTAAACGCCTCAGTCACTTTTCTACCTGAAATATACTGTTTTGTAGTAGGTTTGTAGTACATCGTTCTGGGCCCTGTACAAAACCATCTTGGACTCTTTCCTTGCTATAGTCCATGAATCAATATACAGTAACTTTATTTCTCCCTGAAGGACAATTTAAAGCAACACCGTGTAGCTTTCTGGTGGGAGATTTTCCATGGAGATACATGGTGTTGACTGAGTCGAGGGAAGCGTGACTGGCTTATTTTTTCGGATCTGCGACGGAGGCGCAGCTGATCCGCTTCATATCAGATCTGCCCAGGACCCGTTTTGGATCCGTGTTCAGAACCAGGTTATCTGTCCTGGATCTGCAACGGTTCAGCCGCAGATGTGTTTATTATGTCGTTGTAGGAGCCTAAATATGCTTCAGATTTAATACTGATCCACTTCCTACTGAATACTAAATACACACTAGCAGCATTTGCATTGAAACTGTACATGAAACACCTTTTACAGCAAGTATCACAACTAGGATGTAGAGGCTTTAAAATTTGAACCTCAACAATTCAAAGTTGGATCAGTGATATCCTAACATTAAATCTCATTAGGCAAGACAAGGCAAGTTTATTTGTATAGCACAATTCGTACACAAAGTAATTCAAAGTGCTTTACAGAATAAGAAATACATTAAAATCATAATAAAAACAAATCAAAACATAAATAAGTAAATTAGTTAATTAGTTAACAAAAGAAGCAGCAGATTGTTTACAATGTAAACGATGTTTATTTAAAACATCAATTAGAAAGTTATTATTATTAATGGTGCAGGACTTAAGCAGTGCTTTATTCTAAATATGAAAATTACAATTTGCAGCCTTTACTAAAAATAGTTCATATTCAGCAAAGTAAAAAAAAAGAAGCAAAAATACTAATTATAACAGGTGACAATATATGTAACAGTTCACTTGTTATACCTATACATGACACTGGTGCACTTAGAATTCATGTGTTTATATTTGGTTTCTCATTATTTGTTAATCATTTATAAGGCTATATATGAGAAATACTATTTTATTTTGTACAATTTTGTGAATTTTTTAGCTTAGTATAAGTAAAAAAAATAAAAAATAGACCTTGACAGCGCTAACTGAAAACAATTGTTAAGTTTATCTTAAAAGTTTAATTCACTGGTTTGTTTACCAGCAGGCCAAAGTGGTATGTATGTTTATGTGTTAATGTGCAACTTTGTGTTTATAATATGAGCTAGATCTTATGTTCTATTGTATGTATTTGCTAGTTCTACAGTGTGAAGTGTGACGCCTCCAAGACCGCAGTAAACATCAACTGAAAAGGAACCTTGTGTCTCTCATGTTTGTGGACAAGCCTGGCATACAAATGTAAGTCATAGGAGTAAAAGCATGGACAGATGAGACTGGGTGTAGCCAAATACCTGTTAAAACTTTAATTGAGTTTAGCACCACAGTACAATTAGACAGATGATTATAGAGTGTGCAGTGTGAGAGCTTCAGAGTCTCTTCAGTCTGACGCACAGGTCTGAGGCAGATGTGAGGTGCAGTGAGGCTGGCTCCTCTTAGGCTTCATGTCCTCCTGGTGAAGATCCAGTCTGTCAGTGTCCAGCTCTGGGCTTCCCTTTTCTCACAGCATCTGAAATGACACCAGTGTGTATGAAATACCTCATTACATCTATTATTCTTGTAAGGAGTTAGAGTTCTATTTTTTGAAGAACAATGTAAGTAACAATGACAGTGTGTTGTGTGAATTGAACATGAAAGGTGAACACTTGATTGGAGAGATCTGTGCACTTACAGAGGGTCAGTCTTTAAACTCCACCACTTTATGTTCTGAAAGAAACAATATGTACAACAACAGGTGTGATTATAATGTAAACATGTACACTTACAGACGGTCTGCCTCTGCATTTTTGAAACTTGGCCTACCAGAGGAAATTCTGTAATACATCAAATAAGAGAAACGCAAATATCAGTGTGGATCGTTTCAGGTCACAGTGTTTAATACAACAAGTGCAGTATTTACTTCCAGAGGGTATATTTATTGTGCCCTTATGTCCATGTTCTTATAGTATATTCTGAAACAGAGATGAAAAACATCATTTAACTCACAGGAAATATTTTAGCACAATATAACTGAACTGATTTGTTTTAGTATGAGCCTGAGTATGAGCATGAGACATATTTCACTACTGTATAATACACAATACTATACTACATATACTTTTATCACAACATTTAAAATACAATAATCAATTTATGATGGTGCTCACGGTCAATATCAGTGTAATTTACTTGAGTCACATTAGTGTCCATGTCAAGATGTCAGATCTTTCACTGAAAGCCGGAAGCACCGTCTCAAGTCCCATAACAGAAAGTTAGAGACAAAGTCAGATCTGACTCTAAACTAAATCCTCACTGTCACAGAAACCATGAGAAGTGTGCAGGGCTCGTCATGGAGACACTCAGCAGAAGGACTCATCTGGGGAAAAGAAGATGTTTTGGTTGATTACGTTACGTTACTGTATTAAGACACCAACATGACTGCACTTTAGTCTTAAGAATCAACACACTGCACAAACAATAATTATCTGTGGTTAAAAACCGAGCCTGTTAGACACGACTAATGGTCACAGAGCATATTTATAACTCTATTATCATAAAAATATATAAGAATATAAGAATATAAAATTTTATTCTAAATTTATTCGGGTATTGAATAAATTTAGAATAAAATTTTAAAACAGACCTTCATTTGGGAACTGGAGATTGGGGTAGATGAGGGAGGAGTTATATCGATGAGTAATTAAAGTAAAATCAATAAACCACCAAAATCAATTTTCTCCTCCCTGCGGCTTCAGAATATAATGTTGTTATAAGAGCAAATTAAACAAGATCTAGATTATTCGAAGCGTGACAGCAAGAGTACACAAACCATGCAAAAATCTACAATAGCCAGCTGACTCCAAAACCGGTTTTAATCAAATAGGATTTGTAATGTTAACCACTCTGCCGCTTAGCATCTCTTAATCCCCAGTTGAATTGAAGGATGTGTCAAATGCAAATGACCTAAAGGGACAATAAAATGTACATTCACTTTGCTTTAGTCCTGGTTTAATCCTGGTTTAGACCTGGTTTAGTCCTGTTTTAGTCCTGTTTTAGTCTTGGACCAGTTCTGGTTCAGTCCGTACGCGGGGCAAAAGTCCAGAGTCACAGTTCAAGTCACGGAAACGGGAAACAGTCGTTATCCATTTTTTCCATTATTCATTTAGAAAAAAAACTGAAAAAACCAATCATTATCTGTTTTTTAAGTTTGGTTTTGGAGACAAGTAATGAAAAAAATTGTTGCTTTTTCATTTTCTTATTTTTGGTTTTATTTTGAAAATTTAGGACCGTGGTCATAGTGTTTGTCAATGTAAAAAGGGAAAAAAAAAGAATAAAATTATAAAATAGACCTGCATTTGGGAACTGGAGATTTGGGGTAGATGAGGCAGGAGTTATATCGACGAGTAATTAAAATAGAATCAATAAACCATTATAAATTAAATGAAACAATAAATAAAATGTAATCAAAATAATACAGTAAAAACTAGAGCTGCGTTTGGGAGCTGGAGATTCGGGGAAGATTAAACAGGAGTTGTAGTGACATTTTAATCCTGGCCCTTGCGTGACTCATGCTGTTTTTATAATCACATTTTTCTGATCTGCCAAACAAAAGCCACCGGGGTAACTTGATTTTCACCAGTCAAAAATACAGTCACTCTTTCTGTGAAGAGAAGAGCTACTTCACCTTAAGTTCATGGTGATGTTTATAAGATGACAAAGAAGCTCAATAAAAAGATTGCAATTTTCAAGAATTTGATAGACACGATGTCAGCGTCCTATAAAGCATCAACCATTTAGAAAGCTCATTTTAAGTAAAAAAAAATTCTGTACACACATTTGATAATTCTGTTGTTGTCAAGCCGCTATAATGATACAAATGAAAAACAGACAAAAAACTCAGATGTAATTTTATTAAACTTTAACATCACTGAGGGCGTATACATGCACATCAGTATCCCGGGATACTCATGTCCCTGTGTACATGATCAAATGGAGTATCCCAGTTGACAAATTCTTACAAATGCACAAGCACAAAAATTTACTTACAGTATTTTCCAGGCTATTAGGCGCTCTGGATTATAAGGTGCACTGTCATTAAATGGTCCATTTTCGAGCTTTTTTCACAAATAAACAGCACCGGACTTTAAAGGAAACACAACAGTTGGATGGGTCAGTGGGACTTTGTTTGGCGCGTTCATGGTGACTCTGGGCTTTGTTCAGTTGTGGCGTGTAGGGAGGGTGCTGTCTGGGACCGCTGGATGTCGGCGTGTTCGCAGTGACTCAGTTGTTCAGTTGTGTCTAGAAGTGGCACATTGCGCTCGCTTTTTCTGTTCGTTCCTCCGTTCCGTTCCTCGTCGGCGTGAAGTGATGAGTGTGGCTGCGAGTGTTTTTCGCCGCGCGGTCGCTGTCTGCTCCGTGTGTGTTTGCGTGCGCTGTGGTTGGTGCGGCTTTGTAGTTTACTGAAGTCGTGCTGGGACACCCGAGTGGATTCGTGTATAGGGCGCTCTGGATTGCGGGGCGCGTGGTCGTTTTTTGAAGGGGTTGGAGGCTTAAAAGCACGCCTAATAGACCGGAAAATACGGTAATCTAAATTAATAAACCAGGAAAAATACAAACCACAAGCTCCTTTAGCAGAGGAATCTCAGGAGGTTTAACCAGTGGTAAAGAGCTATGAGGTATCCCACAATCCACTGCACAGATCAAATCTAACAGATTCTTGAATAAAATCTTCTGCATAAATAAACTCATCTTTACAACATTTAAACCATAACCACATCAGCCCGTTTGATAAAATAATTCAGTTTTGATCACATTTGTTTACATTTTACAGAAACAAAACTTAAAACCACATGACTAATTTGCATAAAGTGTTAGCGCTGATAAAAACAGATCACTCCTTGTGCCTCTGATGCTGATGTAGTTCAGCTTCTTTCGCACTAAAGGACACGACTCAGTGGATTATGTGTGTTCTTTCTGTGACAGAGGAGGTGCTGATGATGGTGAGTCTGTTCTGTGTGTATATCGAGTTGGAGATGTTTCATGTTTAACTTTTCAGAGATCGTACGTGTGCAGGTTTAGTGCAGCTCTTTATTTTACAGTCATTTCACTCATGTACGGTCACTTTATTTATGTTGGTTACTTTATTTATGTTGGTCACTTTATTTATGTTGGTCACTTTATTTATGTTGGTCACTTTATTTATGTTGGTTACTTTATTTACGTCGGTTACTTTATTTATGTCGGTCACTTTATTTATGTCGGTCACTTTATTTATGTCGGTCACTTTATGTCGGTATTGTTGTGGTGAAAAAACTGGAAAGTGTTTGTCTTTTGGATGCATGTGCACTCAACTTTATGTTGCAGTAACTGGGATACTGCGTTTACATGTCACAGTATCCCGGTTACTATGGGAATATACCAGCTACAGTATCCTGGTTTCCAATAACCAGGATACTGCCATAACCAGGATACAGAAACCGGGATACTGCATATACATGCACCATGTTCTTCAAACCAGGATACTCAAAAAACCCGATCATAACCGGGACACTGATGAGCATGTAAACACACACATTGGATAATTTTGACATCATAACATTCACACTTGACAACTCATCCCATGTGAATAAACATGGGAAAAAATAAAACAAGGTGCTGGTGCTGAGACGTGGCTCTATCCTCCCTGCAGCTACATACTATAATGTTATTATGAGAGCAAATTAAACAATTAAGATCTAAACACAACATGGTATGTTGTTCTAAAGGGTGTGCACAAGAGTACACAAACCACACAACAGCCAATTTTTTCAATCACGACAGTTTTGAATTGAAGGATTGAAGGATGGGTCAAATGGATCCCTCTCCCCACCCCAGTCAGTCTACACCATTAGACTTTAGTAATTGTAGTTCCTGTTGCCTTTGTAGAGGTATAGACAGCTATGGTAGCCTTGAGGGGACAGGTTTCTCTAAAATGCTATGAGTTAGTTTCAGTTTGTGATGTTTGAGCCATAAATTTGGTCACATGTTTTGCTTAATGGTCCTGTAACACAAAATTGACTCTTGTGAGCTTAGAATGTTGTTACCTCATCAAAAACACAAGCAACGTTGTGTTTTGTTTCATTCACACATGTTTGAGTTAGGGACAGGCATTATTAGTCGACTAATCGATAACTGACCATTAAGAATTTCGTTGATTATGTTACGACAAACTGAATGTAGGTTGCTGTGCGTAGAGATAAAGCTGTGTCTGACACAAACACTGGAGCTGCGCTTCACAGTCCCATGTTTGGGCTCTGGCACCTCCTTGGAGACACTGTTCCACTCAGTGAGTCTGTGTACATGCACATCTGTATCCCGATTTCGTCATGGTGCATGTATAGGCAGTATCCCGGCTACAGCAACATAAAGAGTTGCGCTAAACCTGCACGCGTATGATCTTTGAAAACATGAACCATCTCCAATGCCACACACACACACAGAACAGACTCACCATCATCATCATCCCTCTGTCACAGAAAGAACACTCATATTCCACTGAGTTGTGTCCTTTAGTCCGACAGAAGCTTAGTTTATGCAAATTATCCATGTGGTTTTAAGTTTTGTTTCTGTAAGACTTGAACAAAGCTGCATTAAACACATTATAATGTCAAACGGGCTGATGTGTCTCTAGAGTGGTTATGGTTTATATGTTGTAAAATTTAGTTTTTTTATGCAGATTAGTAATAGTAATAATAATGATGATAACTTAAAAAACGTTCATGATTAATTGAAAATCGATTGTTAATTATCCCAACAATCAAAATTTAATCGAATGCCCATCCCTAATTTGAGTAACCCTTTATTGTTAGTCTGTCTACCTTTCCAAAGTTCAAAATGCTCTGGTCCACCTTGTGATGTCATGAAGCGGTAGTTTTCAACAGTTCCTTTTTACCTCTTTATTCAGTGCAGATTTGTAATTCCTTGGCTGAAATGATCCCAATGATTCTACTGAAGGTGTAAGGAATTTAAAAACGCAGTGGAACACACCATCACAAGGTGGACCACAGTGTTTTCAGTTTGTGAGAAGATGCGTTAAACATGTGTGAATGAAACAAAACACAACTCCATGTCTGTTTGTGATGAGGAAACATTATAACACAGAACAGAAAATGGTGTAATATGGGCCCTTTAACTGTATTGTAGCCTAAAATATTCCCAGGACAAAACGGCCAGTATCACACAGAGGCAGCCTACTGAACTGGCAGGGCACAGGACTTTGCCCACAGGACTGGTACACAGATATTGGGCGCGCTCCATTGTGTGAAAACCTTGCTGATCTTGCATATTCCTTTGGCCGTGTAATCCTGTGAAGGCACCGGGGAGCAGCTGCCAACACATTCTGGATGCGGCCGCTCGGTTCTCACTAAACAGGCCTGTACTTCACTTCAGTCCGTGGGAAGAGGGTTTTAGGGGCCCAGAGTTTGACCCTCTTCCTATGAATTTATATTAGAGGGGGCCCATGTGTGGTTTCTTGCTCCGAACCCTCAAATTTCTGTTGACAGGCCTGGCTGTAACTAACCACTATGTTTGTAGTCGACTGGCCAGCAATTGTTTTTCCATATTTGACTTTTTTTTGAGATTCTTAAATACATTTTAACCAAATAACGGTTGAAATTTGGTGTTGTAGGATTCTAGATGGAGAAAATGTATAAATAAACATGTGGTCTTTGTTATCAAATGTCTTTTGACATGTGCTTTACGTGTTTTAGAGTCTGTATTGAGTCAAAAGTATGAAAATTATGAACAAAGCAAAATCTTCGAGCTCTATGGACAAGGACACCCAGACTTCCCTGTCCAACACACTTCCCCCAGCTCTTTTGAGGAGATCCTGAGGCGTTCCCAGGCCAGCCGAGAAACATTGTCCGTCCAACTTGTCCTGGATCTTCTCCGGGACCTCCTCCTGATCGGAGCACCTCCCCATGGAGACGTCCAGGAGGCAACAGAACAGATTCCCAAACCACCTCAGCTGCTCCTCTTGACGTGAACTCTAAGGGAGATCCGCCGTCTTGTCCTTTGGGAATTACTCAAAGCTCATGACCATTGGTGTGGGAAGGAACATAGATTGACCAGTAAATGGAGAACTTTGACTTTGGACTATAGCAGCTTCTACTGACCCTGCACCGATCTGCCTGTCAATCTCAATCTCCATCTTAACTTCACTGTGAACGAGACCCTGGTCATGTCTCGGTTCTCTTTCCTCGCTTCCTTCTCCATGATTCCTCTCCTTGATCTTCCATTTTTCAGCTGTCTATCAAATGTGTCATATTTAGGTGTCCCAAAGAAAACCACGGAAGGAAGGAATAAACCTGAGCGAGGCTTCAGGAGCAAACATCAAAAGAATGAAACTTTATTGATCTCAGTGAAGAATCTAGATCCTCTTTCCTCGCTTGGTCTCCTCTGTGGGCGGGACTTGCTCACCCATTTCCTGCAGAATTGAGGAGAGGAGTCAAGTAGTAGGAAGCCAAGAAATCGAACTGAGAACTGGTTAGAGTCATCTTCACGGTGAAGGAAGGACAGCGAGAGCAAAGGCAAAGTTCTCCATATACTGGTCAGTCTATGTTCTTACCCACACCAATGGTCATGAGCTTTGGTTAATGACCAAAAGGACAAGACGGAGGATCTCCCTTAGAGTTCACGTCAAGAGGAGCAGCTGAGATAGCCTGATTCATCAGCCAGTTTCACTTCGTAGAAACCATCTGACCTCGCAGTGTTAGAATTTGTTCGTTCGACGATAGATGGGAACTAGAGGTGCGCGGATGGGTTACTTTTTCATCCGCAACCGCATCGCAAAACTCATCATCCGCCCGCTGTTCATTTGCAACCACAGTTTTTGACCAGTTCTCAAAACCGCACCGCCCGCCATCCGCTCGGTCTCCTCCCAGTTGCTCCGAGTTCAGAGTTTTTTATTTGAGTAGTGAAACCGCCACCTGCCCGAATTTAATAAAAATATTATTTTTCATCACGTCATCCGCCCGACCCGCGGTTTAGCCGCGGAGTCCGCGGCTGTAACCGCAATCCGCGCATCTCTAATGGGAACCTTTTTTCTTTTAACTAGTTGCTACTATTTGGTCACGATGTATGTAATGTGCCGGTAACAGGGCTAACTGGTATGTTAAGCTTTTCCCAAATCCCGTAGGAAGAAGGGCAATAATGTCTTTCCCCTTGATAAAATTCACCAAACATTCTCTTTGTTCTGGCTTTAAATCCTCGATCTCGGGAATTGTTGCCACAAAATGTATGGCTCTTCGCTGATTGGCTGGTGCCTGAACTCGCACTTCCAGGGTTTTTGTGAACCGTCTAGTATTTCGATTCCTGATCTAGTCGCTGGAGAGAAATGAAATTGAGTGGAGGCACTAGGTGGCGCCAGCCTGGCTACATCGGAGGTGGCTCGGGATCTGTTCTGATGCCTCCTGGATGTCTCTCTGAGAAGGTGTTCCAGGCATGTTCCACCATAAGGAGGTCCCGGAGAAGATCCAGGATAAGATGGACTGAGATAGTTGAACCCCCTCCCTTTAAGGCAGAGATTCCCCAGGAGAGAGTGCCACCTTTTTCCTATTGAGAACCATGCCTTTGGATTTGGTGGAGCTGATCTTCGTCCCAGCCGCTTCATTCTCGGCTGGACACTGCAATCTGTTCTTTTCCTGGACACTCAAGTGACACTTTGGTGGAGTGTTTTGCCCAAAGACACTGCAGAAAGACTTGAACTGTCTAACATTTGGTCCATGACATTATTACATCATGAAATTCTCACAATCCTCATCCTGTTGTGAACCCTTTGACTTTCTCTCTTTCTGTTTTGTCACTGTCTGAAACACTTTGCTTGCACAGTCCTCGAACATAATCCGATAATAATAATAATAAAATAAAATGAGTGGGAACTTCCTCTCTCCGCATTCACCTGCACGTACAAAGAGACGTCCGCGGCACAGGCTTGTTTGGGTGCAGGTCTCTCCGCGCCTCAAAAGCCCCACGGTCCAGGCGTTTGACAGCTGGTTGGCATGGCGATGACAGCATAAGTGGCATGCATTAGCCGGAGAACAGCAGGGGGCGGGGCTAATGCGACTCCAACGCTTTCAACACGCCACTTTGACTGAACCGGATAGTCTCAGCGGGCAGGGCTGAGGGGGTCCGCTGGAAATAAGAGCTTTCAAAAGTCTTCTTCCTCCCAAAACCATTCTCCTCTTCTTCAGGGAGACCCCCACCTCAGTGTTGGAGTCACTTTTGTGGGTAGAAGAGCTGCTGTGTCTGCTTGTCTTTATGGTTATGGTATGGATGAAGTACTCGATTTTGTTACTTAAGTAAAAGTATAGATACAAGGGCAAAAGATGACTCAAGTAAAAGTATCACATGAAAAAATCTACTGAAGTACTTGTTTAAAAATGCACTTTAAGAGTAAGAAGTGAAAACATTTCGTAAAGATTTTTAGAACAATTAAAGCTTTAAATGTAGTTATTTTGATTCTTTTTAAAGTAGCTGATTTTAAGCAATTCAGTTCATTTCTTAATTTCTGCCACTTGGACATGTGATCCTCCAGAGGTGGGACCAACTCTTTGTTTTACAAGTCTCAAGTCTTTAACCTCAAGTCCGAGTCAAGTCCCAAGTCATTGACCTTCAAGTCCGAGTCGAGTCCCAAGTCTTAGTCTAATTTATCAAGTCAAGTCTCAAGTTCTAAAAATAGTGGCTCAAGTCTGACTCGAGTCCAAGTCACGACTTGCAAGTTCCACCTCTGTGCTCCTAAAACTGATACATATCTGATCTTTTGACATGTGACTTCAGTCTGAACGGTCAGGTCACATTCATCCCACCTACACATCAGGCTCAGAGTCTCGTCAATGGAGGGAAAGCGAGGTTAGAGAGTTTATTAATATTTGGGGGGGATCGCTGTATTCAGGTCAAATTGGAGGGGTCTTATCAGAACCAGTCGGTTTTTGAAATGATTCCCAAAGAAATGTCTGAGCACAGCTCTAGACGATCCTGACTCCAATGTCAACAAAATTAAAGAGCCTTTAAGCCAAATACAAGGAAGCTAAAGACTTAGACAAACGAAGCAGCCGTGGACGTGTAACCTATCCATTTTACGAAGAACTGGACTGTATTTTGGGAGACAAACTCAGCGTTTAGGTGACTTCTGTAAACAAAGAGCACTCTCGTGTGTCGTTGTCGTGTCCTCCAATGCTCATGCGAGACACTTTTGGGGCATTTACAGTTCACACTGGAGATCACAGACAAGTCAAATGTGTACGACCTCGCAAAGAAATCAGATTTCACATGCCTAAATGTCACTACAAAGTTTTTAGAAGCCACTTTTTCTACTCATACACAACTTAACACAGGGGTCTCCAACCTTTTTCCTTTAGTGAGCTCCTTTACAAAACAAAAATGCCAGAGAGCTACTCAGTTTAGCAGCTGCAAGAAATTGCGACGATTATAAGGCCATGTTAAGAAAGAGGGGCGAACCTTTGGGCACAGTTAGATGAGTATAAAACATAAAGCATTGTCCATGTATTAGTTTACAAAATTGGGCTTCAAAATGATACATTTACAACAGTAATAGACATGTAATTAACCAAATTTTTGTTATTCAGCACAATGGTCTAATTCAGAAATCCCTTGGCGAGTTACTTGGAGGGGGGTGGAGAGCTACAGGTTGGAGACTCCTGACTTAACATATCAAAAAGACAGTTCTCCCCGTTTACAGTGTGCGCCTGCTTTTTTTCTGTTACGTAAATCCATCTGACTCTGACTGACTGAATTTTAAAATAAAAAAATTGGGACATCTTCGTTTTTGTGGTAGTTGGTAATAATAAAATTGTGAAAGGAGTGCATAATTGAGAAAAAATTGTTATGCGGAGACCATTCATGACTCACATGTGAGTCAGTATAGTCACATTTTATTTGTGTTTTGGTCATTTTTAAGGAGATTTTTTGTATTTTACCTCAACAAATTACAACTTATGCCTCTCTTTACTGTTGGCAGGGATCAAATTGGTCAAAAATATGGACACCTGGGACATTTCTTGTATAAAACTGGGAAAAATCATTGTTTTTGGATAAATCTGTTGAGACAGGTGACACAGGGCTCAAAAATGGGACTGTCCCGGGTAAACAGGGACCTTCCATTGCACTTTCTCAAGGTGGAGGTTGATTTTCCCTGAGTCTCGGGCACAATAGAAGACAGAGCAGAGCCTAGGGTCTGTAACATTACATTAAAAGTATATGTAATTACACCTAAACAAAAATAAATTCACATTTGTACTTGCTAATCCCACAAGAGCTTCTAAACTGTAGCCACGCGAAACATGATATGAATTATGAGAGCTTAAATCATTCTAATAGGCCTGCACTGATAGATATAGTAGATACATATTTGTAATGTGCAATGTCGTAAAGTTTCTGCGGTAAATCATTGGGGCAGGTCTGTTAATAGCACAGCAAAAAATAAATAAAAACAAACAAAGCTAAACCCTCGTTCATTTTCCATCGGTCCAGAGTGATTCCTCATGCATTCCTTGCGTCCTGATTATTCACCACGATGAGTTTCTGACGAATGCTAACGTTCCAGTTGTCCTCGGAGTTGGATTTTCAGAGTTAAATTTACACTAGAACAAGCATCCATCTCGGAATTCCTACTCGGAAACTTGAGTAACGTTTCTGAGCCCCGAGCTGTTTCCGAGTTCGAAAGTCCAACCTGTGTTTTGATAAAGTCCTAAGGTTCTATATTACGCGAAATTGACTCTTGTGAACTTTTACTCATGTTAGAATACCTGGAGTTGTGTTTTGTTTCATTCACACATGTTTGAGTAACACTTTACTCTTAGTCTGTCATCTCCAAAGCCCAAAATGCTCTGTTCCACCTTGTGATGTCATGAAGCAGTAGTTTTCAAGTTAACAGCTCCTTTTAACTTTAGTTCAGTCAACATTGGCTGTTCCCGAGCTGAAATTATCCAAATGATTGTAGTGAAGATGTGTGGACACAGTGGATAGTTCCTATTACCGCATGACATCACAAGGTGGAACAGAATTTCAGTTTGAGACAGGAGCCTAAATATGCAGGGTTTGTGTGTTAAACATGTGTTAATTAACCAAACACAACTCCAGATCGGTTTGTGATGAGGAAACAACATTATACAGTAACTTAGATCAGAAAATAGCATAATTTGGTTCTTTTAGCGCACAAACAATGAGCATTAGTGAACTACTGAGCAAAACTAATGTTATGGTCTTGAATCAAACATAAGTAACTTGTTAACTCAGGTGGTGTCAACACGACAAAGTTTTTTGGTCGAAACAGTGAAGGTTTTTTTTCATTTTGGTCTTCGTTCGTCCACACGGAACTGGCATTATGAGTGGGCGAAAACAATGTTTTTTGAAAACAGGTTCCAGTTTGGGGAAACCTGAGAACGCCGGCATTGTGTTGCCTTGTGGATAAACAAACCGCAGCTTTTGGAAAATGACTCTTTTTCATATTCTGCTCTGGCTGTATCCTGTTCACAGCACACAAACATTACATTGTTTTCACTCAGTGCTCTGTTGTCATGTGAACGTGAATATTTATTGATCTGCAGAGTTGGGGAGTAACAGATTACATGTACCGGTGTTACGTAATCAGAGTACAAATTCTGAGTAACTGTATTCAGTTACAGTTACTGTTTCAATAAGTGATAATTGGATTACAGTTACTTTGTTGAAATTAATTGATTACACAGCGGTATTTTCCTGTTTTCACATTTTGGGCTAAACCAGGACTAAAACCAGGACTAAAGAAGATCTAAAACCAGAACTAAACCAGGACTAAAGAAGATCTAAAACCAGAACTAAACCAGAACTAAACCAGGACTAAACTAGGACTAAACCAGGACTAAAGAAGATCTAAAACCAGAACTAAACCAGAACTAAACCAGGACTAAACTAGGACTAAACCAAGACTAAAGAAGATCTAAAACCAGAACTAAACCAGAACTAAACCAGGACTAAAGAAGATCTAAAACCAGAACTAAACCAGAACTAAACCAGGACTAAACCAGGACTAAACTAGGACTAAACCAGGACTAAAGAAGATCTAAAACCAGAACTAAACCAGAACTAAACCAGGACTAAACTAGGACTAAACCAAGACTAAAGAAGATCTAAAACCAGAACTAAACCAGAACTAACCCAGGACTAAAGAAGATCTAAAACCAGAACTAAACCAGAACTAAACCAGGACTAAACCAGGACTAAACTAGGACTAAACCAGGACTAAAGAAGATCTAAAACCAGAACTAAACCAGAACTAAACCAGGACTAAACCAGGTCTAAACCAGGACTTAACTAGGACTAAACCAGGTCTAAACCAGGACTAAAGAAGATCTACAACCAGGACTAAACCAGGACTAAAGAAGATCTACAACCAGGACTAAACCAGGTCTAAACCAGGACTAAATCAGGTCTAAACATTATGACACCTAACAGGTGGACATACTTTAAGGCAGCAATGATCTCATATAAAAAATAATTTCTCTATCAATAATATTTTTAATCTGGTTAAGACTGGGCTTTTTATTTTCTTTTAGCAGACAAAACATCTCATGTTAAGATTTCCTCGTATTTGCTTCTCTACAGCAAACAAAAGCCTCTTCATGGAGACTTGGGCTCAACAGACAATATGAAGAGAACAAACATGAATTTTCAGGATGTGGTTGCTACATTCATGTCATTTTAAAAAAAGCATGATAATATAAAGTAATCCAAAGTATATTCAAATTGCATTACTCACTTTAAGTAATTTAATGGATTACGTTACAAACTACATTTTGGGGTATGTAATCTGTAATCTGTAGGGGAATACATTTTAAAAGTAACCTTCCCAACACTGTTGATCTGACACGTGTGTGGACGTGAATTTTTTTCAATCTGCAAAAAAAATTACAGGAGTGTTGTTGTGTGAACGTAGCCTCAGACTTATTCTACAATAAATTTTTTTTAAAAGATTTCATCATGTTGATATTAGCGCAGAGAGACAGATTTGTGATGTTTGAATGGGAGACATAGGACACCATAACATTAGTATTACTCAGTAGTTCATTAATGCTCATCGTTGTTTGCCTTTAAGTTTTCATCTTTCTTACCTTGATAGTTGTGGATAAATTCTTCATGTTTATCCTTTGTGAACCTTGTTGGTTGAAGATTTGGTGATGGGGCAGATTTATGAAGCTGGTGGAAAATACACGAGATATTTCCACAGACATTTTGCCAAAGAAAACCATTAACTGGAAGTTCTGCAAACCCACAGTAAAAAATGTACTTCCGGCCGCTGTGAAAAAGGTTTATTTGCTTCTCAGTGAGTGTAAAACTACGATTTGTATTTACAACAAGTATTATTCTATTAAGTTTTTTCTTTCTATTCTTTTTTACAGCCTCTACCCTTCTCACGCCCCAATCAGACAATACATATACATATACATATACATTATACACATAGGGCTGTACAATATGGGAAAAGAGAAAAAAAATAAAAAATAAATATATAAATAAATAAATATTTTCTTGTCTGTGGTTGTGATACCAATTCGATATATTGTGCCACAGTACCATATACACAGTACACTTGAACATATATTAAAAAAATATATATATAAATATATATATATTTTAAAAAAAAAACATATATATACAGTATAGAGAAAAAAAGAGAATAATAAAATAAAATAAAATAAAGTTAAAATTTTAAAATCATCCAAACCTGTCATACACACTTTAACTCTACTAAGTTAAAAATAAAAATATATAATATAATAAAAAAAAAAAAAAATACAACCAAATCCTCAAATTAACCACTCTTTGCTCTATAATTCCACACATCTTACTTATTACTTATTTAATGTCTTCTGTGTATATCAAATGTATACATATAGAAAAGAAATTGTAGTAACACAAGTACTGTATATATGGTACTGTATATATAAAACATAAAAAGACATTTGTACATACTACTACTACACAAGCTTCTCTACATACGCAACATGATATGAATTATTACAGCGTAAATCACACTAATAGGCCCACTGATAGATTCTTGTAATGTGATGTAGTCACTGTTACTGTAGTAGGTCATTGGCTGTACACAGGGGTTTCTTAATGGTACTACAGGGGGATACGGTGGTACTGGGGACAGCTGGAGGGTCCGGGCGCAGAATCCGTGTCCCCTCTCCACTCTTCAATCACTTATCAGGGCTTTGGGGGCTCTATTTTTACCCCCGCTCTGTGGACGCCAGCGCCAGTGCGGTACAGCGGGCAGGGACGTCGGAAAGTGACATCTTTATGGACCACAAGCTCATTTCGTCTTTCACTAACTGGTTTTCATTTCGTTTAGACTAGCAGTGTTGGATGAAGTACTCGGTTTTGTTACTTGAGTAAAAGTACAGATGCCGGGGCAAGACATTACTCAAGTAAAAGTATCACATGAGAAACTCGACTTAAGTCAAAGTATTAAAGCACCTGTTTAAAAATGTACTTGAAATGTATTTTGCAGAAATTTTTTAGAACATTTAAAGGATAAAATGTAGTAATTAAATTTTTTTGCTGATAGTAAAATTGATTTCTTAATTTCTCTTTCTATTTTTGTGCTTTTGTGTATTTGGTTTGCTCAAAGTTGCAAGGTTAACTCAAATTAAATGTAGTAAAAATAAGTCATTGATCGATTTGAGCAGGTCTCAAACCATAAAGAAAAGTACTTTTTACTTCAGTTTTTAGAATCCAGATCTGAAATGTATTGGAGTAGAAAGTACAGATACTTTGCTCTCAAATTTTGTGAAGTAAAAAGTAAAAAGTATCCACTGTAAAATCTAATTACAGATACCTACAAATTGTACTTGAGTATTGTACTTTACTTTTGTACTTCGTTACCTTCCACCACTGCAGACTAGTAAGTTAAAGGTCCACTGTGTAACTTTTTTTGGTAGAGACACTTGCATGTTTTTCCCTGAAATGTTCCACAAGCGGGTCACATCACCGGGCCAAAGTTACAGGTCAGATCTGCGGTCAGAACTGTCAGAACACTTGTTTTTCTAGGTATTTTTGAGCTATAAAGCCACCTGTAATTGAGTCAATGTAAAGTAGAGCTGTTTAATGTCACACTGTGGAACGTTCCAGACAGAGCAATGACGTATCCATAGAAACAGTGACGGACCCTCTACCAGAAAAGATACACCATGCACATTTAAATTGCAATTTCGCTTTAAAAGGTGGACAGCATAACATTTCTAGTGGACTTGTCTCCATGGAGATGTTATTGCTTTGTCTAGAATGTTCCACAGTATGGATTTAACTTATCTAACATGAGGGATTTGAGCAGGTTACAGCACTACGCTACATTACAGTTCAGATCTGTGGAGAGGTGCCCCTATTCACCGAAGGAATTATTGTGTTTTTGAACAACAGAAACACCCGTCATGAATAAATGTTTGATGGATTTGTTTAAAGTCATACCATGGAACATTTCAGGGAAAGCAATAACATCTTCATGGAGACAAGCAGGTGACGGAGCCTCCACCGGAAAAGTTGTGCACCTTTAAATCCAATTAATTATAGTTGATCAATTTTGGGCACTATTGAAATTTGTATTATTGAAGGTGCATTATGTAACTTTGGTGCGTACCTGTTTGTTTCTATGGAGATGTCATTGCTCTGGAATGTTCCACAGTGTGACCTTAAACAGCTCGAAGCAATAACATCTCCATGGCAACAAGTCCACTAGAAATATTACGCTGTCCACCTTTTAAAGCGAAATTGCAGCTTAAATGTGCATGGTGTAACTTTTCTAGAGCAGGGTCTGTCACCTGCTTGTTTCCATGGAGATGTCATTGCTCTGCCTGGAATGTTCCACAGTGTGACATTAAATAGCTCTACTTTACATTTATTCAATTACAGCTGGTTTTATAGCTCAAAAATACCTAGAAAAACAACATTTTGGCTGTGAGCGGGGTCGCCTCTCCACAGATCTGACCTGTAACTTGGACCGGTTTGGTTTCCATGAAGATAGAAAGGTTTAAAGCCACACTGTGAAACATTCCAGACAATGTAATGACATCTCCATGAAGAAAAACATTTGATGGACCCTAGAAAAGTTACACAATGCACCTTTAATTCAGACAATCTATAAATACAAATAAACAAACGCACAAAAACTCGAATCATATTTTCTCATTTGTCCATATCTTTATTTTCTTTGACACTATTGGACATCTACAGTTAAAACACAACATTTGGCAAAATACGATGATTTGGCAAAAACTTCTGATTGCGTCACTGGTCGTTTAAGCGAGTGTCCTCCCCAGTCTTAAGTCCGGACTGACCGTTCTGTCCAAAGTTCGAGCCGGTGGACAGCCCCAGAGGGCGGACACTCAGACGGAGGCTCCAGTACAGCGCCCCCTTCAGTTCCATTTGTGCAAAAAAGAGAGAAATCCAATGACAGACGTATTACACGGACAGAAACATACCAGTTGTGTCTTAAGTTCACCAGCACATTGAACAAGAGTGGACTGTACAATATTAAGTGTGGCGGTTTTAAAGGAGACACATTATGCTCATTATATTTCAGATTTAAAGGAGCTGTAGTTGATTTCTTCTCTCTGAAACATGCGAGAAACCAGACTAGTTAATTTGAAACTGTTTGCAGTAGTTCAAGTACCGTATTTTTCAGACTATAAGTTGCACTTTATTTCATGGTTTGGGTGCTCCTGCGACTTATATGTTACAATTTTCACACTGAAGCTGCGAGAGGCTCTAGGCTTTTGTGTCAGTATCTCCTACTTCTATTACTGCTGTACCACTGTCACTTGGCTCTACTGCGCATGTCTCCTGCAGAAAGAGCAGCTGTCCTACTGCAAGTAGTGAAATATGCAGTCAAAAACGGTAATCGAGCAGCAGAAAGAAAGTTTGGAGTGAGCGAGAAACTTGTTAGGGACTGGCAAAAGGCAGGGATGGAGAACATACCTTCATGGTAACCAGGAGGGTGCACTATGCAACTTTCCTGAAAGTCACTGAATGGATCGACAAAGTCACAACTGAAACCATCCTGTCAAGATTCAGAAAAGCCGGAATAATTCTGACTGGAACTGATGCTGAGTCTGACAACAGCTACGTAGAAGAGGAAGCTGCAAATTGAATGGATTTAGTGATTTGGAGTGAGATAGTTTGTTAAACCTGTTCTGTTCTGTTGTTTGTGCTCTAGTTATCTGAAGAACTGTTCATATGTGATGTTAATAGTCTGTTGTTTTTACTATAACTTGCCTTTTAAGATGAAATGTTGATTCCTGGTCTCTGATTTTATAAAATAAATTTCCCCCAAAAAGTGCAAATTATAGTCCGGTGTGACTTATATATGTTTTTTCTTCTTCATTACACATTTTTTGGCTGGTGCGACTTATACTCCGAAAAATACGGTACTATAATTACATACCAGAGATGCAGACAGTTCACAGTATTCTCATTTTAACCCTTTTTTGACCCAGTATCTGTATTGGCAGGCCCATCAACAAATATTTGGGGGCCCAGGGCAAGAAACCTCACATGGGCCCTACTTTAATATAAATTAATAGGAAGAGGGTCAAATTCTGAGCACCTAAAACCTTTGGGCCCCCTTTGTCATCTACCTGTCCACTGCCCAAAAATCCAGTACAGCACCTTTAAATAACACGTTAAAACCTCAAAAACAATCTTCAAGTAATCTTTTTCACATGTGGACTGTTTCGGAATGTAAAAAACCCCAAACAAACAAACAAACAAAAACACTTGGGTTCAAATGTCTACATCAGCATTTGAAATCAGAAAGTGCTCCCTTCACGTGACCTTCATGACTGTAGTTCTCGGTGTCATGTTCATAGCCATGCTTCTATAAGGCTGCATTTCACACCAAGTCACAACTGTGAACCTGGAACTAAACCAGGACTAAACCAGGACTAGAGGAGCAATAAACCAGGTCACGATTTAGAGGTGCATTGTGTAACTTTTCTGGTGGAGGGTCCGTTAAACGCTTTTCTGCATGGAGAAGTTATTGCTTTGTTTGGAATGTTTCACAGTATGGCATTAAACCTTTCTATCTTCATGGAGACCAAACCAGACCAAGTTACAGATCAGATCTGTGGAGGGGCGACCCTACTCACAGTCTAAACGCCTGTTTTTCTTGGAATTTTTGAACTATAAAACCATTTGTAATGTGAATTACTGTAAAGAAAAGTTGTTTAATTTACCAGAAAGGTTACACAATCCACCTTTAATAACCAGGAAGTGAGCATGAACGCAGCCTTAGTTATTATAATCATCAAACTAATTAAACTTTATTTATAAAGCACTTTTCAGTGATTAAAAATAATCCCACATTTCCATCTGCCCACCCACGTACCCAATTTAATTTAATCAGTTTATTGATTGTTGCCAGCAGAGGGCGTCAGACACCTCATCCAAGTGTTCCCGTGGAAAACATAAACAAACAAATAAACCCTTACATAAATACACAGTTTTAAATACCTCTACAAAGTTATGCAAAACAATTGCCCACGACAAAGATAATATGTCCCCTTTAAGCGATAGACAGCTGAGGGTTCGGGTGACACTCGTAACAGTCACTCGTAGAAGGAGCAGAGAGGGGGCGGGGCTACTGCTACTGTGGCTCCTCCCCTCACCGCCGACGCCAAACTCTACACGTTAACACTTCCCAAAAGCCATTAATCCGATGGAAAAGCGTCTGTCAATACAATAATATACAACCAGCTTTTTAAAGGGATTATATGTAGTTTGGTGATTAAAAATTTGAAGAAAATGTTTACTCTTTTTAAAAAAAATAAAATAAAATTCAGTTTTTACACTGCAAAAATAATATTTAACTGTTGAGGGGGCTTGAATTAAAAATATGGATGATTTATTTATTGTTATTATTTAATTAGATTTTTTTGTACATTGTATTTAAAGGTGTATTGCGTAGCTTTTCTGGTGGGGTGTCCGCCAACTGCTTATCTCCATGGCGAAATATTATTGCTTTGCCTGAATGTTCCACAGTCTGACATTCAACTTTTCTATCTCAGTCAGGTAACGCCACCAAGTTACGGGCCAGATCAGTAGGGAGGCGAGCCCACCCTAAAGTAAGAAAAGTAAGAATGCGCGTTTCTTTAATATATATATATATTTATTTATTTTTTATTTTTTTTGGGGGGCAATTAAAAACACATTTAATTGAACAAACATTTGCTCGTTTAATGCCGTACTGTGGAACATTCTTGGCAACACTAACCAATGCCAAACATGCAGTAGTGTAACCTTGAACAGAAAAGCTGCACCGTGCACCTTTAAACTTTTGACTTTTTTAAACATAGGCTACCTCAGGCTTTTACATTTTTTAAATTTTTTTTTTTACAATTCTCAAAAAATCCAAACAACCTAGACAAAACAAATATCGTGAATTCAAGTATTTTTAGCATCAAGTTTGGCCGTACTCACCGTTTAATCATAATGGTTTCAATAGTAAATGGGGGAGATTAATTTTACGAGGTAGTATGCTACACAAACCGAGCTGCTGAATGTGGATTAACTGCATAGCAATGAATATAACGGTTATGTTTGTTTGACTTGAATTATTGCAGTATTCTTGGCATTTGCTATAGGTAAGTAGTATGATATAATATTATACGCTTATTTTATGAGGTTGACAACATAACACTGAACAGAGCTGGGTTTAAAATCAAAATTGGAATAGAAATCTGAACGTATACGACGATTCGCGATTTTGAATGACGTTTTAGCTCCGCCCGCTCGGATATTGAACCATAACAGAAAAACAACAACAAACAATGGCTCGAATTGGATAAAAATGACTGTTTACGGTTCTTATCAAACGAAATTCTCTTTAAAATCTAAGCTGCATCTTTCTTTTTTTTCCAACAATGTAAACAAACAAAAATGAGGTTAAATCCTACATATAATCCCCTTCATATTGTACATTTCATTCATAGTACATAATACGTCCCTTTAATGCCTACTTCCCTTTCATTGCAATTTATTTTCACAGCTTCTTCAAGTGTCATAACATTGCTCCCGTAACTATGAATCTGAACATTAAAAATATTTACAACTAGTTTTACAGCTTGAAAATACATGTTTCATTCATTCATTCATTTTTCAAAATAAAACCAAAAATAAGAAAATGAAAAAACAACTATTTTCTTAATTATTTGTCTCCAAAACCAAAATGAAAAACGGATAATGATTAATTTGTTCAGTTTTCGATTTTGTGTTTAAATGAATAATGAAAAAAATGGATAACGGCCATTTCCCGTTTCTGTGAATTAAACTGGACTTTTGCGTCGCAAAACTGACTGAACCAGGACTGAACCAGGACTGAAACAAGACTAAACCAGGACTAAAGTGTTTTCAGTCCTGGTGTGGTTCCAGTCTGGTTTTGGAGACAAATAATGAAGAAAACTGTTGTTTTTTTTGTTTTCTCCTTTTTGTTTTTTATTGAAAACAAAACAAAACAAATGAACGAATGATACACGGATTCTTTAATTCCACCAGTGTAAGGGAATTCTCCGTCCCGGTGTGCATACATGATCTTTGTTAGTGCGCTACTTTAACCCAGCTAATTCACCGACCCTATGTACAAATCTTACATTGAGTTTCACCATAATTCATCATAAAAATAACTCTTTAACATCTTTTTTATTTTACAGCGATGGCCCCGTGTGGAAATCATAACCTGAAAAAGTGTTCTGAAGTGAAAAGCTGTTTAATTCTTTTGCATACGCTGTTCAGATATTTGAGTGTAGCTGCTAATTGAGTTGTGTGTGTCGGTGAGGCGTGCCGGTGAGTAAACTTAAACAAGAGTAAACAAAAAGGAGTAAAAATAGTCACTGCTAAGCCTGGCTATTGCTAACTCAAGCACACTAGACCTTTAGCTAGAATTATTCATCTTTTATTGCCAATGCTTCTATATTCTACAGTGTCCTTCACAAATGCTGACACCAGAGTTTGGATTGACAAAAAGAGGACGGGAAAAGTAGAGGACGATATGCCCAAAAAAGTAATATCACGATTTTCTTGGACACAGATCACGATTTGGTCATTTCAAACGACAACATGGCGATGCCGATGGACGTACTTCAGCCTATTTGAACGTCAGTACGGACTATTTAGTTTGTGGAAAGCGTACAGAAGGTAAGAGCTTTGTGTATTTGTGGACAGGGAAAACGTCTGTGCTTTTCTCTAAACTGGATTTACTGAAGCTAGATTTTTTGGCTTGTTCATCTGTTGTGACACTTTGGCTAATCAGAATCAAATAGTTGACATGACGTTCTGCATGTTCAGTTCAGTGATAGCTGTTCCAGATTAATCACGTGTAGAACTGGTTTCATAGTGACACACGGATCAATCGACGTGAGCCAGAAGACAAGACAGCAAAAAACAGGGAATCACAATTTGACCAAATTTGACCAAAATAATATATTGTGACAGGGATGAGATCATGATTTGAGTTTTAAGGTACATTCAGACTGCATTGCGAAGCGCTTTCAGATACATCAAACGCGTCATTGGTGTAGCTGGCCGCATCATCGTTGTAGCAGCTTTAGTTTGTTGTCACGTGGGAGGGTGGCAGAAGTACGCTGCAATTAGTTAAAAAAATGACGAATCAATCTAAAACCACTTCGTCTACGTATACAAGGCCCACACATCACTCTTAGAAGGTAAAAAGCTCTGAAAAGTTGATTTTGCATGAGACGGGCCCTTTAATGCTTATTTCAGATTTTTTGTGAAATCCGATTTTTTTTGCGAGGTCGTTCACATTTACAATTAAATGTGATGTGTATGTGATCTCCAGTGTGAACTTTAAATGCCCAAAAAGTGTCCCGCATGTGCAGTGGAGGACACGACGATGTCACACGCAGTGAGCATGCTCAGTGTTTACAGAAGTCGCCTAAACGCTGGGCTTGTCTCCCAAAACACGGTCTGGTTCTTCGTAAAATGGAGAGGTTACATGTCCATGGCCACTTTGATTGTTTGAATCTTTAGCCTTCTTGTATTTGGCTCACAGGCTCTTTATTTTTTGTTGACATTGGAGCCAGGACGCCCTGTAGCCAAGCTCGGCCATTTCTTTGGCAATCATTTCAAAAACCACCCGGTTCTGATAAGACCCCTCCAATTTGGCCTAAATACAACGATCCCCCCAAATATTAATAAACTCGCTAACCTCGCTTTCCCTCCATTGACTAGACTCTGAGCCTGACGTGTAGGTGGGATGAACACGACCTGGCCTTTCAGACTGAAGTCGCATGTCAAAAGATCGGTTATATATCGATTTTAGAACCACATATCCAAGTGGCCTGGGTCGCATTTGAAAAAACCTGATCTGTGTCTTTCAGACTGTCATTAAAAGATCAGATACAGGAGCATAGGGATGAAAAATCAGATTTTAGTCACTTCAGGCTGCAGTCTGAATGTAGCCTTATTGCCATATCGCCCAGTCCTGAGGTCCTTGAAACTTCACCGCAGCGGAACAAACCGAGAAATCCACTTGAGAAAAAAGCTTGAATCTTGCAGCCAAAGGTTCTACTGCTACTTCTGGAGCTGAAGATTCCTACTTGCCAATCATGTCAGTATTAGTGCAGGACACGATACATTTTATGACGGACTGCGCTGCTATGATCTAAGAGAAATCTGTGTATCTTTAAGTGGCTCAGAAGACCTTATGCATAAACATCTGGAAATACATGCACTGCCTGTTCCTGTTACTCCTCCTAACCTCCAGAGGGTGCACCTTTAATAATCTGTGTATTTAGTAACTTGGCAAAACATCACTGCCACTAGATTATCACGTCCAGGCTCAGCACTGGATTACGAGAGGGTTCATGTGCAGCTGCTGTTTGGAGTGAAGGTTTGGAGCCATTAGCTGAAACCGGAGCTCCACTCAGTGACATCCAGCCTCAAAAAACAAAATAATGGATTTAGGTGAATAATTTATGATGACTATGTGTTTAATCCGTTTTAGGTTATGGTTAGGGGTCGATAATCAAGTATCAAACCGAAGCAGATGTGGACTTAGTGGAGCTCCTCTCTCCTTTCTCGTAGATTTCCATTTTGGATAAATTATAATTATGAAAATACTATCGGCCTAAGTGCAATGTAATCAAAAATACTGGCTCCAGAACATCAAACCGTCACATTTTAGATGTTTGCACCACACAGGGTATTCACTTAGAATGCCATGTTTTGTCAATTTACGTAAGTTTTATTCTTATATTTTCTCTCTAACTGTCTTTCCTTTTAGTATAATCACGCGCTTTGTCTGATTTTATACTTTTCAAAACATAAAAAAACACAACTAGTTTGCAGTGGTCCATATTTAATCCTCACTTTCACCTGGAGTTTTGCCTTCTCAGTAGTGCTAGCAGGCTAACAGTGCACTTCCTAAAATGCTTCATAACTAGAGGCGGACAGCAGACTCAGATTTCTACCTTAAGAGCTGCTTATACAATAAACCTGTTATGCGATAAAACTAACTTTGCTCGTCTACACAGAAGAAAACAGGGTAAGACAGATTTCTCCGGCATATTGATAAAAAAAAGGTGAGAGAATTAAAACAGCCTCGCTACAACACGTGATTCACCGCGGCTGCTGGGGGCTGTGGGGTTTGTGATACCGTTATAAAAATATAGAAAGAGATGACAGCTACATACTCCTCAAAAATACACACTATGCAATAATAGATGTTTCACATTTGAGTGGAGTAAACACTGCATAGGCGACTGCATCACTATCACAGATGAATTTTGCCAGAAAACGCCTCACAGGAATAAATAGGACTTAAATACGACTGAAATATAGTTTTTTTTTTCTATGGTTGACGCTTATACACAATTTCCCAGTGTAAGTAAAGAAAAATATAAAAACATTGACAAAATTCAAATTGGAATTTACAGTAATTGTAAAAAAATAAAAATAAAAAAACATTTGCAGCACAAAGGAATGTTAAGCAAATTATAAGTTTGAACATTAAAATGTAGTGCATTATCTGCAGTTTAAACCATAGACTGGCACTGATAGACAGTGTGTGTCATGTGCTGAATGGGAAGCATTTTGAGCTCCAGCTCAAACTGCACCATAGGCAGCTCTGTTTGTCTGATCAAACCCAACAGAAACCACTCAAACTGTACTGTGCATTTGGGATGTGTTGAGTACGGTGACAGATGTGTAAGGTGCTGTATGCTTGTCTATCAGTGTTTATGACTTAAACATAAGAAATCAAATCTTAAATAAGGCAAAGTAAGGCTGGCAAAGAAAAACTATGTCTGGCCATCCATTCGACACAAAAATGTAATGATCCTTCACATACAGAGAGCACAAGTTAACCCACTAACCCCAACACTAGTCCCCTTCCCCTGTAGTAGTCTCACCCCCTCCCATAGTCCTAACCCCAGTACCACTTGTCCAGGTTATTGACGGCCTTGTACTCCTTGTGCCTGCGCAGATAGTCACAGACCAGGCATGTGTGCTCGGCCCAGAAGAGAGCCTTCTTTACTTTAAAGCGTCGCCTCCAGTCGAAGTACCTGAGGTACATCTCCTCGTTCTTGTCCAGCAGCAGCAGGTAGTCTGCCAGCTCTTTGGGCGAGCTGAAGTCATCCACATGGATGAAGGCGTCCCCCTGGAGGAAGTTCTCATAGTTCTGCCTGGGGGGACCCAGGACCACGGGCACTGTGCCCACAGACAGGGGGTTGTACAGTTTCTCTGTGATGTAGTCCTTATGGATGGAGTTCTCAAAGGCCAGGTAGAATTTGCAGCTGGCTATGGTGGGGAAGTAGTCCTGGTCGGAGATGTACTCTCCAAAGGCCTGTCCATAGGCGTGCACCTCAATGTGCTTGTAGAGCTCATTGTAGTACTTGACCCGTACGTGGTCCTGGTTCCAGTTGCTGACGATCCAGCAGATGAGCTTGTTCTTACTGGGGGGCACAAATTCTTCATCCCCTTCGGCCGCCACGATGGACCCATAAGGCACTTGGATGTCGGCATCCTGCCGGTAGTTCAGTGTCAGGTTGAACAAGTTCTCGATCCCCGGCAGCTGAGACGAGTGAGACGGAGACTCCAGGTTCATCCAGATCCACTTCTGGAAGGTGGGCCTCTGCAGGGGGGGCAGGTTGGACAGGTCTGTGCAGATGTCGCGGTGGTGGATGACCACTCCATCGGACTTGTTGTACAAGTTGCGGTCGGCAGTGACGAGACAGCCCTCGATGTTGAAGAGTGAGCTGCACACGCCCAGGTCATACGTCTGTCCGAAGGGCCAGAGCCACACCAGCACCGTGGTCACGTTCTTGTCACTGCGTGTGGACAGCAGGCTCTTCACACGCTCTGTGGATACGGTGGACTCCACGGGGCCTGACAGCCAGCTGGTGGCAGGCTTAAAATACATCAAAAACAGAGACAAAGCATCCCAGGACAAAGATGGCAATTAGGAGGGGTCTCAGGATCCTGTAGAAGGGTGCAGAGGACATACTCTGGCCTGGAAGGACACAACCATCAGAAATACATGTGAGAGGGGCAACCAAAACTCTGAAGAGAGTAAAAGAGGTCATCAAAACACTAAACACAGTGCAGTTAAAGCAGTCATCAAATGTGGAGGCATAGTCTGGCAGGTTGCACTGTGGCCTGCAGGTCCCATCTGCTCGAGCACACACCTGAGGCTTTAATGTAAAGCTGTAGTGTATACATAGACACACTAATGGAACACAGAGAACAATGGTGTCCATGAGGTTGTATTTACACTAGTGATTACACTAGTATTAGTGTTAAGCAACACTGAGGTGTTAAATCTGTGTTTGTGGACAAGAACAGGCCAGATGGAAGATTTTAGATGTGACAAAAATGAAAATATAGAAACAAATTGTACTCCACACTGCAATCTGCACTATGATTAAATAATGACAGTCTGACACTGTCCCTCCTCTGTACCATATACTCACTGTTCCTCCTTTGTACTTTATGTTCTGCATCAATGTTTCTATGTGTTTTTGTTAAACAGACCTGGGGGATTGGACAGCTGAGTGGAATCCGAAAGAGCTAGGTGCCAGGCGGAGAGCGAGGGGTCTACATGGGGCCGTGGGCGGGATGGATGGTCCCTGTGCTGCGGCGCTCATAGAGGGAGCATTGCGGCGGGCGCTGGGGTCTCTGGAGGGGGGTGCCGGAGGAACCTGGAGGGACCTGGGGGAGCTAGAGTGGGAGAGCCGATCTCCACTGGACGGGTCGCCTGAGAAGTGCCTCCTGTTGGTTAGAAGAGGAGACAGAATCGAATCAGAATTGCACTCAAGTAAGAGTAACGTTACTTTAAAATAATAATAATTACTCAAGTAGAAGTAGAAAGAAGTGGTCCAAGAAATGACTCAAGTAAAGCCAACACACTACATGTTTTTTAGTCTTAAATGTTTTTTAAACGCACAACAAAAAGCGCAGACCACAAACACGAGGAGAATCGTGAGCTTTAAAAGTGCAAAGAATGAAGTGAAGAGACCGTGCACTGCAAGTTAAAAGTAGTGAGCTTGCGACTTTTACGACTCGCTCTGAGACTCTTAAGTGTTCCGATCAGAGCACTGCACTTGTAGTTAAGTCTAGTCAAAACTGTATTAGTATTATTTATGAAATGTGGTGGAATATTTCAGATATAGGTAGAGTTGCAATCAATAATCTGCAGCAGCTTCATCTCAAACAGTCACACGTGAGGATCTACTCTAATCTTTTTTTACTTTTGAAGACGTTTTGTGGACTGTGTCGTTATTTGCAGAGGACAAATTCTAACTTGAAGAAAAAATAATGAATCCGTTTGTGAAGCGTGATGAGTTTTTACAGCAGACATGGACAGGGTCAAGGCCTGCCCTGGCCACAGAACAACAGCGTATCTCCCCCTGAGCATCTCCTCCAGAGCCGCTGAGTATTTATACAGAAATACAAGTTACATATCAAAATATCAGAACAGAGTGGCTTTTGTTAACTTACATTTGAGGACAGCTAAGACAACACAGAGTTTCCTGTGGCGTGGGCGTGTGACAGTTGTGCCTGCTGAGCTTTTATACATGTTAATAACTGGACTGGTCTAAGGTAGAAATCACATTAATGTACACAAAGACACACTGAGAAAAATCTTTCCACAATATAAATTTCCATCACAGATAATGTGGATGAGAAGGCTGCAGTTTAACTTGAAAAAAATCATCTTAATTTTCGTTTAGTAGCTTCACTCCGTCTATTCCCGGTGCTCTGTTGCCGTGGTGATGTTATGTGCTTAAACGAGCAGCTCAGAGTCACAAAAAAATGAAAAATGAAAAAACTAAATCGACAAAAACAAAATCATATCTGTAGGAGCGGTGCAAGAAACACAAACGTTCAAATCATTTCATATTGTCAACATAAAACTTTTGTCACTGCGGTAGAGGTGTGCAAAAATATCAAAATATCAATATATCGTATCGTTTAATGTGATAATACAGTATTGATATCATAGGCTGCTGTATCGATATATCACCAAGAGTATTTTTTGGTATATTTTACTAAAATATTTAGTGTTTTTTTTTTTTACAGCGCTACAGTTTTGTTGCTTATTTAGTGGAAGGAAACTTGTTTATGTGACACATTTGACATTTTCACTGTTTTGATGATTAAAATGTTTATGTTTCATATGAACTTTGCACAAGAAGTGGTTTAACAAAGACTTTTAGTGTCACAGCCATGATTTAGACTTTATTATTTATTGAACAGTATCGAATCGATTTAAAATATGTGGCCTAAGTATCGAGATATGTATAGTACCAGCAACTTCTTAATGATATCCAGCCCTACACTGGGAAAAGAAACCAAAACTTTGAAGTAAAAAGTATTGCATATTACTCAAGTATAAATAAAAGTTTTCTGCTATAAAAGTACTCTGTAAAGTACAAGTTTCTGAAGTAAATGTATCTGATTACTGCCCTCAAGAGTCACCAAGTCATAATTAGACTACATAGACAAACCTTAAACCCAGTCTCCAGTCCAAAACCTGCTCGCCCTCCACAAACACGAGTGTGTCTTTCAGACGCAGATGATATTTCAGCCTTCTCTCCATTTTTACTGCACTGGGCCTTGAACATTGATTGAAAGAATCTAATCTTGGTTACAACATCTATCACAAATGAAACACAATAAAGTCTGCAAACCCGAGCATCTCAGCGTTTTGAAACAAGAACTGCATCATACTTTTTCATTTCGGTACAAGCAGGTTTCAGATTTTCTCCTCCGAGAAGCAAACTGTGCTCTGAACTCAGTGACCTGCTCTGTGAAGCTACTTTTACACTGAATAAGTCTGAGTGATTTACATATACAGGTCTATGTAGAGGCTTAAAGGTGCATTGTGTAACTTTTCTGGTGGAGGGTCCATCTATGGATATTATTTCTTTGTCTGGAATGCTTCACACTATGGCATTAAACTTTTCAATGTACACAGAGACCAAACCAGACCAAGTTACAGGTCAGATCTGTGGAATATGCTTGTTTTTGTAGGTATTTTTGAGCTACAGAACTTTCTGTAATTGAAGAAATGTAAGGTAGAGCTGTTTAATGTCACACTGTGGAACATTCCAGGCAGAACAATGACATATCCATAGAAACAAGCATGTGACCAGTCAGATATCTTCGTCACGTAAACCTGAATGCTCAAATTAATCAAAAGAATTTATTCCTGAGCAATTAAAAAATATTAGATGCTGTACTTAATCATAAATTTTCATTTTTAGATGCAATTACCTGAATTTCTGCACATTAAATTAATATTTTTTAATAGTTTTTAACCTAAATGTTTTAATTAAATATATATATTTTTGTATGTAAGTATAATTAAAGATTTTGTGTGATACTTACTCATATACTCAATTAGAAACAACCAGATCTTTGGCATTTTTTGTCCTAACAACTTGAAAATTGGCACTGCACACATCCGTCCCATTAGGATGACACCCTCCACAATTTGAACTCTGTTGAATGAGAGTTACGCGTGGAACAGAGAAACAGACAGACACACAGGCCCCGTTCACACTAGTACGTATTCGAGTTGTTTTAGTTGCATATGCAGTGTTCATTCACACTAATCTGATGGAAAACAGCTCCAGAGATGGAACGATCTGGTGCCGCCAGCTCCCACAAATTCATCTGAGTACCGATCTGATTCCGGCATCGTGTGGACGTCTGAAAACGCTGATATGCTGATGTAGTTCTATGCGCCATGAAGTAATTCACCGCCAAAATGCTAAGCGGCTAGAATATATGTCCATTCATAAATACGGTCTGTGTGTATGATCTGCAGACGTATGATCTCTGAAAAGTTTAACATGAATCATCTCCAACGTGACAGAAACACAGAACAGACTCACCATCAGCAGAACACTCCTCTGTCACAGAAAGAACACTCATATTCCACTGAGTCGTGTCCTTTAGTCCAACAGAAGATGAACTGTATCAGGGCACAAGGAGCGAGCTGTTTTTTGAGCGATTAGTTTATGCAAATTAGCCATGTGCTTTAAGTTTTGTTTCTGTAAAATGTAAACAAATACGCTCAAAGCTGTGTGGATAGGGAAGGCTTGCGGACACAGAAATGATGTGTCTGGACGCAAGTTGTTTCCGATACGGTGATACGGTGATTCGTTTCAGTGTAAACATAGCCACAGAGAGACGTTCCTTGAATTAATAGATAGATAAGACTATAAACTTGAAAAAGTTATGCAACCATTTACATCAAATCTTTTAATTTCTGCTTAATTGTTCAGGTTTACAGTGCAGATATTTCCCAGTTATTAACATTAATTTTCAAAAGTCCAAAACAGGACAAAACGGAAATCTGTTCTTCTTTTGGATTTAGCTTCAGTGAGATTTGTTGAACTCTTTTGTTCATTTATAAATAAAACATCTTAATATTGAACCAATCACTATTTTTACCCTGAGTACAAAGACATGAAATTACTCTTCAGAGCTTTTAACCATATTATTGTTGTTTCCTCTTCTCGTTCATCCTCTCTGAGTTGTATTTGGAGTGATTCGTGCATGTTTGAGTAATCTTTAATCAGATCAGCCCCCGTTTTCACCGCTGCTCTGTACTTATACTTTGTTCTCCAGTTTAATTTTCTTATTAATCTGTGATACTCGTAGGATTCAGCAGCGTCGCGTTGCCATTTTGGTACAAATGAAACAAAATCCTCTGCTCGCTGGGGTGATCTGCAGCTATCCACAGGAGGGGACTTTGTTGTGACGACCTTTACGGAGACGTCAGCTCCCACCTCGGTTTTCTAACGCGGTGTCCTGTCGAAATGGCCTACCGTCAAAGGTTGATGGTTCAGTAGTTTGGATTTTAATATTTGATTTTATCGTTATCATTTTCATTACATTGCATTTTATTTTGTTTCCATATGTAGAAGACGTTGTAACTTTGTTTAGAAAGGCGCCCTCTAGTGGTGCAATATCTAGGAGAAGATATAGGCCTGTCAAGATTTGCTACCTCTACCCATGTTCATATAAATGAGTTAATAATGGTGATTTTACAGTGGGAGCATTATTCGATGGCTCAAATGGCCTGTCGATATGGGCTACTTTTACTTGGAGCCGTATTTGACAGAAGATAAAGGCCTGTCGAAATGAGCTACCTCCACCCAAATAAAAAAATGAGTAAATAATGGTGTCCACATCCAATCCACTTTATTTCTATAGCACATTTTATACATGCAGTGTTGGGAAGGTGACTTTTAAAATGTATTCCCCTACAGATTAGATTACAGACCCCAAAATGTAGTTTGTAACAGAATCTATTAAGTTACTTAAGGTGAGTAACGTAATCTGAATACTTTGGATTACTTGATTTGCTGTAGAGAAGCAAAGATGAGGAAATCTTCATGTAAGATGTTTTGTCTGCTAAAAGACAATAAAAAGCCCAGACTTTACTTAACCAAATTAAAAATATTATTGATAGAAGAGGAGGAGACAGGGTCCGCGCAGCATGATTTAGTCCTGTTAAATCCTGTTTGAGACATAGTTTAGACCTGGTTTTAGTCCTGGTTTACTCCTAGTTTAAACCTTGTTTAGACCTGGTTTTAGTCTTGGTTTAGACCTGGTTTGGACCGGGTTTAGACCTGGTTTAGTGTACGGCAATGAGTGGAATTACCGAAAAATAAAAGGGATATAGCCCAAAATGTGACAAAAGGAAAATACCTCTGTGTAATCCATTTATTTCAACCAAGTAACTGTAATCTAATTACCACTCACTTAAACAGTAACTGTAACCAAATATAGTTACTCATAATTTGTACTCTGATTACGTAACTCTGGTACAAGTAATCCATTACTCCCCAACACTGTAAACATGACAGTTTCTAAAGTGCTGCACAGACAAATTAATACAATAAAAGACAGTGAATCATAAATAAAACAATTAATAAAAAGTATTAAAATGCATAAAGCTAAAAATGATAAAACAATGAATAAAATGAAATTAATTAATAAAATAAATTATAAATTGAACAGGAAGCCAGTGCAAATACATACCACACCAAGATTTGGTGAGGTATGTTCTCATTTTTGTTTGTTTTTTTGGAGTTCTGGACTAACTGCAGACGGGAAAGTGTGTTTTAAGAAATGCCTGACACGTTCAAAAAGATTAAAAGATAAATAAGGTTTTACTCAAATTTAAAATCACTGTCTAGGGCGGGGGTCGGATGCGGCTCTTTTATCCTTCTGCTGTGGCTCCCTGTGAATTTGGAAAATAAATAATGAGTATTTAATTACAATGTGTTTTTATTTTTCATTTGTTCGTTTTTAAATGCAATTCTAAATTTGTAGATAATGGTAATCTTGTAACATTCAAATAAATCATTTTTAATATTTTTGTTGCTCAAAATATGTGCAACACCGACACAGATCTGACAACTGGAATTTACCAGATCCTACACCAGCAGCATGATTTATTGAGCTTTTGACGCATGGAAGGTAAATAATTTTCGTTTCTCGTATCCGTGACTTAGACTACGTTTACGCTGAAACAAATCACCATATCACTGTATCAAAAACGAACTGCGTCCAGACATGTCGTTTCTGTGTCTGCGAGTCTTCCCTATCCACACAGCTTTGAGCATATTTGTTTATTTTACAGAAACGGAAATTAAAACAGCATGGCTCATTAAACCTCATAAACTGAGCGCTCAAAAAACAGCTCGCTATTGTGCGCTGATGTGGTTCCGCTTCTGTCAGACTAAAGGACACGACTCAGTGGAATATGAGTGTTCTTTCTGTGACAGAGGGATGTTCTGCTGATGGTGAGTCTGTTCTGTGCTTTTATCACGTTGGAAAAGGTTCATGTTAAACTTTTCAGAGATTATACGTCTGCAGGTCAAACGCATAGACCGTATAAATCAGGCATGTCCAAACTATGGCCCGTGAGCCAAATGCGGCCCTCAGAAAAAAATTTTCGTGGCCCTCAGGCTTCTAGGAGAATTGGCCCAAATTACCCTGCATCAATGAAAAATGTACTTTTTTTTTTTGAAAATTTGGTTTTAAGGATCTTAATGTAAATAAAGACTGATGACTCATTCTAACGTGTTAAACATGCACAGATTTCAATTATTCAGTGTACTGAGCACCAGTCTGCGGCCCTCGATCGGCCCTCTGCTTCATCTGTGTTTAGATATGTGGCCCTTGATGAAAAAAGTTTGGACACCCCTGGTATAAATGAACGGACGTATATTCTCTGTAGCATTTCATTGATTTCATAAATGCAACACACTATAGTCTTTTATACAGAGCACACAGGTAAAAAAAAAAAAAAAAAAAAGATACGCAGTGTTCTCCTCATTTTAGATGTGAAGGTTTTTGTGGCTCTAGGTGTTTTTCTTTTCATGGCTCTTTGAGTATTTAAGGTTGCTGACCCCTGGCCTAGAGTGAGACCAGGGCTGGTGACTGTGGGACGGACGTGATCTTTTAAGGATCCCAAGTCAATAAGGGAGCTACCAGATCCAAACAATATGATCTCAGTCTTTCCTTCATTCAGTGTAAAACATTTTGAGCCAGAAAAGTCTTGACGTCAATGAGGAGGGTCAGGGGGCAAACAGCATAAAACCCACTGTGTTTAATCCAAAGAAATATGTTGTAAAACTGGGGATGTTAGGCTTTATTTGATCGATACAACTGTAAATGCAAAGACACAAGGTTGCTTATTTCGATGGGGCAGCGTGAATCGATAGACGTCACTGTTGATTTAGGCTGCTGGGAGCTCATTTCAACAGAATAGCAGAAGTCAGGGGAATTGTTTCTTTAATTAAGACCTTTTAGATGAATATTGCAATTTAAAATATCCAAATGATAGCATAAATAAATAAATCCAAAGCCGAACCTACTTTATTTCTATAGCACATTTTACAAATAAAGCAGTTTCCAAAGTGTTGCACAGAGATCATAAAATGAAGACAACAAAAAGGTAAATTACTCAAATTTAGTCATACCAGACCAACAATAAAATCTGTAAAATCTAAATAAAAGCAAAACAAACAAACAAACAAAAAAACATAAAAATCACAAAATAGCAGTAAAATAGTAAAATAAATAAAACTACTATAGCTACTTTAAAGCAGACACAAGCACAATCAGTCGTCTTTAAAGTTGCTTTACACAACTTTTCTGGCCTGGGGGATGTTATTGCTTTGTCAAGAATGTTCCAAGATAAAAGATTAAATATTTCTATGTTAAGGGTGACCACGATAGGCCACATTACAGGTCAGATATGTGGAGAGGCATCTCCACATATCAGGGTTTTATCAGAACCAGGCATTTTTAAAAAAATGATTGCCAAAGAAATGACCGAGTGCTGCTACAAACATCCTGGCTCCATTGTCAGCAAAAAATAAAGAGCCTGTGAGCCAAATACAAGGAGGCTAAAGACTCAAACAAACAAAGTGGCCGTGAACGTGTAACCTGTCCATTTTAAGAAGAACTGGACCGTATTTTGGGAGACAAGCCGAGCGTTTAGGCGACTTCCGTAAACACTGAGCATGCTCGCTGCGTGTGACGTCGTCGTGTCCTCCAGTGCACATGCGGGACACTTTTGGGGCGTTTAAAGTTCACACTGGAGATCATATACAAGTATTTATGCATTTAATTGGAAACGTGAACGACCACACACACAAAAAAAAATCTGATTTTGCAAAAAAATCCAGTCTAAATGCTAGATATGTAGATGTGTTTAATGTCGCAGCGCAAAGCAATAACATCTCAATCAGGTGATGGACCCTCCACCAGAAAAGTTTCGCAGTGCACCTTTTATTTATTTTACTATTTACTGCTATTTTTCGGTTTTGCTTTTATTTGATTTTACTGGTTTTATTGTTTTAGGACCGCTATGATCACATTTTAGCAATTTACCTTTTTGTCGTCTTCATTTTTTGTGCAGTACTTTGGAAACCGCTTTGTTGTTTGTAAAATAGAAATAGAAATAAAGTGGATTTTGGATTTGAAAACAGAAGAAATAAGTGAAAGTTGTGTCAGTTTGTTGTAAGTAAAAAGAACATGTTAAATACTGGAAGCAAACAGGAGGCCATTTTGCTGCTAATAATTCTGCTCTAATGTGTTTGTGTCCGTCTTTTGAGTCACCGGGACCCGTCTGTGGGCATCATCTGTAAAATGTGAGCGTCTGGTTCAGGAGCGGCGCTAGAACTGACTGTACAAAATATGAGAGACGGTCTGACCCAAAGACCCGACGAACAGGGACTAAACCAGGACTGAATAAGAACTAAAACAGGACTGAACCAGGACTGAACCAGGACTAAACCAGGACTGAATAAGAACTAAAACAGGACTGAACCAGGACTAAACCAGGACTGAATAAGAACTAAAACAGGACTGAACCAGGACTGAACCAGGACTAAACCAGGACTGAATAAGAACTAAAACAGGACTGAACCAGGACTGAACCAGGACTAAACCAGGACTGAATAAGAACTAAAAACAGGACTGAACCAGGACTAAACCAGGACTAAACCAGGACTGAATAAGAACTAAAACAGGACTGAACCAGGACTGAACCAGGACTAAACCAGGACTGAATCAGGACTAAACCAGGACTAACCAGGACTGAACCAGGACTAAACCAGGACTGAACCAGGACTAAACCAGAACTGAACCAGACTAAACCAGGACTGAACCAGGACTAAACCAGAACTGAACCAGGACTGAACCAGGACTGAACCAGGACTAAACCAGGACTGAACCAGGACTGAATAAGAACTAAACCAGGACTGAACCAGGAATAAACTGGAACTAAACCGGGACTAAAGCAGGACTAAAGTGGGACTGAACCAGGACTAAACCAGAATTGAGTTAGAAGTGACCAGGACTAAACCAGGACTAAAACAGGACTAAACCAGGACTGAACCAGGACTAAAGCAGGATGAAAAGGACAAACCAGGACAAACCAAGACTAAAACAGGACTGAACCAGAACAAAAGCAGGATGAAAAGGACAAACCAGGATAAACCAGGACTAAACCAGAAATGAACCAGAACTTTAACCAGAATTTTAACCAAGTCTAATCCAGAACTAAACCAGGACTGAACCAGGATTCCCAAGGGCCTCTCCTTTTCTAAATTTACTTCACCTTAAATCAAAATACACATTTAATTCCCAAATATGATTCACATAATTTCTTATTCTATGACACCAAAATTTCATTTGTAAACTTAAAATGCTAAAAATGTTTAAATATACCAACATTTTAAACCATGAGATAAAACAAGATCGAGATTTGCGGGTAACTGGATGTAATAAAAGTATAATTTTATAATCGAATCTAGTTATATTTCAACTCACAGACGTAACAAATCCAAAGTTGTACACATAAAACACGAAGGTTTCCCCTGTTCTGTTTAGCCAGAGCACAGAGAATATGCAAACTACTACATATACAAAATACTAAATATGCAAACTACAAAATTCACTTTTAAATTTCTTCTTTTGTATTTGTATTTACGTTCAAGTTTTGCATCAACGTGTGATTTCAAGAACTAAACCAGGACTGAACAAGGACTGAACCAGAGTAAATACAGGAGTGAACCAGGACTAAACCAGGACTAAACCAGGGCTAATTCAGGACTGAACCAGGACTAAACTAGAGTTAATCCAGGAGTGAACCAGGAGTGAACCAGAATTGAACAAGGACTAAACGAGGACTAAAAAAGGACCAAAACAGGACTGAATAATGACTATAAACCAGGTCTGAACAAGGACTAAACCAGGACTAAATCAGGACAAATCCAAGAGTGACCAGGAGTAATTCAGGGCTGAACCAGGACTGAATAAGGACTAAACCAGGACTGAACCAGGACTAACCTAGAAGTGATCAGAACTGAACCAGGATTAAACCAGAATTGAGTGAGGACTGATCAACACTAAACCAGGACTGAACAAAGTCTGAATCAGGACTAAAGCAGGATGAAAAGGACAAACCAAGGACTAAAACAGGATTGAACCAGCGCTGCACCAGAGTTAATACAGGTATGAACCAGGACTAAACCAGGACTGAACCAGGACTAAACCAGGACTGAACCAGGATTCCCAAGGGCCTCTCCTTTTCTAAATTTACTTCACCTTAAATCAAAATACACATTTAATTCCCAAATATGATTCACATAATTTCTTATTCTATGACACCAAAATTTCATTTGTAAACTTAAAATGCTAAAAATGTTTAAATATACCAACATTTTAAACCATGAGATAAAACAAGATCGAGATTTGCGGGTAACTGGATGTAATAAAAGTATAATTTTATAATCGAATCTAGTTATATTTCAACTCACAGACGTAACAAATCCAAAGTTGTACACATAAAACACGAAGGTTTCCCCTGTTCTGTTTAGCCAGAGCACAGAGAATATGCAAACTACTACATATACAAAATACTAAATATGCAAACTACAAAATTCACTTTTAAATTTCTTCTTTTGTATTTGTATTTACGTTCAAGTTTTGCATCAACGTGTGATTTCAAGAACTAAACCAGGACTGAACAAGGACTGAACCAGAGTAAATACAGGAGTGAACCAGGACTAAACCAGGACTAAACCAGGGCTAATTCAGGACTGAACCAGGACTAAACTAGAGTTAATCCAGGAGTGAACCAGGAGTGAACCAGAATTGAACAAGGACTAAACGAGGACTAAAAAAGGACCAAAACAGGACTGAATAATGACTATAAACCAGGTCTGAACAAGGACTAAACCAGGACTAAATCAGGACAAATCCAAGAGTGACCAGGAGTAATTCAGGGCTGAACCAGGACTGAATAAGGACTAAACCAGGACTGAACCAGGACTAACCTAGAAGTGATCAGAACTGAACCAGGATTAAACCAGAATTGAGTGAGGACTGATCAACACTAAACCAGGACTGAACAAAGTCTGAATCAGGACTAAAGCAGGATGAAAAGGACAAACAAGGACTAAAACAGGATTGAACCAGCGCTGCACCAGAGTTAATACAGGTATGAACCAGGACTAAACCAGGACTGAACCAGGACTAAACCAGGACTGAACCAGGATTGAATAAGAACTAAATCAGGACTGAACCAGGACTAAATAAGAACTAAATAAGGACTAAACCAGGACTGAACCAGGATTGAATAAGAACTAAATAAGGACTAAACCAGGACTGAACGGGGACTAAACCAGGACTAAATCAGTACTGAACCAGGACTAAACCAGGACTGAACCAGGACTGAATAAGAACTAAATTGGGACTGAACCAGGACTAAACTGGGACTAAACCAGAACTAAATCAGGACTGAACCAGGACTGAACCAGGAATAAACTGGAACTAAACCGGGACTAAAGCAGGACTAAAGTGGGACTGAACCAGGACTAAACCAGGACTAAACTAGAGTTAATCCAGGAGTGAACCAGGATTGAACCAGGACTAAGGCAGGACTAAACCAAGTCCTAAACCAGGACTAAGTCAGGGCTAAACCAGGTCTAAACCAGGTCCAAACCAGATCTAAACCAGGTCTAAACCAAGACTAAACCAGGACTAAGATAGGACTGAACAAGGACTAAACTAGGACTAAACTAGAGTTAATCCAGGAGTGAACCAGAATTGAGTTAGGACTAAACAAGGACTAAAAAAGGACCAAACCAGGACTAAATAATGACTAAACCAGCACTAAATCAGGACTAATCCAAGAGTGATCCAGGACTAAACCAAGACGAAACCCCAGGACTAATTCAGGACTGAACCAGGACTAAACCAGGACTGAATTATTCACCAGACCAGAGAGTTATGCCATCGGGGGTAAAGATAACAATGACAATAATGGAAAATAAAATGCTTTAGAGTTAGATGCAGACAGCACACAGCAGACTTACTTTGGAGTGTTCATTAACCAACCTGGAAGTTTGAGACCCGCTTCAACCAAGACCTCAAAAAACAAAGCTGACAAAAAAAAAAAAAGCATCATAATCGCAGGAACACTCAGTATCATCTTATGTCAACCATAAAATGTCTGTTTGAATGTCAGAGGAAGTGAAGTGAAATGTTAAATGATGTTCATGCAGGGGTGGAGTTAATACTTTAGTGTCAGGTCATGGATCTGAAACGCAGCTCGGCCTCAAAAAGTCCATTCAGAGGCTGGACCACAATTTTCCAACTGATTGCAGCCCGAAGTGACACATACCTGATTTTTTCGCCCCTATGCTCCTGTATCTGATCTTTTAATGACAGTCTGAACGACACAGACCCGATTTTTTTCAAATGCGACCCCAGGACACTTGGGCTACGTTCAGACTGCAGGGCTTAATGCTCAATTCCAATTTTTTTGTGAAATCTGATGTTTTTTTGCGAGGTCGTTCACATTTCCAATTAAATGCGACTTGTATGTGACTCCAGTGTGAACATTAAATGGCCCGAAAGTGTCCTGCATGAGCACTGGAGACACGACGACGTCAACCGCAGCGAGCGTCTCTGTGTTTACGGAAGTTGTCCAAACATGGACGCGAGCATTGAGCACCTGGCGATTTCAAAGTTCCTCTCGCACCGGAGCCAGAACATGAACAACTTACTTGTTTTAAGGAGGAGATTGAGAAGGAGAAGGATGAGGTTTTTGGCCGTGGTGTTTTGTGGGGCAGCGGCAGCAACGTCCGTCGAAAGGAACGTGTGGATGCAGAGACGTAGCCAAGAGTGGTGAGTGGCGATGCGCTTCACTTCAGTGACACGGAGTTCATTAACAATTTTCGCCGACTTCAGCGCAGAATAGTGACGTTTGTGGCTTGTTGATAACTGTCAGGGAATTTACCCCAACCTCAATCAGTAAAGAACACGCCAGTACATTATTTTAGTGAGTCAGCCGACACATCATTCATATCAACTGATACAGCTTGAACACAATCAAAAAGACAGAACAAAAGCACATGTTGATAACTTTATACTATGTCATGATTTCCTTTACATGAATCAGCCTTTAAATGATTAACACTTAAAATGAGAAATGCTGATAACATAGAAATTCTCTAACAATAACGTGTAGGTCGGATGAATGCGCTTTGGCCGTTCAGACTGAAGTCGCATGTCAAAAGATCAGATATGTATCGGTTTCATGAGCACATATCCAAGTGTCCTGGGTCGCATTTGAAAAAAATTGGATCTGTGTCGTTCAGACTGTCATTAAAAGATCAGATACAGGTCACATAGGGGCCAAAAAATCAGATTTGGGTCACTTCAAGCTGCAGTCTGAACGTAACCTTGGATATGTGCTCCTAAAACTGATACATATCTGATCTTTTGACACGCGACTTCACTCTGAACAGCCAGGTCACATTCATCCCACCTACACGTCAGGCTCGGAGTCTAGTCAGTGGAGGGAAAATAAAGTTAGCGAGTTCATTCATATTTGGGGCGATCGCTGTTTTCAGGTCAAATTGAAGGGTCTTAAATATATGTGCAACTTCTACACACGAGTGTTGAGCCACATTACCTGCTGGTCAAGTTGCAGTGACAGTATAGAGCGCCTGCAGGTGTCACGCAATCCCAGCATGCACCTCCAAATCCCATATGGCCGAGAACTCCCAGAGAAACTAATGGCACAGGCCAGACGTGAGCCGCAGTGAACAAACTTTATTGGAGTTTCAGAAATCGTGTGTTATTGTTGCACCGGGATGAACACATTTAGCCAGGCTTGTGCCACCTAGTGCCTCCGTTCAATTTCATTTCTCTCTAGGGACTAGGTGAGGAATCGGAATACGCTAGACTATTGAAGAACCCCAGAAGTTATAGACCACGCATCGGCCAATCATTGAAGAGCTGTGAAGCCATGACGTCAAACTCAAGGTTCTGTCTGGGTCCGTTTTGTGGTACAACGCAACAGTAAACAAAGCGGTCGAGATGGATGAAGACGAAGACAGACATTCTGTGTTGGCAACGATTCCTGAGATGGAGGATTTAAAGCCGGAACAAAGAGAATGTTTGGTGAATTTTATCAAGGGGAAAGACGTTATTGTTGTTACATTATTTGGGGCATTACATACGTCGTGATCAAATAGGAGCGATTGGTTAAATTAAAAAAGTACACACTCAGAATGTTTGTTTTTCTAGGTATTTTTGAGCTATAAAACCACCTGTAATTGAGTAAATGTTAAGAAGAGCTGTTTAATGTCACACGGTGGAACATTCCAGGCAGAGCAATGGCATCTCCATAGAAATAAGCAGGTGATGGACTCCCAACCAAAACGTTACATAATGCACCTTTAACATTAATTAATTCATATGGCACCTGCTCTCAAATGTAGTGAAGTAAAAGTAAGTAAAAAGTGTATCACATGAAAAAATCTACTTAAATAAAAATATAAAAAATTCAAGGATGAAATGCAGTGATTTTGAATTATTATTATTATTATTATTATTATTATTATTATTATTATTATTATTATTATTGGCAAATGTTTATGTGATTCAATTGATTTCTTCATTTTCATAGCCACATTTGTGTTTTTGTGTATTTGGTTTGCTCAAAATAGGGACATTTACTCAAATTAAATGTGCTAAAAAAAAATAAGTCTCAGCCATTTCAGAAGGTCTCAAACCATAAAATAAAGAAAAGTACTTTTTACACATTTTACTTTTCAGTCCAGATCTAAGTGCAGATATAGTGGAGTTGAAAATACAGATACACGTTCTCAGATGTAGTAAAGTAAAAGTAAAACGTATGCACTAGAAAATTGACCTAAGTAAAGTGAAAAGTACACCAAGTCACATACTAGTACTACTGGAGGACCTGATTTTCTTAGGTAGCAGCCTTGGAGACCATTCTGAGACAACACTGAAGGATGGGTCAAATGCAGAGGACAATTAAAGGCTACTCCAACATAACTTGAAAACTATTCAAACTCAAAAAATATTGTACTCACCACCATCAAAACCACAACTAACCACACAGGTCCTCAGGTGCATTCAGGTGTACAGGATGGAGTTTGAGTTCAAGGTGTTTTATAAACTCCTTTGCACTTGAACGAGAATGAAGCACGATCACATGACTATTCTTAAGCCAAGATTAAATGTTGTATCAAGAACAGGAGAAGTCAAAGTCAACTATGCTCCATTATTAGCTATCGCACCAAAGTGAGTAGATAACGTTTGCAGAAAAGGAATGAAACCCAATGTGATTTTTTTTTTGTGTTGCTCAACTGTGCGTGGTGGTTTAACTATCTATTTTAACTATCTTTAACTATCTACTAGGGATGGTACAAAAGCTCATCCCGCAAAATCTCGTGAGACAAAATTGCCATCTTGCATACAGGAGGAAAATGATCTTGTGAGATATTTTTTCCAAGTGTTCACATTTGAATTGGACAAGAAATGGTGATGTTTTGATGAATTACTCTCTCTTTCAGTTCCAAAAAGCAGCACTAGAATGCAAACAAAAAAATGAAATCAAATAACTACAAATTTGTGAGGCCAATATTGGAAATTGAATTGTGAAATGTATATATTAATAATTGTGTTAAAATCTCGTCTTGTCTCGTTCTCGTCGACCCAGTATATGGACAAAAAAGTTGCTCACTCTTAACCCAAACAACACAAAACTTATCTCATTGGGCCTCCTCAGCCAAGACTGGTCTCAAGGCCATATTACAGCAGGGAGACGCTCTCCTCCCGAATACCCAACCCCTCGCAGCTTTGCACCTCTGGTCTGGTGGGCGGGTCTGTTGTGTCCAGCGCCACACGGCTGTGGATCCAGATGGCTGCCTGCCAACTCCACACCCCGAAACTGTTGCTAGTCCTGCTAGTCCTGTGAAATGTACCATGCTGTACCATACTATCCCTCAACAGGAGCATGGTCTGGGGCTGTTCTCTTTTTTTCCTCCCCCCCCCATGTTATGCTGCAGTGTGTATTCGTATTTTCTATCTGTCTTCCGGTTTGGTCCACGTAGGCTGTGTTTACACACAGCCCGGTATGTTGAGAAATGAATATTTCCCTCCCTCCATTTTCGAAAATACCATCATGCACATAGCATTGTTTACATCAACCCGCATAAATACGCCATCGAGCTCCATCATAACTACGCCAAGCCTCTGGGCGGCACTTGGATTAGATTCAAACCTGTAGCATTTATTTCATAGCAGTTGTAAATATTAGTGAAAAACACCTTGAAAACCGTGCATTACTGAGCGGGCTTGCCTCTCAAAAAATCACTGCCTCCGAGCTCATTTGTCTCTGGTCGTGGATATGATACATCAACTGTGTGTGCAAATGCAAACACATGAAAAGTGACCAGAAGAAATACGACTTCTGCTCTGAATGCTCCATCATCATCATTAGAACAAAAGGGAAACATTGGTCGCACTTTTGGCGCGTCAGCTCCTAAAACTCCATTTATCTCACTTTACACGCAAACACCAAACCGTAGTTTTCCAGAATCTCCACTCTAGCCGGAGTTTTTAGAAAGATTTGTTTTCAGAGGTAAATTCACCATTTGTGTGTCAAAGATGGATACAAACAAAGGGAAATGTCTCAGTTTTTAAAAATGCATGTGTACGTGTAAATGGAGTTGTAGTCTTCCTCATGCATTGTATTGTATGTTTGTAATGCATGGCTGGGGGGACAGATCCAATTTCAATTCCTTTCACGTATATGTACATGTTAAGTAAATGACAAATAAAGGTCATTTTTCATTCAGTCTCGTATCTCGTCTCGTCTTACGGAAATTGTGTCTCGTCCCATCCCTACTGTCTACTGTTTCTAGTCATTTTTTGGCAACTTAAGTGCAGACTAGGTACAAACAAAAACACCTAAATCTAAGTTTGTGCTGTTTTCAGTGACCTCTGCAAGATCAAGTAGTTGGTGACATCACACATGACGGCCCTGATTACAGCCTGGTGTTTCTGATTCCATACACCGCTGATGTGGAATAGATGTGTGGGCATAAGTATCGACAGTCCAAGAGCAAAGACTTTTCAGCTCTGTTTAAAATGTGGGAGGTGTTTGGGTGTTCCCACTAGTCCCACTTTAAATTCTGTCTCAGTGTATAGATAGGCGTGTCTTTATTAATATAAGATAAGATTAGAGCTATGAGAGGCTGAGTAAATAATGTCAAAGGTAGCTTGAAGTGACCCATATCCAGTGTTGGGAAGGTTACTTTTAAAATGTAATCCCCTACAGATTACAGACCCCAAAATGTAGTTTGTAACGTAATCCATAAAATTACTTAAAGTGAGTAACGTAATCTGATTTCTTTGGATTACTTGATATTGTCATGTTTTTTAAACGACATAAATGTAGCGACCACATCCTGAAAATTCTTGTTTGTTGTCTTCAAATTGTCAGAGCCCAAGTCTCCATGAATAAGCAACTGTTTACTGTAGAGAAACAAAGACCACGATATCTTAATATAAGAGGTTTTGTCTGTTAAAAGACAGTAACAAGATCAGCCTTTCCTTCACCAGATTAAAAAATATTATTGATAGAGAAATTATTTTTTTATATGACATCACCTTAAATTATGTCAACCTACTGTTAGGTGTCATGTTGTTTAGACCTGGTTTAGTCCTGGTTTAGTCCTGATTTTTAGACCTGGTTTACTCCTGATTTTAGACCTGGTTTAGACCAGGTCTAGACCAGGTCTTTAATTCTGGTTTAGTCGTGGTTTAGTCCTAGTTTAAACCTGGTTCAGTCCTGCTTTAGTCCTGGTTTAGTCCTGTTTTTGTCCTGGTTTAGTCCTGGTGTTAGTTCTGGTTTAGAGGCGCACAGGAGGAAGCGCGGTTTACGCGAGAAAACACGGTCCACACGCGGCGCACGAGACGGCGGTGTCCGCGCTGTAACTACGGAAGGAGACGTGGTCCGCGGGTTCTCAGGTTGATGACGATGATGGTGTGTGTTTGTGTTTGTGTGTGTTTGTGTGTGTTTGTGTGTGTTTGTGTTAGTGTGTGTTTGTGTGCGCGTCCCCTCATGTGGCAGGTCACTATAGGACAGTAGTGCAGATATTATGAGTCTATGCAGGTTGTTTTCACCAGTGCCAGTAGCTCCTGTTTCACATTTAAGTTGTAGGCGATTTTATATATATATATTTTTTTTTATATATATCTCACATCTGGAGAAGAATTTCCAAGACACAAATGCGTTTTTTTACCAATGCACTGCTGCTTCCACTGTGTGACTGACACCGCTAACTTTAACATGACGTTTACATCGCTCTTACTGTCACGTTCTGTTTGGGTTTCCGGCAATGAGTGGAATTACCGAAAAAAAAATAAATAAATGGGATGTAGCACAAAATGTGAAAACAGGAAAATATCCGCCTTGTAATCCACTTATTTCAGCAAAGTAACTGTAATCCAATTACCACTCATTGAAACAGTAACTGTAACGGAATACAGTTACTTATAATTTGTACTCTGATTACGTAACGGCGGTACATGTAATCCATTACTTCCCAACACTGCCCATATCCAATTTTTTCAATTGGAGCACCACTCAATAAATGCTGAGAAATACTACCAATACAATATAACCAGTTACCTATATGAATGAATGAATTAATGAGGGTTTGTAAATTCTGGGAATGACATCACTATTCACCAAAGCAAATGTGAGTATTTATTGAGCAAGTTAAAGACAGCATTTAAATATGAAATATGCAAATGAGTGTAGGTAATCCTTGGCTGGTGTCTAAGGATTGGAGATTAAGTACAACTTTAAGAGTATCTAAAGTTATGTGTTGAATGTAGACTGACCAATTAAGCCATACTGTGACAGTGCGCATACAACCCGGGAGCATGGATGTTGTCCAGTCACCATGTGGTCCTGTTGGGTCCAATGAAGGTTTGAATTTCTCAGGATGTCGGTTCTGAAGAATCAAACGCGATGAAATGGATGAAGGCCATGAGGTCTGAGCAGCACTGGTCACCGATTAAGGCCAATCAATAAAAACTACTGGCTACAAAATTCAAATATTTAAATTTGGAAAAATATGAAAGTTTTACTTTCGGTCAGATCAGCTACAGTAATTAGGATAAAACACGTGAAAAGACAGGCACAAAATTTAAATGGAGAGAGAACTTCATGGGCGTGTTTCTGTCTTTCTCTCTTCTCTGCATCTCTGAACTGGAAGAACCCGGTGCTGAACTGGTGTGGGGTCACAAAAATAAGAGTCCTTTTGTCCTTTGTCCTTTGTCCCATTAAGTTTTGTGGGAGTTGTGTGACGGATGAGGCGAGGAATTTGACTTGCTCTCACATTAGATTTTTTTTTTTAAGTTTTACATAAAAAAAGTGTTGTACAAATGACATTTACAAATCAACATTAAAACACACTGGTGATTGTGTCGATTATAGTCTGTTCATCTGAACTTACTTTACTAAACTTGTTTATCAAAAGGCAAACATTTTATAGATCTTGTAGCTCTTTCGTAAAAAGATCTTTAAAAAGATCTTAGAAGGGTCTTTGTGTGAGATATTTTGGACAGGAAATGTTTCTTATCCATGCTAGGGTCGGTTGAGTGGGGGTCCACTTTGTGAGCAGCTTCGTTCCAAATTATGAAATTAGCATCTGCTAAAAATCAGGGGTGCCCACACTTTTTCAGCATGCCAGCTATTTATAAAATGACCAAGTCAAAATGATCTACCTACTATAAGCGAGGCGAACCGTACTGCACTGAAACACTCTGCATCCCTTTTTTGGACCCTCACCCACAGTTTAAGAATCCCTTCTTTAAGAAAACTTCCAATGGCACTTCACACAAAACTATGAAAATAGTGAAGAACGGGGGTAGGATTTTTTTTTTCCAAGTTCCTAACTGCAGCTACATTCTCTTACTGGTTTTGCAGTGGGATTTAGCCTCTCCACATTTATCAAACCAAACACACATCATGACAAACACAGATGCATTTGTGCACTTTTATTAGGCAAACTTCAGCCACATGTCGCAGTAGGCCTGTTCTGTTCTGTAGACATCCTCTGCAGTATCAACACTGCAACATAAAATTAGATTAGTTTTTGCTTCATGTTTTGTCTTGCTCTTTTAATCATTGGTCATAAAGGAGGAAGCCTGTGTCCACTTTACAAAGGGAAAGGGAAAGAGAGCGAGAAAAGGCGAGGAGTGGCGCGCTGATGTAAGGCAGATGGACAGATAAAATGTTTTAAGAAGTTTAACCGGTCCTTTGATACATGCTGGTACACAAGGTCACACGCTGTTGCAGACAAGCCATGCGAAGGGACCGTGTGTTTCGGGTTCCAAATGAGTGCACAGGCAGCAGAGAGGCGCTCCCGCATGCTGGTACAAGTTTATCGCCGAAAGCAGCAGCCATAATGAAATATGATCGCACTTGTCGAGCGTCAGACCTCGAGTGAGAGACAAGACCCAGTCTAATCACGATCAAGCCTGAGACAAGTCCTACGACACTGCGATCTACCCACACTACCTTGGAGATCAACTGGTAGATCGCGATTGACGTATTGGGCATCTCTGTGCTAAAGAACAGTGGCCCCTTTGCTGCGGGATTTAGTCATTTGGTAAATTAGGCAAGGCAAGGCAAGTTTATTTGTATAGCACAATTCGTACACAAAGTAATTCAAAGTGCTTTACAGAATAAGAAATACATTAAAATCATAATAAAAACAAATAAAAACATAAATAATCATGAAGATTAAAATTTTAAAAAAGAGAGACATAAATTGGAGAGAAGAGTGCGGAATGAAAACCTTTCAGTTATTTGCACAGTTAAACAGAAATGTTTTGAGTCTGGATTTAAACAGCGTCACAGAAGAGTCTGTCTCACATGTTCAGACTGTTCCAGGTTTTAGCTGCATGAACCTGAAACTCTGTCTCCCCTTGTTTAGTCGTGACTCTGGGCACCAGCAGGAGGCCGGTCCCTGAGCTCCTCAGAGTGTGAGATGTTCATATGACACTAACATGTCACAGATGGACTTTGGTGCTCGGCCATGGAGAGACTTGTACACAAGCAGAGCTGCTTTAAAGTCTATTCTCTGAGGCACAGGAAGCCAGTGCAGAGACCTGAGCACAGGACTTATGTGCTCGTACTTCCTAGTTCGAGTCAGGACCCGAGCTGCAGCATTCTGGATGTTCTGCAGCGTCTCACAGCTCGTTTGGAGAGACCAGTGAGCAGAACATTACAGTATCTAACCTACTGGAGACAAACGCATGGATAAGTTTCTCCAAGTCTGCTTTAGACAGTAAACCTTTGATTTTTGCTATGTTTTTTAGATGGTAAAAGGCTGCAGATGTTATTGACTTGATGTGGCTGTTAAAGTTCAAGTCTGAGTCCATTATTACCCCTAGATTTCTTGCCTGATTTGAAGGTTTTAGAGAGAGAGACTGGAGGTGACTGCTGACACTGTCCCTTTGTTTCTGTGGACCAAACACTATGACTTCAGTCTTGTCAGAGTTTAGCTGGAGAAAGTTGTTTTGCATCCACACACTGATCTGTTGGATGCAGTGACCAAAGTGAGTCCACTGGTCCATAGTCTCCTGCTGCCAGAGAGAGACATAGATCTGAGTGTCATCTGCATAATTGTGGTAGGACACGTTATTGCTGCTTATTAACTGGCCTAATGGCAGCATGTAGAGATTGAACAACAGGGGGCCCAGGATTGACCCCTGAGGCACCCCACAGGTCAGGGCCATGTGATCTGAGACACAGTTTCCAATTTCAACAAAATACTTCCTGTCTTCTAGATAGGACTTGAACCAGTTTAGTACAGTACCAGAGATGCCCACCCAGTCCTCTAGTCTCTGTAAGAGGATCCCATGATCGACAGTGTCAAAAGCAGCACTCAGATCTAACAGGATCAAGACTGAGACTTTGCCTGCATCAGTGTTCAGGCGGATGTCATTTGTCACCTTGATAAGAGCAGTCTCAGTGCTGTGGTGGGCTCTAAAACCTGACTGGAAAACATCAAAGGAGTTGTTCATTTGGAGAAAGTTCGTAAGCTGTTGGTAAACAGCTTTTTCAAAGGACTTTGCCAAAAAACGGCAGATTTGAGATGGGTCGGAAATTGTTCAGTACTGTGGCATCAAGACTGCTCTTCTTTAGGAGAAGGCTTAATGACCGCAGTTTTCAACGCGTTTGGGAATGTTCCAGATTGAAGTGACATGTTAACTATGTGAGTGAGTGGTGAAAGTAAACTGTTGAGGACGGACTTTAGAAATCTAGTGGGTAACATGTCCAGGCAGCAAGTAGATGAACTCAGACTGGTAACGATCTCTAAAACAGTTTTGTCAGTTACAGGTGCAAAGTGATTCAGCTCTAAGTGTCTCTGTGGCTGCATGCTTGTTATTTGTGTTGTGGAATTGATGGCATTTTTGATGCCCTGAACTTTGTCATTAAAGAAAACTGCAAACTCATTACATTTAGATGTGGAAATTAGTTCTAGTGGCAGTGGAGCTGGAGGGTTTGTTAATCTGTTCACTGTTGCAAACAGGACACGAGAGTTGTTACTGCAATTACCAATAATGTCCGAAAAATACTTCTCTCTTGTTTTACTCAAAGTGTAGTTGTACATATGCATTGTTCCTCTGTAAATCTCATAATGAACCTGGAGGTTTGACTTGCGCCATTTCCGCTCAGCCTTCCGGCACTCCCTTTTCTGTGCTCTGACTGAGTCATCATTCCTCCACGGAGCTTTTTGCCTATCTTTAACCAGTTTAACCTTTATCGGGGCGATGGCATCCAGAACATTCAAAACACTCAAAGTCACAGAGTTCAACACATCATCAACATTAGAACATGAGGCAATTTCAAAATGTATCATTTCCATGAACAGTGCACCTGTGTTATCATTTATGTGTCTTCCTTCGAACAACTGTAGGAGCAGCCGGTGGTTTGGGAATAACAGACAGGTCAAAGAAGACACAGAAATGATCAGACAGAGCAACATCAACCACACTGACATTTGAAATATATTTACACCCTTTGTAATGAGCAGGTCCAGAGTGTGCCCTCTGTTGTGAGTGGGCTCACTGACATGCTGAGTCAGACCAAAAGTTTCAAGGACAACACTAAGCTCTTTGGCATTTTTATCACACACATTATCCACATGTACATTAAAATCACCTGTAATGACTAAACCATCAAAGTCTGTGCAAACAACTGAAAGCATCTCAGTAAAATCATCAATAAAACTTTGACAGTGCTGAGGAGGTTTGTATATGACGATGTAGAGTCTGGACGGTGATTGTTTTAGCTCCATTTTGAAGGAAACATACTCAAATGATGAAAACACCCCAAATGACAACCTGTGTGTAACCAAATGATCTCTAAAAAATGCACACACTCCTCCACCCTTTTTATTTGCTCGTGTTTCAGATTCAAATTTGAAGTTGGGAGGGGTTGATTCCACTAGCACTGCATGACCTGTGTTTTTGTCAAGCCATGTTTCAGTTAAAAACATAAAGTCAAGATTAAAAGAAGAAATAAAATCATGAATTAGAAATGATTTGTTACATAAAGATCTGACATTGAGCACAGCAAGTTTCTGATTAGTTTCAGTAGGACTGGATGTTATCTTCTTACAGGGAACGTGAACTAAATTTCTCTGATTAGACAGTCTAACTGTCCTTCTTTTAATCCGTCTACGTGTTGTAACTGGAGATATAGCTCCATCGCAGGGCCCCAGCCTGATATTACCTTTATCATGACTGTATGTCCTGGGACAGCAGAGGCCCTGTGCGTCCAGCTCTTGGTGATAACAGCTCTGGGGAAAGGCGGGGGAGGGCGAGCAGGGGAATTATTAACCAGTTCAAAGGGGGAAGACTAGTGTGCATCTGAAGTTAACTCCAGTCAGAGGCATTGTCTAAACTTTGGTGCAAGTCTATTTCTTAAAGATTTGATATCATGATAACAGCCATGATTTCACATCTTCCATAGTCAAAGGTCAGTAATACTACAACGACCTTGGATTTCACAAAAAAAAATCCAAATTGAGTATTAAGCTCTGCAGTCTGAACGTAGTCTAAGACTCTTGCTATATTTATGAATATGAACTGGTGTTAAGATGATGCTCTGACAAAGGAATAAAGGGTAGACATAATAAGCTTAAAGTTGTATGGAGGATTTTTTTTTGTTTTTTTTGTTTCAAGTTGTCAATGATAGCATTATAGAGGTGCAGTAGCCTTGTAATTATGATGACCAAAAAAAGAGAATAAAAATTCATCAACTCTGGACGTGGTGGGGCAGCTAAACATTTGCCAATAGTAACGACACGGCCTCGTTATCTGTTAGCTGACAGGCTATCAATCAACTCCCTACGTTTCTAGCGTAACTGACCTGCCTGCGCGCCGCCGGTACGTGTTTACGTACGCCTGTCACGCAGTCCAAGACGCAAGACGCACAGACGCTGTTTACTCCACCAATGCAACAGTTTTAGCGGCTTTTTTTGACCTATATCTTCCTCGCAGTTAGCACAAAGTTTGTTGCAATGGCAGACAAGAATCCAGGAGCAGTTAGCCGCAAAAGAAAGTCCGTTTTTGAGGTCGCTGAAAGAAGAAGACAAGGGGAAAAGCAGCGAAGCCAAACTAAGGTGATTCTTGTAGATTCATTCCAGCGATGGCGCGACTGAAGCAGACGCAGGGTCTAAAGACTGACGCATTGGTCAACAATTTACTCCTGGACAGGTAACTTCTGCTTATTATGAAAACGTACTTTATTTCCAAGAGCTAGTCAAACGTTTTTCAGGACACGAAAGCGATATCCTATGTCTGAAAACGTAATTTTCAAGGCAAAGAAAGAGTCCGCTTGCTGCTGCGTGTTGTAGCTAGTTCATTCGCACTGAATCTCGCGCAACCTTCTCTGCTCCCCTTTCCTACTCCTGTCCCCGCTGCCCGTTCCGCTCTTCCCCCTTCTCCTCACTTCTACGGGCACGGAATCTCCGCGCACCGCTCCCCTCTCCTCTCTCCTCTCTCCTCTCTCTCCTCTCTCCTCTCCTGCTCCCTGCTCCGCTCTTCTCCCTGCTCCTCACTTCTCGTCCGCGAACGAAATGTCCGCACACCCGCTCCCCCCGCTCCTCACTTCTCCCCTTGCCTACCAACACTGTAGTTAGTTGTTTAAAGTCATGGCACTCACCGGCTGTAAACAACCTGTTTCTGGCGTAAGGAGGCGAGAAGGCGTTTCTACGTAGGGAGCTTAGGGAGGGGGGGTTTTCACATGCGCACAAACAGTCGCTGGATTTCTCGTTCTTGGAAAATCCTCTATACAACCTTTAAGCTTCAGCCTACAGCTTTTCTGAAAATATGACTGTCTGTGAATTAATGTCAAAATATACCTGTGACCGAAATAAATTATTTTTTTTTATGTTGTATGATAGAATAGCATGACAGCATTCATCTGTGGGAGCAGGAATCACACCACCCACCTGTGGGTCAGTCCATCTGACCACTCAACCAATGATGGTTATTTCGAAGGAGGGATTTGAACCACCAACCTTTGGCTCAGTGGACGAACACTCTACCAACTGAGCTACTTCTGTCCAGTGAAATTAAAGTCACAAACATTATTTTAGGGTTTAAAGTGAAACTGTGTGGAGGTGTTTTAAAGCACTGTCCCCTAGTCTTTTTTATGCAATTTTAGATTACAATATGACATCACACATGACTGTCCTGATTAGGGTTGACAGAAGAATAGAAAATCAGATATTAATCGAAGCTGGATACTCATTTAAGCCGCTAAGAACAATATTAAGCAGTATGAGAACAAGTATAAGAGCACACAGACTAGTCTACGCCCATGGACCACTGTGGACCTGGACCTGCCCGCTGTTATTATCATTTGTTGTCTGTGTGTGTTATGGGGACAGGGCTAGTCGTAGATGCCGATGACCCGATTTCCTGCGCATTAGAGAAGCCCATTATGCACACTGACTGTCAATGTTAATAATCGCACATATAGACTGGAGAACAGGAGCGGGTAAGATAGCAATGATGTCCGCTGCTCATTTTAGCTCTCAGTCACAAGAGTTTCCTAGTTCCCCACTGTAGAACTTTGCGGAACTTCTGGTTAATGGTTTTCTGTGGCAAAATGTCTGTGGAAATGTCTCACGTATTCCCCACCGGCTTCATAAATCTGTCCCATCACCAAATATTTCACTAACAACATCCACAGAGGATAAACATGAAGAATTTATCCACAACTGTCAAGATAAGAAAGACGAAAACTTAAAGGCATGTGACATTTATTTGATTATTCTGATGGCAATGTTAAAGTCCTTATTAAATGTGGGAAAATGTGTCAATGTTTTGTTCATGGTTTAAGTATTACCATAAGACTGACTGGACTGTAAGACTGACTGGACTGTAAGATCAAAGTTACAGTCACTTTTTGGCAAATAAATCAAAACTAACCTTATGGTAATGAATAAAACATCAGTAACTTGTTCCCTCAGACTGATTCTACAATTAAAATTAAAAATCGATTTCATGATGTTGATATTAGCAAAGACAGATTTGTGCAGTTCGATTGGTAGACATTTCTAGGATACCATAAAGTTAGTCTTATAGTATAATTGCCCAAATCATTTGTTTGGCCAAACTGTGATATCTGCCAAACTTTACTCTCTTTCCACTGCTGCATCACTCTGCCTTATTGCCTATGCCTCAGAACGCTTGTTAAAGTCTAAAATCTGCCTTAAAGTCTGCCTTAGTCATCTCTGCAAGAACAATAAAAAATACAAATGTGCTTGCTAAAAAATGTGTTTTTTCTTGTTTTCCGAAAATGTTCAAATATGAATTAGGCAACTATGCTATTAGGCGTAACATAATGCGTCGTCGTTGTTCGTCTTTAAGCTTTCGTCTTTCTTACCTTGATAGTTGTGGATACATTTTTCATGGAAGAATATTTACCCTTTGTGGACCTTGTTGGTTGAAGATTTAGTGATGGGACAGATTTATGAAGCTGGTGGAGAGTAGACGAGACATTTCCACAAATATTTTGCCACAGAAAACCATTAACCAGAAGTTCCACAAACCTACAGCCAGTGTTGGGAAGGTTACTTTTAAAATGTATTCCCCTACAGATTACAGATTACATACCCCAGAATGTAGTTTGTAACATAATCCATTAAATTATTTAAGGTGAGTAACGTAATCTGAATACTTTGGATTACTTGATTTGCTGTAGAGAAGCAAAGACCAGGATATCTTCACTTAAGATGTTTTGTCTGCTAAATGAAAATGAAAAGCCCAGACTTTACTTAACCGTATTAAAAATATCATTGATAGAAGAGGAGGAAACACGTCCGCGCAGCATTGTTTAGTCCTGTTAAATCCTGTTTTAGCCCTGGTTTAGTCCTGGTTTAGACCTGGTTTTAGTCCTGGTTTTAGTCCTGGTTTAGTCCTGGTTTAGACCTGGTTTTAGTCCTGGTTTAGTCCTGGTTTAGACCTGGTCAAGTCCTGGTTTAGACCTGGTTAAGATCTAGTTTAGACCTGGTTTAGTCCTGGTTTAGTCCTGGTTTAGACCTGGTCAAGTCCTGGTTTAGACCTGGTTAAGATCTAGTTTAGACCTGGTTTAGTTTCCAGCAATGAGTGGATTTACCAAAAAAAAAAAAAAAAAAAAAGCCCAAAATGTGAAAACAGGAAAATACCGCCGTGTAATCCATTTATTTTAACAAAGTAACTGTAATCCAGTTACCACTCACTGAAACAGTAACTGTAACTGAATACAGTTACTCATAATTTGTACTCTGATTACGTAACAGCGGTACATGTAATCTGTTACTCCCCAACACTGCCTACAGCAGGACAGTTCTGGCCATTGTGAAAAAGGTCTATATAAAATTCAGAGACATGGCAAAGGAGGAATTCAAAAAACTAAAAAGCAGCTTGAATGAGCTGCGAAACCTATTTGACCCAATAAACTTTGTCCAGTCGACAAATTGAATTTCTCCTTTGCCATGGATTCTACCTGGACGACTGAGGGATTTTTCACTAATACAGAGACAATAGGCTTATTAAAAACCAGAGATGTTCAGCACCAGATTATCGCTAAACAATTAGTTTCCATCTGGACTCCCTGATTTAATGAAATAAATTACACAACATAATTTTAGTCAATAATAAGAACAATCCACACTGTCCACACTCACACACCACATCACACTTTAACGAAGAAAAGCATTAGGCATTTACAGCATCAGGAATTTCATCTTAGAAAACACGTGTTAACCTACCATTTCTACTTCTACTGCAATCACTTTTACCTCAAAATACAAATATACATCAGTGTTAAGTGCACTTCTATAGGATGTGTGTCTGTTTGGCTTTTTTGTTCAGTTCAGGTTTAGTATTTTGGTATGACACGCTGCCCCCTGGTGGAAGCACCTGTGGCTCTGGTTGTCACTGCGCAGGTGGATTGAGGTGGATTTTCTGGTTTGATCTCCTAGTTTTTTTCTAGTTTTCCATGCGATAAACCAAAACGAGACTAAAATGAAATATTATAATTTTTTGGCCAAAAGTGACATACTGTAGCTTTAATCCTACAGTCCATTCACTCCTATGCTAATACTTGAATCCGTGTGTCATTTGTTCATTCGATTTTCAAAATAAAACCAAAAATAAGAAAACGAAAAAAACAACTATTTTCTTTGTTATTTGTCTCCAAAACCAAAATGAAAAAAAACAGATAATAATTCATTTTTTCAGTTTTCAATTTTGTGTTTAAATGAATAACGGATAACGGCCGTTTAACATTTCCGTGACTTAAACTGCGATGCCGGATTTTTGCGCCGCATACAGACTGAACCAGGACTGAAACAGGACTAAATCAGGTCTAAACCGGACTAAACCAGTCTCAGTCCTGATCTGGTCCCGGTCAAAGGACCAATCTAAGTCCCGGTCTCAAGTCCCGGTCTCACTCCTGGTCCTGGTCCTGGTCTCAGTCCTGATCACCCGACAATCTATGCGGGCGCAACTCTAGGCTCGTGCCAATACTCCTGGTTCAGTCTTGGTTTAGTCCTGGTTTAGACCTGTTTTAGTCCTGTTTTAGTCCTGGTTCAATCCTGCTTCAGTCCAGCATCACAGTTTAAGTCATGGAAACGGCCATTATTCATTTAAACACAAAATCGAAAACTGAAAAAACAAATTGTTATCTGTTTTTTTCATTTTGGTTTTGGAGACAAATAATGAAGAAAATAGTTGTTTTTTCATTTTCTTATTTTTGATTTTATTTTAAAAAACGAAAGAACGAATGATACACAGATTTACTTTAACCACGAACAAAACATTTTCCCATTTCCCACACTGAAAAAATGGTCGGAGAGGGGTTGCTCAAATTGCAAAAACTAATTTGACAACAATAACGTGACTGTTTTACGCTTCTCTGTCCAGCATGTTTAAATCTCAAAGGTCGCTTGATTGTGGGCGATGTGAGGCCTGCATGTTTTAATCAGGTTGAGGAAACATGACTTTATTATAATCTCTGGTGAGGCTTCTCCCTCTGGAATTCTCCTCCCCAAAACTTTTGGAGGGAAAATTCAAATATAGCAGGACACAGGACAGTTAGAGGAGCAGAGGACATGCAGTGTGGAGCAGGAGGATTACGAGGGCTAATGTGGAGGTAAGACTTTTCAAAGATTTTATGTTTCTCTGGCCTAGAATGTCGTCATTGTTAAAACATGTTTGTGGTGTTTTATTTGAAATTAGAGTTAATGTCAGGACTGTTTCCATGAGACAAATTGTATTTGACTGTCCATCTACAAGAGTGTGACAGTTGTACTAAGATGTGAATGTGTTTGTTCCAGAGTCGTCTACAAACACAGAGTGACGTCCAGAGCTCGGCTGGAGCTGTGGGGAAGTTCATGAATGTTATAGTTGATGTTTCAGAAAAAAGGAAAATGAGAACCAACAAAACACAGAGCACAGATGAACAAAGTAAGTAACTCAACTAAAATTATTTCAAAAGAATTTTTCAAAATATACTTCCCACTGAAACAGTTATCGTGTTTCTACAGGGTGATGTGGCACTAGGAGACTTTATACCAGATGCCCTTCCTGTTACTGCATTTAGAGGAAGAAAAGCAGCACAAGGTGTATTTTGTTTCTGCAGATACAGTTCTAATGTTCTTGTGACTCTGTTCTGGTCCATTATTGTAGTAATAAGTGCTTTAAGTGTATCATCATAATGTGATCATCATGTGTTATTCCTGTGCCCACAGGGAGAGACCAGAGCTTCTTCACTGGAATAAATCTTCATACTGTCCAGGTCCAAACTGTGTGTCTCTGTCCCTGTGCTCTCTGTGTGTGTGTTTGATACTGTTTAAGACGATACAGAACTGTGGAAAACTAAAGACTGTTTTTGTATTATTTTACAGAATTAGATCAATTAAATTAAATTATACATACTTATACATTTCATGATAAGGTAACATAAGATAAATATGCATATTCAGCATGAATTGATCAAATTTCATCAACATGAAAAAGTGACATTCATGTTCTGAGAAAAATATGTGTAGAGGGGATCAAAATAAGTTTCAAAGCCTAAACATAATTTTATTGCATGCAACCGCTTTCGATAACTTTTTTATTCAAATCCAGCAACCTTTTTTTTTTCAGTGCATTTTTTAATAAGATTACCTTAACATTGTCATCAGGATAATCAAATAAATGTCACGTCTTATTGCTTTGTCTGCAAGGTTCCACACTACATTATAAATCTTTCTGTGTTTAATGCACAAAAATGCCTTGAAAAACTGCTATTTCTACAGTGCACAGGCTCGCCTCTCCACACATCTGACGTGTAACTTGGCCTAGCACCATCACCTGCACCTTTAAACCCCTTATTGAAGTATTACCCACACGTTTTACCAGACTTTTTCACAGTTTGGGTCGTCCTGATGTGTCTGATATGAATGTAGTGATTTTTCTCGGTGACCAGACTGACCTGACAGCGGCCGTGGTCAGTGTCTGGACATACTGTGTGGACTAATCTGGTTCACATTTCCGGGACTGTCCTTACCATAGTTCAATATATGTACAAGATTATAACTGCAGTCGCCTATGTAAGAGGATTTGTCGACATATAGAAACATTCCCGCACTCTCAACATACAGGAAATGTTTGGAAACAAAACGCAGATGGTATTAAATCTGAGACGGTGCTGCGTAGAATGATTTGAGTCATTTTCCCATTTGTTTCTAAAGCTAAAAAAAATTCAGAGGTGTATAGTTCAGTCTGGGCTAATAGCAGAACTATTACTGGTGCTGTGTCGTTGAGCAAAACACTTGGCTTTATGATTTAGGTTTATTTTTTGACTACATACAATAAGCTGCCAAAAAAAAAAAATCTGAATTTGAATTGTGATTTGAGTAATTTTCACAATAGTTTATGTATATCAATAGCTAAAAAGGCGTCACCCAATAACTCAAAGGTTGGTAGTTCAGTTCCCACTAACAGCAAAACTACTACTGTTGCTGTGTCACTGAGCAAAACACTTTTCAAACCCACTGTCTTCATACACTGGTTTATGAATGAATTTGTATATTTGTCTATTATATAAACTTGAATCTTGATTTGAGTCATTTTTGCGTTTGTCTCCAAAGCTAAAAAAAATTAAATAATAATAATAATAAAAAAATCAATGTATAGTTCAATCCCGGCTAATATCAGAACTATCACTGGTGCTGTGCCATTGGGCAAAACACTTGGCCCACTGCATTCACTGGTTTATGATTTAGGTCTATTTTTTTGAGTATATATCTAGAATACAATAAGCTGCCAAAAAATAAAATAAAAAAACAGTATTTGAATTAGAGCCCGACCGATATATCGGCTGGCCGATATTATCGGCCAATATGGGCACCTGGAGACATATCGGCTATCGGATGCTTGCTGATATGGGCCGATATTTCACGAGGGCATGTTATACCTCGTTATAAAGCTTAGACTCTCTACATTATGTTCATTTAATCCAATTTACAGACAGATAAATGTCCTAATATGTGGCTCCGCATCAGTATTTATCTACGGTGTAATTTGTCTGTGTCTGTGTCCGTACTGTCCCTGAACACACCACCAGAGTGACGTCACTTCACTCGCGTGTGTTTGTTTACACCCGCAGTGGTGCGCAACATTGAGATTATTTCTTTTTCAGACAATCGGTTTGAGTCTGGATTAAAAGGACATTTACTAGTGCAGACTTGTGATGTGGGAGGAGCCTGTGTGAGCGGTGAGTGTTGGAAATACATCGACTTTGAAGCTAGTTTAGGTTTTGTTAGTGGTTAGCTGCTGTAGCTCCCGCACATAAACAGGCTGTTTTCTATTGGTCTATTGTAAAGTGACTATAATTGGCCGTATATTTGTTACTGGACCTGCATTGATCTGTAAATGAGCTGTGAATAGACATGTGAATGATCCACATTTATGCATATAATTAATTACCGCGGTGCGCACGTTTTTACGGCTAAAGGTTAATAGCAATAGTTTACTAGCCAGGAGGTATGGGTCGGTCGCGATCGCTCTTAGAGCGAACAACAGGAGCATGCTTCTTATTGGGAGCTGTGTTTTCTCTTTTTTCTCACTTTTCTCTTCATGCCGCATGTAGACCTGTAGTTTGACAGCAGCAGCGTCTGAAAATGAAACTTTCAGAAATCTGCGTGTGCATAGGATAAAAAAAGTGCATATTTGGCTGCAGTTCAGCATAAAATAAATAAACCAGGACTAAACTTGGGCTCGAGTGCAGGAGAAAGATAGAAACCGAGTCCCGACACTCAGTCCTGGTTCAGTTCTGGTTTAGTCCTGCTTGCAACAAAACAATCTCAAGAGTCGCTTGGGAGCCGAAAGAGCCAGCTGCTTTAGTGAGCCGAGCCGGTTCTTCAAAAAAAAACAAAAAAAAAAAACTGGAATACCCATCACTAGCAGTAACAGTAGCTAGAATGTGATACAAAAATGCCATTAGGCCAATCTACTGTATGTAAATATGATGTAAAGAGTCAAAATAACAATAAATGTTGCCTAAATAAACCCAATTTAGAATTCACTAGAGCCAAACCTAAGTTTTTTAATCAATTCAACATTTACAGTGAATTTTTACATCACTAAATATATCGGCGATTATATCGGCTATCGGCAGCTCCAACTCCCATTATATCGGTTTCATATCGGCCACAACAAAATCCATATCGTCGGGCTCTAATTTGAATTATGATTTCCGTCATTTTCACAATAGTTAATGTCTATCAAAAGTTAAAAAGGCTTCACCCAATAACTCAAAGGTTTGTAGTTCAATCCCCACTAATAGCAAAACTACTACTGTTGCTGTGTTACTGAGCATAAATAAAATCTTGAATTATGAAAAGGAATCATGATTTGAGTCATTTTTGAACAGTAGCCTAGCACAAAATGTAAAAGTCACCGCCCTCTAACTCAAAGATTTGTAGTTCAGTCCTCACTAATAGCAAAACTACTACTGTTGTTGTATCATTGAGCAAAACACTTTCAAACCCACTGTCTTCATACACTGGTTTTACACTTGATTTAGGTCTATTTTTTTGTCTATATAAAAGCTGTCGAAAAAGACTTTGAATTGTGATTTGAATAATTTTTACAATAGTTTATGTATATCAAAAGCTAAAAAAGCATCACACAATAACTCAAAGGTTGGTAGTTCAATTCCCACTAATAGCAAAACTACTACCATTGCTGTGTCATTGAGCAAAACACTTTCAGACCCACTGTCTTCATACATCGGGTTATGAATGAATTTGCATATTTGTCTATTATATAAACTTGAATCTTGATTTGACTTGTCATTTTCGCATTTGTCTCCAAAGCTAAAAAAAATTCAAAGGTGTATAGTTCAATCCCGGGTGCTGTGCCATTGGGCAAAACACTTGGCCCACTGCATTCACTGGTTTATGATTTAGGTGTATTTTTTTTTACTATATACAATAAGCTGCCAAAAAAAAAGAAGGGGAAAAAAAATCAGAATTTGAATTGTGAATTGAGTAATTTTCACAATTTTATGTATATCAAAAGCTCAAATAACTCAAAAACCCAATAACTCAAAAATTTGTAGTTCAATTTCCACTAATTGCAACACTACTACTGTTACTGTGTCATTAAGCAAAACACTTTCAGACCCACTGTCTTCATACACTGGTTTATGAATGAATTTGCATATTTGTCTATTATATAATAATAGACAAATGTGTAATTATTATTATACATTATATTATATTGTATATTTTACTAAAATAAATAAAATCTTGAATTATTAAAATGAATCATGATTTGAGTCATATTTGACTAGTGGCCTAACTCAAAAGGTAAAAATCACTGCCCCCTAACTCAAAGATTTGTAGTTCAATCCCTAATAATCGCAAAACTACTACTGTTGCTGTGTCACTGAGCAAAACATTTTCAAACCCACTGTCTTCATACACTGGTTTATGATTTAAGTCTATTTTTTTGGCTACATAAAAGCTGTCAAAAAATAATTTGAATTGTAATTTGAGTAATTTTCACAATAATTTATGTATGTCAAAAGCTCAAATAACTCAAAAACCCAATAACTCAAAGATTGGTAGTTCAGTACCACTAATTGCAAAACTACTACTGTTACTGTGTCATTAAGCAAAACACTTTCAGACCCACTGTCTGGAACGAACAAGGAGGAACGAATTGAAATCAGGAAATGAGGCACGGACAGAATCAACCGTGATGACGGCGCGTTCCTCCTTTCACTCACCTGGGACACCCTCCTCCAGAGACACCGGGCGACGGGAGGCGTGGTCAGTCAGAGCGACCTGCAGGTCCATCAGACTGACCACGCCTACAGGAAGTAACAACAGCTGATATACGACACGTCACCACCAACACCGGTGACAGTTCTGAAGATGACTTGCAGCGAGCAGCCGAAACATGTCAACAAGGTAAATACACTTTACTGCATTGTCTTTAAAAAGAACCCAAGAAGTTAAAGTATATAAGAAGACAAAATGAACATCTTTGGTTTGTAGTTCAATTCCCACCAACAGCAAAACTTTTACTAAAACAAATGAATAAAGAATTACGAGAAAGAATCATGATTTGAGTCATTTTTGACTAATACACACTGATAGCAATTCTGCTGATGTGGCTCCATGCATTTTTTTTTTTTTTTTTACCAATACCCATTGAAACACATCAGTTAATCAAGAGAGGATTGGAGAAAGAAGGAAATTAAGAAGAAGAACAAACTATATAAGAAGTAAATATAATAAAAATACAAGAAAACCAATCAAAAATGTATCAATTCAAGTCGCTTACTGTTTTTTGTTTATCCAAAGGTGCATTAAACCCAGTACCATCACCTGCTCGCGACAGTAATTTATGGTGTTTCCATGGTGATGCAGCTAAGACTGTACGTGCAATTTTCAAATATACGATCATTCTTGTTTCACAATACCGTAAACGAGCCTGAGCTTACGTAAACGTCTAGATAACCGCACTTTTTATTCATGTATTTATTTATTTATTTTTGATTATTTTGGCCAACCACATTTTAAGATACGTGGACCGAAGCGTGCACGGTTGAGTAGCCTGCGACCGTGGCATCTTTCACTTTTTTTTTTTTTTTTTTTTTTTTTAACACATTGCCTCTTTTTGTTTCCGTACATTTAAACGCTAAATGAACACATCGGTTTTTTTTGAACCGTGCGTAATTTCGATTCTGTCCCTATAGGTGGACGCCGGTCTACCCATCGACCACTGAAGGTCATTTTGATGCTGTACCCGAGCCACTGGTCTAAAATGGATGTCCTTTCCACCGCTTTGGAGGGCTCCGTGTCGGTGGATGCGGCATTGAAGTTAACGCGAATTGCTCGTTAAACATTCTCGCCAAATTTACGCAGCGTCAACAATTAAACTAGCGCGGTGAACATGCCTGCAGGGAGACGCGACAAAAAAAAAAGCATCGTGTTTTAATAAATCATCGCAAATCGTGTGTGATTAACAGGATAGTTGTGGTTTTTTGACGTCGTTTTGTGCGTAAATCGGTGCCAGAGCCCAAAAGCGAGCAGCAGCAGTGTCTAATTTCTCCAGGGAAAATCGGAAGAAAATAGCCATGCATTCACTCACCATCTCTACGGTCAAAATAGCATCTCCTTCTCATCTCCTCCGCTCGTCTCCTTTCCTGGATGCTCGTGGAAGATGAGGAGGAGGGGTGTGCATCATCGGGGGCAAAGCGAAGCGTTTATCCGGTGCGAGAAAATCCAGCCGTAACCGTGAATCCATCGTCCTTTTTGTCACTCCATAAACGGCGCTCCTCGCCGAACGAAACGACGGCGACGTGTTGTAGCGGCATCACTCCCCCCCATCCGTGCGCACCGAAGGATGAGACCGCTCCGAGGAACGTGCGTGTGTAAAAAAGAAAAAAAAAAAGAAAAAAAAGAGAGAGAAAAGTGTCGATTCTAGCGTCGTCCTTTGAGCATACCTCACCGTTCACGGATGGCTATGAAATGCTGCGAATCCGTGCGTCGTGGATGTTGCACCGCCGGCTGCCCATGCGCTTTTCGGTGCCCTGTTTACAGTCACTGCAGCTGCAATCAGAGCGGGAGAGAGAGAGCAAGAGGCAGATAAAGAGGGAGGGATGAAGAGATGCGTGCACTCAAACCCGCAATTATTCAGGAGACAATTACGCGGCGCGCTTGGGCATTTTGGCACGGACTTCGTTTTTCGTTAAGCAACCAAGTATGCTTTTGTTTCTTCTCTTTCTCTCTCAGTCTCGTTCGTCATGAGCAGCGGCATCCCATGCGCGTGCTCGATTGACCCAGTGCACGGCAGCAGCAGCGGTGACGCGCGTCTATAGGGTTAATAATAAAGCTCCAGGGACGTTCGCCGATTTATTCTGATCGATAAAAGACGCAGCTGCCGCTCGACTGACTGAAGAGAGACCATAGCTCATTTGTGCCATTGTCACGTTTTCATGATTGACAGCTGGTTCATTGATGTCTTTAATGTGAATCAATTCTACTTAAAGGTCCTGTATTGTTCACATTGTGAGCTTTGAGCCATACTGGAATTGTTACTTCATCAAAAACATACCTGGAGTTTTGTTTCATTCACACATGGTAAACCTTTAATACTAGTCTGTCTGCATTTTCAAAAAATCAGAATGCGCTGTTCCATCTTGTGATGTCAAACTGTAATTTTCAAGTTGACAGTTTTACCTTTAGTTCAGTAGAGATTGGCAGTTCCGGGGCTGAAATCATCCATATTTTTCTAGTGAACCCTAACCCTAAAACACAGAGGAGAACTTCCTGTACTACCACATGACATCACAATGTGGAACAGAGTGTTTACTGTTTGAGAGAAGAATTTGGCATAAATATGCAGCGTTTGCAGGTTAAACATCTGAATGAAACAAAACACAGTTCCAGGTCTGTTTTTGACATTATAAAAGAGATTAGAAAATGGTGAAATATGGGCACTTTAATTACTTTCTAAATAATAATCCTTCCAAAATTCCAAAACAGCACATCTTCTGTAAATTAAAGTTTTAGAATTAAATTGCGTGTTTTTTTTTTTTTTTTAAATCCCACTTCATTCAAATATTGTAACTACAACTTTTCTACAGCATTCACATTTTTACACACACTGTAACCCTACATTTGACAGCAGTTTAAAGTGTGAGCAGATATATTAAAACACCAGCAGGTGTCACCAAACTGCAGGCCACTGTTTAAGTCTGACCGCTGATGGTTTCATGAGCAGAACACTGGAGATGCACACTGAAGCCTGTCAGACCAGGCTCTCTGCTGAAGGAGAATGGTGTTTAACTGATGAGCAGAGAACCAACATAAAGCTCCAAGTACCTCCTGTGTATGTGATAGTGTAGAGACAGTGGAGAGACAGTGTAGAGACAGTGTAGAGACAGTGAGAGACAGTGGAGAGACAGTGGAGAGACAGTGGAGAGACAGTGTAGAGACAGTGGAGAGACAGAGTAGAGACAGTGGAGAGACAGTGGAGAGACAGTGTAGAGACAGAGTAGAGACAGTGAGAGACAGTGGAGAGACAGTGGAGAGACAGTGAGAGACAGAGAGAGACAGAGGAGACAGTGGAGAGACAGTGGAGAGACAGTGAGAGAGAGACAGTGGAGAGACAGAGGACAGAGTAGAGAGAGAGACAGTGGACAGTGGAGAGACAGTGGAGAGACAGTGGAGAGACAGAGGACAGAGAGAGACAGTGGAGAGACAGTGGAGAGACAGTGAGAGACAGTGGAGAGACAGTGGAGAGACAGTGGAGAGACAGTGGAGAGACAGTGGACAGAGAGACAGTGGAGACAGTGGAGAGACAGTGGAGAGACAGTGGAGAGACAGTGGAGAGACAGTGGAGAGACAGTGGAGAGACAGTGGAGAGACAGAGTGAGACAGAGTGAGACAGAGAGAGACAGTGGAGAGACAGTGGAGAGACAGTGGAGAGACAGTGAGACAGACAGAGAGACAGTGGAGAGACAGTGGAGAGACAGTGAGAGACAGAGTAGAGACAGAGGAGACAGACAGTGGAGAGACAGAGTGGAGAGACAGTGGAGAGACAGTGGAGAGACAGTGCAGACAGAGACAGTGGAGAGACAGTGGAGAGACAGTGGAGACAGTGAGACAGTGGAGAGACAGTGGAGAGACAGTGGAGAGACAGAGTAGACAGAGTGAGACAGACAGTGGAGAGACAGTGGAGAGACAGTGGAGAGACAGTGGAGAGACAGAGAGACAGAGACAGTAGAGAACAGTGGAGAGACAGTGGAGACTGACAGACAGTGGAGAGACAGTTGGAGAGACAGTGGTCAAAGACAGTGGACAGTGGAGAGACAGTGGAGACACCACACGCCTGTGAATCCCACAGTTACTGGTTCAAAACTAGACTCTGGTACTTTGACATATTCCAGTGAGGATATTCCAGAGTATGGTTATAACTTTCTATTTGCAATCATCTGACACAATGGAACAAAAAAAACAAAAAAAAATAAAACCATAAATGACCCATTACTGAGCTCTGTTTGTCAAAATGGTCCATTTTTAATTCTCTCCAATAGTCATAATTTTAGTCTTAAACTCACAGATTACAGTGGATGTTGATGTATCTTACAGCTTCTTTAGAACATGCTGAGTTTGAGTTTTAATACCAAAGCACAGAGCTGTGGAGTCTTAAGACACACAGCAACAGTTCAGGGATTTAGTACAAAATGATCAGGCACAAATCACATTCCTTTTGACAGTGCCCTTCAGAATTTCTTGGCTTAAAATGAAAATAAAAGTAAAGGAGACACATCTTGTCTTGATGAAATGTCTAAAGATGTGTGCACAGATTTGGAAAAAAAAAAAATCCAAATGCAGCACCTGTGCATTTGGATTTGAAGTCTGGTGCCCTCTGCTGACAGCAGTGGAGAGTGGACAATCTTGGAAAGGCAATAAGCAGCACAGCGTCTTAGCGATGATTATTTCAATCAAATTTTAATTATTGTCAAAAGTTAACTTGTGGATTTATTTTATTTTTTTTAAGGTTTGTGATCTGTTTTTATCTCCATGGACGATTAGACAGGTTTGCTCCAGGATCTGAATACACATTTTGTGATGATTTTTGCAAGAATTGAGATCATGGCTAAAATTTGAATGAGGTTAAAAATCATAAAAGCAGATTTAGCATAACATGTCTCGATCATATATGATGCATTCTTGTGGCTTTAATTTCCCTTTAAACGTACTTCTGGTCACCATGGAATGTCTTAATTTAAAATAATGTCTACTTTTGGAAATACATTTGTGTGTGACAGACTTCCAACCAGAGGTGGGATCAAGTCTTTGTTTTACAAGTCTCAAGTAAGTCTCAAGTCTTTGACCTCAAGTCCGAGTCAAGTCCCAAGTCAAATAGAGGCAAGTCCAAGTCGAGCTTTGAGCTTCAAGTCATTTCATGTCTTTAAACCAAAGTACCAAATACAGCTTAGATTTTTGCAATTAATATGAATTTTAAACTAAATTGTACATATAAAGTCAAAGTATAATAATATATGAGTATTTATAGAGTATATTAGAGTTGTAGAAATTAATTTTGTTAATTTTTCCTTTTTAAATGTCTTGACAAGATCTTAGTGCGAATCATTATGGTCAGAACAGAAAGAATTCAGATTTAAAACCATTTCTCAAGTCCAAGTCAAATTCTAAGTCACTGACCTTCATGTCCAAGTTGAGTCGCAAGTCTTGGTCCATTTTATCAAGTCAAGTCTCAGGTCCTAAAAATACTGACTCGAGTCCAAGTCACGATTTGCAAGTCCCCACCTCTGCTTCTAACGCTTAAATACGTCCAGTTTCAGTGAAGCATTAGGTGTTGGAGCTCCCCCTGCTGTCAGCAATGGGAATGAACACTGTTAAAGTAAACAAATGTCAAAGTCCTTATCCCCCGTGAATCTAAGCTAATAGAATCATGCGTTTACTGTGAACGCAGTTGGACCACAGAATGAGTCCAGAGATGGTTTATAGGCTTAAAAACTGTGCAGAAGAAGTCTAAAATGTTATCTATGACGCAACAATTCAGGCGAAATGCAAACAGAGCATTTCTCAGTGCTCAGGGAATACGATTTTGGATTAGTGGATTCATGAAACAATCTTGGATGAAGTAAAATACAACTCCAGGTTTGTATTTGACTAAAAAGCTAAAAAAAAAAGTCAGTTTTGCATAACGTGTCCTTAAAGATACTTCAGTGTAATTACTACAAATACAATTATGAATACACTTTGGTTATGGCTCAGAATTTTCAGTCTTGCCACCGTCTTCTCTCGCTTCCGAAGATGGCCGCCCACTTGCGCGTTATCTCCAGGTAGATGGTGGGTTTGTTGGGCAGGTAGTCCAAGTACACCGTCTGGCTGGTTTTGGGGATGGCCGTTTCTATCTGCGTGCCCTCGTGCCACTCGTTAAAAGACGTTATCGACATGAAATCGGGCCTGGCTTCCAACGCCGCACTCAACGCCGTCTCGTAGTATTTCCCGTTGATGCGATTCCGAGTGTTTTGGAAATTCCACGGACGGATGCTGGTGTCGATGTAGCCCGGTCCCACGCTCGGAATGAAAATCAGGTTGTTGTCTTCGCAAAACGCGCGGATGGACTCCCAGTTTTTCAGCGTGGAGCCGTACGAAAACCCGTTAGTGGCGAAGTACGTGTAGAGTCCGTCGAAACCGGAAGTGAGGATGTCGCGTTTGTGTTTCTCCTCCACCAACAGCGCGATGAAAATGGCGTCGTACGGCGTGTCGCGGATGCTGTCGCTCGCCGTGTGCTTCAGGAGCTTGGCCCATTGTTCGGAGTTCATCAGGTAGGAGTCGTAGATGTAGAAAAGGGGGAGGAGTTTGCCGTTGGTGGTTCGGTATTTGAAGAAGGCGGGGTGTTCTCCGTATCTATGGAGAGATAAGAGTGAGATTTGACATAAGATTGTGAATCTGTATATCATTTGTTCATTTGTTTTTCAAAATAAAACCAAAAATAAGAAAAAAAAAAACAACTATTTTCTTCATTATTTGTCTCCAAAACCAAAATGAAAAAACAGATAATTAGTTTTTTCAGTTTTTGATTTCGTGTTTAAATAAATAATGGTAAAAATGGATAACGTCTGTTTCCCGTTTCCATGACTTAAACTGTGATGTCGGACTGAACTAGGACTGAACCAGAACTAAACCAGGACTGAACCAGGACTAAACCAGGACTAAACCAGGAGTGAACCAGGACTGAATCAGGACTAAACCTGGCCTAAACTGGTCTCAGTCAGGTCCCGGTCTCGGTCCTGGTCTCAGTCCTGGTCTCAGTCCTGGTCTCAGTCCTGGTCTCAGTCCTGGTCCCAGTCCCTCAGGCCTCAGTCCCGGCCTCAGTCCCGGCCTCAGTCCCGATCACCTGACAGTCTACGTGGGCACACCTCTGGGCCCGTCCCGACACTCAATCCTGGTTCTGTTTTGGTTTAGACCTGGTTTAGTCCTGGTTCAGTTCAGCATCGCAGGTTAAGTCACGGAAACGAGAAATGGCCGTTATCCATTTTTTCCAGTATTCATTTAAACACAAAATCGAAAACCGAAAAAAAAAAAAAAAAAAAAAAAACCGTTATCTGTTTTTTTTATTTTAGTTTTGGAGACAAATAATGATGAAAATATTAGTTTTTTCGTTTTCTTATTTTTGCTTTTAAGTGAATGAATGATACACGGTTTATTGTGGTCAAGTGTTGCTTAAAACGTACTTTTGGATGATGTACTTGACGTTGGCGAACATGGTGACCTCATCGCGTCCTTTGTACGGCTCAATGTGGAAAATGACCTGGAAGAAAGACATAAGAGAAGAGGGGGGATTTTACTTCTATGGGGTATTAACTACTAGCACAAAACATATTTAGGTCACCATGTTAACAATAAAAACAATAAAACATCATATGAATAAAAACAGAACCTAATAAAATCTCAACAACTCAAACTGTGTCAAAGACCAAAGTGAGCAAGTTCGTTTTAACTACCCCCTGTCTTTGCTCTCCATGCTATGTCACTCCCCCTCCAGAGCGCTATCACAACACAATCAGTGTACCGTCAGGAGGGGTCAAATAGAACCTTGAAGAGATCGCTAAATTACTGAAACATGTATGGGTGAAGTTATAGGGGAAGTTCTCCAGGAGGATCTTCCGGTTCCTTCTGACTCTGGCTCCAACAGACTTACATTGGGATCTTGTGGCTCCTCTCTCTGTACCTGCTGCAGTGAACCTTGTCATTTTGGTCTTAAATGTTCGTATTAACCAGCTCTACATGATCATTTCCCTATTTTGTCCCTAAATCAAGATCTGAACATAAATAACGGACCAATCAGACGCCTTCATTCCCCAAGGTCACTCCCACTAGAGTTAGCAACAGTTTTGATTGACAGCTAGTGCGTTTTGTTGCTAAGTTAAGCCCCCTTCACGCTTTTCGTTGAGAAGTGCGGGCACATTTAACAACCTCAATCATGACTGGCTCTTGTCGTTGCTATGATACTCGCAGTCTGATTTCCAAATATGGAGTCTGGCTCCAGATTCGCTCCTGTAACCGTGGCAACGTGAGCTTCATTTGAGTGGAGCTGAACGCTGTGGGTGACTTCACACTCGCTTAGTCCACTTCTTTATACAGTCTATGATATTAATATATACTTAAGTCCTACAGAGGAGCTATGTAACTTTTCTGGTTGGGGCTGTTTCCATGGAGATCGTATGGCTATGCCTGAATATCACTGCATGACATTAAATGTATTTATCTCCATAAGGAGAAGCAGGCGACGTCACCAGCCCAAGTTACAGATCAGATCTATAACTGAATAAATGCAAGACAAAAACGTAAAATGCAATTTGCCGCCAATTTCATTTCCTCATTAAGCTTATTTCCCTGTGAAGAAAAGGGTGATCCATGTGGATGGAAAAGATGCAAACTCAAAGTTTAAATGATTATTGATATACATTTATTTCAATTTCTAAATCCTTAGTTACATAATCTGTTACATTTTGTTATCAGTTTAGAGCTTTCAGAGACTTTCCAACTGAATCCAAACATAATCCACTGAATGTTGCATCTGAATGTGCAGTCTTTTTAAAGAGGTCATATATTAACATAATAATATTAATACTATATTAGTATACTATATTAATATATAATGGCCTCTTGTGAGCTTTTAGCCATGTTATAATGTTGTGATTTCATCAAAAACATACCTGGAGTTTTGTTTCATTCACACGTTTCAGTAGCCTAATCCTTTTATTATTAGTCTGTCTACTTTGTCTATACCTCCAGAAATGCTCTGTTCCACCTTGTGATGAAGTCATGAAGGTTTAATTTTGATGTTCACAGCTCCTTTTACCTTTTTTTTTGAGTAGACAATGGAAATTCCAGGGCCGAAGTTAAATTATTCTAGTGAAGGTGCATGGAGTTTAAAAACACAGTGGAGCACTTCTTGTATTACCACATGACACAAGGTGGTACTGAGAGATTTCTGTTGTAGAGACGAATCTAAAGTAGAGACGAACCTAGAACAATGTAAATCTATAGGGTTTGTGTGTTAAACAAAACACTACTCTGGGTCTGTTTGTGATGAGGAAACAACATTATAACACAGACCCTGGTCAGGTTGGGCTGGGCTTATAGATGCTGTGATGCGTGCAGGGGTGGGTCAGAACAGAAACACTGAGGTTTTGCGGGTTAGAAAGCACCTGACTGCATTATATCGAATGTATTTGTACAATGTGTCCATGTGATTTACTCTACATTTAAAGAAGGGCTATTACACTGCTATGAGGTATTAACTGCTAACACATAACATATTAACATCAACAAGGTACCTTTTATTGTTTTTATTGCTCTGAGTCCCCCTGCTTTTGCTCTCTCACTAACTCACACCCCTTTCAGAGCGCTATCATCAACGTACATCTCGCTAAGAAACTACTGCACCTCGCATCAGGTTTGTCAAGTTGTTGTGTAGTTTTGTATCATGTTTTTGTGTGGAAGCGTGGGTGAAGTATTCTTGTGGACGGATTGGACAAAATCTTACAGCTAAACTTGAGGAGGGTTCGAATACGGCCCGGGAGAGATCGTGAAAATACTCAAACATGTATGGATGACATCTAAAACCAGTTCAGGCATGTTTTTGATGAGGAAACAACAGTAGAAATCTCCAAAACAATCAAACTTGCATAATACCACCTCTTTAAAACAAAAAAGTCTTTGAAACAGCTTATGGTTAGGCCAGTTAGGAGCAGTAATAAAGTTTTTGGCTAAGCTTCCCCATGAACAACTCTACTTGTATTTTCCCTGTCAACAACATTCACTGTTCAGTTCACCTGTCGTCTGTTCATTGTTATTCCCAGGTTGTTCCCTGTCCCACTCCCTTCTCTGGACTGCAACTGTTTCAGATGACCTACCTCGGACTGCCCAGTGATCATGGGACCATAGAAGTCTGTCTATGCCCTGGATCCTCCCCTTCCCTCCCTCGTTAGTTAAATCAATGATCTTGTTAAACTCTGTGAGGTGACAGCTGCTGGGATTTTAGGCTTTACCAAAATAAACTGCACTGAATATGTTTTATACGTGTTAATGACTGTTGGCATGTTCATTTAAGGGTTAGCTACTCTCTCCTGAGACAAATAACTCAGAGTTTTTGGTTTCACTAAAAAGGTTTGGATAAGAGTTAGAAAATCAGACTTTATCCTGTCTTAGTATAAAGATTCAAATAATATTACTCAAAAGACCTACATCATTTTGCTGCAGCATTAAAAGTATAAAGTTTAAAAGTTAATATTTTAAGATTTAATTCCAGAGTTTAAAATAAAATTAACAGATAAAATGTTCTACTGTCTACTAAATGTAAGTAAATAAATAATATAAATGAGCCACGCGGTCCAGAGCCAGAGGAGAGGGCAGAACCTCTTTAGATCAGTCATTATTCTCCTGTAGAGCCATAAGCCTCTGGAACCACCTCCCATATGAAATTATATCATGTACAAATAATTAAATGTTTGCACGCCTCAACAAACAACGCCTTTTAATCAAACAAACCTGTCCACATTAATCTTCCCGGTATCAATGTAACAATACGAACTGCACATATGTAAAGAGTGGATGGATGTGGTGACTGAGATTGAATGGGACTAATTGTACTAGTTTTATTGATTGACTGGATGAATAATTGCATTAATATAAATTGTATTTTTTTTATTGACATTTATGACATCAATCTGTCCAGGGACTGAAGGTGGAAATTAGTAATTCTGCTATAACCTGCACAAACATATGACATTTTGTGTAGCTCAATGTTTGTATGTGCATTGTCCAAATAAACTAAAGTCTCCTAGAAATTTTTTAAGTGTACTGTATTTTTTGGACTATAAGTCGCACTTTTTTCATTGTTTGGGTGTTTTCTGAGACTTATACTCCGGTGCGACTTATATATTCAAATTTTCACACTGACAGCCACAAGAGGCTCTAGGCTCGTGGCTGTTCCTATTACTCCTGTACCACTGTCACTTGGCTTGACTGCGCATGTCTCCTGCAGAAAGAGCCTCTGTCCTGCTGCAAGTAGTGAAATATTCAGCTGTAAATTGTAATCGAGCAGCAGAAAGAAAGTTTGGAGTGAGTGAGAAACTTGTGAGGGACTGACGAAAGGCGGGGATGGAGAACACAGCTTCACGGTAACCGGGAGGATGAATGCAACTGTCCTGATGTCATTGGATGAATTGACAAAGCCTGGACTTCACTGACAACCAAAACCATCCTGTCGGGATTCAGAAAGGCCAGAATAATTCTAACTGGAATAGATGCCGAGTCTGACGACAGCTACACAGAAGAGGAAGGGGTACTACGTTTACCTCCGGAGGTCATGGAGTTGCTCAGAAGTGACACCGAGGATGAAGAATTCAATGGATTTAGTGATTTGGAGTGAGATGGAGAGTTTGTTAAACTTGTTCTGTTCTGTTGTTTATGTTATAGTTTATCTGAAGAACTGTTCATATGTGACGTTAACAGTCTGTTGTTCTCTGTTCTATTGTTATTACTAGAACTTGCCTTTCAAGATGAAATGTCGGTTCCTGGTCTCTGATTTTATAAAATAAACTTCTCCCCAAAAAGTGCGACTTATATATGTTTTTTCTTCTTCATTGTGGATTTTTTGGCTGGTGCGACTTATAGTCCGAAAAATATGGTACAGATACTATAATTAAATGTAATAAAACTGAATGATTGGCACTTCCCAGCAGATTTTAGTGTGTGAGGGCATCAAAGATCAGGATTTTGTCATTTGAATCAAATAAGTGTAAAGTATCATTAAACTCTTGTCGGGCCTAATGAAGTGCACCAGGTCCATCTGTGAGTGACCGATCAGAGGTCTCCTTCAGGAGCAGATTCAGGTTAACCTCGGGGTTAGAGGAATAAAACCATCTCTGGACCAGGTTAGGTTCACAGTGAGTTACCATGGTGACTGAGTCTGGGTTTGGGCCAACACCCTGTGAAACTGAAAACTGACCTATTTTCAGGGTTAACAAAGTCTGAGTTTGGCCTAAAGCTGCTTCTTGAAACAGAACATGTGTGTTTTGTTTAATTTGTGCTTCTGCTCCTTGGCCAATACACTCCTGTAAAATGTTTGTAACCTCAGTGTTTTTATAAACCCTGGTTAAATAAAGGAATAAATAAAATCAGTGTTGTTGAGTCAAACTGTCGGATACCTTGATGTGGTAGCGATGAGCGATGTCCAGCAGCAGAGGCATCAGGTTGTCTATGGGCTCTCCATTGTCGTCTTTGTGGTTTGGTGGATACCACGACACCGCCATGACCCCTGACAACACAGTAACCATGGCAACAAGTCAGAAAAAATATAATTCATGACTATTTTTACTTGTACATATATATTTATATAATTATGCCTTATTTGATGTTGGTTTCTTGCTATTTTTGCTACTCGGTCTGAGGGATTACACAAATATAAGACCACATGGGAACAGAAAAGAAAGTACTATGATTTAATGCTGAAAATCACATTCCATTGTTTAAATAAAGAGCGTTTTCCATTAACATTGTGGTATCAGAATGGAAATCGGATGGAAAGTCCCCCTTGCTGGAAGGTCCCCAAGACAGAAAATCCTCCCGAATTGTATGGAAATCTATATATATTTAATCTTCATCACCTTGGCATGGCAACACTCAATAAACTCTGGTGAGCAGGAGTGAGTGCCACAAATATTTCAGGATTTTGTCTTACATATTTCAATGAAATACATACTGTAGTTTGTAGTACATACTTCCTAAAAGTGATTTTGAATTTTTGAACAAATTCTGTAGCTTTCTAAGGGGCCGTTCACACCAAAGCGTCAAAAAACGCCTTGACGTCTCTATTTGGAGCCTTTGCGTTTGAGTTTAGACGCCCCGACGCGCGTCTTTGACGCCGTGGACGAACGGGACAGAAATACTTGACGCGCGTCCGTTGCCCTGGAAACAAGAGCCCGGTCCCGCTCTTTTCCAGAAACAATGTCAGACCGGACTGAGAGAGTGTTTTTATAACATAAAACATCAGCGGAGGAGATCGGGTCGACGACTGGGGCGTATATATATTTCTACTCCGCTAATGACACTGGATCAGTCCCGGTCTAGTCCTGGTCTAATACCGGTCTGGTCCTGGTCTAATCACGGTCTAGTCCCGGTCTAGTTCTGGTCTAATCACGGTCTAGTCCCGGTCTGGTCCCGGTCTAGTCCCGGTCTAGTCCTGGTCTAATCACGGTATAGTCCCCGGGTCTAGTCCTGGTTTGGTCCTGGTCCGGTCCTGGTGTATTCCTCGCGATCGGCTCGGTGATTGTGGCGTATATATTTATTCTCCGTTCATGTTTGTGGTTCTCGTTCTGGTTCTCGGGTCTTTCTTCCTGATAATAACGTCGCTGCGTCTCTGGATACTCGTCCCTGATTGGTTGACGCGGCGCGTCTGACGCGAAAAGTTCAGCATTTTCAACTTCTTGACGCTGACGCCGTCTTGGCCGCTGACGCCAAAACGCTCAAGACGCGCCGCGTTGACGCCAGATTCGCGCCGCGCTGACGCCGAAAACGCGCCGCAAAAACGCAGGACGCTCTAGTCGCGCGTCCACATAGACTTTACATAGAAAGTGGACGCTTTGACGCTTTGGTCTGAACGGGCCTTAAGTTTCTTGTTTTGCGTTGCTTCCAAATTATGTTCATGGCAGCAGGTAAGGAAATAATTCTTAATATTTCTTCCAAATCCACCGTTATAGATGCTATAGGACATGGGGAACAAGAAAAAAATATTTAAAATTCAATTTCATAGTAAACGTCTGCGAGCAGATGAGGATTATATTGATATTACATACTGAAAAAATGTGTGCTGCTTCAGGAAAATCGGTAAAATGACATAAACAAGGCCCAATATTTGGTCTAGCTACATTCACATTTCATTTTATTATGATATAAAATGCAGATTTTCTAACTCAATACAAGCCCAAGAACAGGGGGTGCCCAGAGGGGGGAGGGGAACATTCTCGCCAAGAGCTGGGACTTTCAAGCCAGGGGGACGCTCGAGCCGGTATTAATCAGAATCAATATTGAGTATTGTGTCTATTCCTTAGTACTGAGTGTAGGTTTTGGTTACCTATTGCAGCCATACGCAACTGCTGCATGTGATTCTCCACCACCGCGGGGTCTTTGGAGCTGTAGGGGCCCAGGGCGGGGTAATAGTTGGACCCAATATCATCAGGAGGTACGTGTCTGCCTTGTGGATAACCTTGAGCCACTTTAGCGTCCCAGTGCGGCAACTGCGGATGGTCCCAGTGAATGTATTTCCCGTCAAACTTCGGATTCCCGTACCAAGGATAGTAGAACGCGTGCACATAATAGTTCGGAGGGGGGAATTTTTTCAGAGTTTCTTCCAGCTGGAGGTCTCTCTCTGGTCGGGCGGGCATTTTGATGGTTTTGCTGTCGGCCATTTTGTCTTTCTGGTTGGTTTCAGGGGGTTGGACCAAGCTGACCGGGCTGGAGTCTTCAGGCGGCAGGTTCCTCAGCACCAGGGACACGACGACGACAAGGAAAAGGAAAACCAAGACGGGAATGCAGGTTTTGCGTCTGAATCTCACCATTGTTCACCGGGAGAATGGACGGTTCATGGTCGGAATTGAAGATGGAATGTCCCAGTTTTGGATTCCGTTCATTTTAGAGCGGTGAAGAGTGACCTAAGGGAGTACATGAACATTAGACTTAACAATATGAACTCAAACAGCGAGACCAGACACAATAATTGCAAAAATATTGAAATATTGTATCGTTTAATGTGATGATACAGTATCGATATCGTAGTCTGCTGTATAAATATATCGCCAAGAGCATTTTTTAAATAAATTTTATTCAATTATTTTGTTACAGAGCTACAGTTTTGTTGCTTGTTTAGTAGAAGGAAACTCATTTATGCGACACATTTGACATTTTCACTGTTTTGATGATTAACCCTCCTACACCCCTAGGTATATTTTTGTACTTATCAATTTTTCTTTTTTGCATAACTTTGGCTGTATAGCACCAAATAGCAACAAAACTGGCCAGGTTGTGTATTTTGTGGTGTATTTTAAATTTCTGAGTTTTTTTTCCCCCCAAGATCACATTAATTTTACAGTCTATAATCAAAATAGTTACACCCCGGTCCTTCATGTACATAATTTGAGACATACAAAACTGGCATTTAAGGGGTAAAAATGTCAAAATATGATATAATATTTGATACGTATGATTAGGGCAGAAGTAACTGAAGACAATGGTATAAAAAAGTTGAACACAAATCTGTACTGCATGAAAATATTGTGGTATTCTTTTTCGATGTACATTTTTGTCCCGAAGGACCACAGGTGTAACTATTCGAGTTTGTGCAAAAACTAAAAAAAAAAAATTAAAAATCTGTGTTGGCAATATAATATAATCCCAACACAAACAAAAGAAATTTACTTGAAAGATATAGATAGATATAGAAATAAATTATTTTATTTATTTTTTATTTATTTAAATTTTTTTTATGCACATAATTTGAGACTTTCGCAGACAAAACTGGCATTTAAGGGGTTAAACTTTCAAAATTCTATATATTCAGTAATATATAGTTTAATTGACAATATTTTCCATAGCAACAGATCTCAAAACCTTTTAATTTATGTAACAGGTTTTCATGTTTTTTTCTGATTCTGACTTAGTTTGGTGGGATAATACCTGTGATGAATATTTATCATAGTTTTAAATCTGTTCAGAGGCAGTTTGTGGGAAAAAAAAAAAAAGTTGAGAAGAAAGGAAGTAGCTGTGTGAGATCTAAAACAGAATTCCTCTACCTACGTCATCAACTATCGACAATTTATGCTCAATGAAGGTACTTTTCTGACAATTTAAACATTGATTTAACAAAATAAAGGTGTTATCATTTATTTTTATTAGTCTAAGTATAACTATTATGTAGTTAAAACACGTTTCAACCAGGAAGTAAAATTATTACCACCACAATAAATAAATACACAAAAATAATAATAAGCAAGAAATATACATATGTTTTTGTGAAATTATCACTTTAAACATAAAATTTAGCTGTTAGTGGTCACAATATTAATTCATAAAAAATATATTATGTAAACCTCTGCAGACAAGACATAAGACATGTATTTTGAGTTATTATTGCAGCATTTGAACAGGTATGCAATGATTTATTCTATTTTATTTGCAAACCACGAATTCACAGTTAATTTAAGTTGTTTAAAGGTTAAAGAAATCAAACTAGAACAGTTTAAATTGTGCATTATTGCAAAAATAGAGGACAAGAAATAGCAAAAAACATGCATTCTCAAATCCATGCATTCTCAAATCGACATTTTATCAAGATATTTCCAATTTAGACACGTGCACAACAGTTGCAAAGGTTAAATAGTTAAACTGTACCTGCATGGATGAACTTTAGCCCAATAAACACAAGCAAATAGAGACCAATGTGACTCATCATTTGCATTCTGCGACGAGATTTTGATATTTAAGCCGATTCCACAACGAAACCAGTAAATTTAAATGCGTTACAGGTCTGAGAGTAGATACTAATCCTCTGAAATGAATCTTAGTGCGTTAAATTTGCCCCTAAGGATGCAGAGGACGAGTTTATCCTACATTTCTGGTTCGGTAGACGAGCCTGGACTGCAGTATGGATACGTAAATAATGTGGATAAGGACGAAGACGTGAGTTTAAGGTATCCGGTGAGCTCCAGATGAAATAGGAAGTGGATGCGCGCTGCTGGGCGGGGCTTAAGCGGAAACGGAAGGGATTCGGTTTAAAGTGACACTGCCGCTTTTGTTGAGGAGGAGACATGACTTAAAACCGATAAAAAAAAATTGCTGATATAAACTAAATATAACAAATAAAAATTGTTTATTTGTATTTAAATAGTAAAGGGGCAAACAGTTTGTAATTTTTCAGTTTAAAGGTATAAATGGAGGTGCTAAAGGGCGAATGGCGGGTGTATGTATGTGTATGTAGGAACCATATTTTAAGCTTGAACAATATTTTAAACAATAAAACAGGCCAAAAACAAAACAAACAAACAAAAAACAACTATTAACTATTAAAACATACAATATCTATAGGAAATACTTATAACAGTATCACTCTCCTCTAGATTTTAAGTTACAGTTCTTTTATTTGGTTAAGTATACTTGGTTTTGTGGTCTTGTTTGTTTGTTTTTTTGTGTTTTTTTTTTTGTTTTGCTCTCTTGTGTAATTAATTGTACATCACCCCTCTACCGTATGTGTTATCTGTGTGATTTTGTGTCCCTTTAATGTCCCTGTATTTGAACATATTGAATAAAAGGTTATGTGTGAACGGAGGCGACTCTGCAATGGGAGTCTGGGATTGGTGTGAAAGGGGGACATTTTTTTTCCAATTTGTTTGAGTAAAATATTTGCCTTACCCATACACTGGACTAAGTGAGTGTGACGTCACCCACAACATTGGACTCTAGTCAAATGAAGCTCACGAGGCGTGAATTTGGAGCCAAGTTTCATATTAGGAATAAGAATATTTATGGACAAAATAGAAAAATAAAAACACCAGGACCATGTGGAATGGGTTAATATGAACATTTTAAGACCAATTTTTCATTGTAAAGTCAACTGGAGCCGGAGTTGGTGGAGCCAGAATTATGACCATGCTCACTTCCTATTTGGAATTTTCTAGATCACTATTTCCCAAATTTTTTTCTGGGGACCCATATTTTAAAATTCATGTGTTTCACAATCTGTGGTTTCAGACTAATAATTCCCTCTATTTGAAGATTTTTTTTTTCATTATTTATTTTTATTTAAATTGCTTAGTTGCATTGACAGTTGAGGAATAAAAGATAACACATTTGCTATTTCAAACCTAAACATTCTGCAGCTGCTTTGACTGAATCCCACCACACACACAGAGACACAGTTTTGGCGCTCCTTATAAAAAACTGCTCAGATATTCATTTTTCCAAGGAACTTTTTACATTTTTTAGATGATGGAGCAAATGATGCAGAGACCGAGGAATGACCGGAGGAGGGAGAGGACGAGGGAGAGGAGGAGGAACGAGTCTCGTGAAGTACGGCACCTTTTATGTTGTTTGTTTGTTTCATTGTTGCATAGTGACAGACAGTCAGATATTTTGTGTTTGTTTTGTAAAATATGTAAAAAAGAAAAGTTTTGCTGTTGTTCCATATAAATCCTTAATATATATTCAGTAAAATGGTTTGCACAGGGTTCCCATTAGCCTGATTCAGCATTAGAATTAGTTCGCTCGATGGTAGGTGGGCACTTTTTTATTTAACCAATCACTGCTATTTGGTTGTGACGTATGTAATGCACCGCTAACGGGGCTAACTGGTATATTAAGCTTTTCCCAAATCCTGTAGGAAGAAGGACAATAACGTCTTTCCCCTTGATAAAATTCATCAAACATTCTCTTTGTTCAGGCTTTAAATCCGCGATCTCGGGAATCATTGTCAACACAAAATATATGGCTCTTTGCTGATTGGCTGGTGCCTGAACTGGCACTTCCAGAGATCTTGCAAACCGTCTAGTGTATTCCGATTCCTGACTTAGTCGCTGGAGAGAAATGGAATTGAGTGGAGGCACTAGGTGGTGCCAGTCTGGCTAGGTTCTGAGTCTTTTTCACTGACAAAATTTTAAGACTTTTCCATGACTTTTTCATGATCTAAAGTGAATTTTCCATGACTTTACGGCACCTATATGTGTAGAATTGATCTTACTGTCAGTGCATTTATTGTCGTCTCTTTTAAACAAAAGGCGCAGACGTTCGGAAATAAACATAATGGCCTAATGAGAACGTAACAGAATGCTGTATCTGTGTGAAAGAGATACTAAAATTCCTTGACTTTTCCAAAACTTTCACTGAATTTACAAAATTCCATGATATTTCCAGGCCTGGAGAATGACATTTTCAATTTCCATGACCGTGGGAACCCTGTTTGCAGATTAATGGACTAACTTAAATGACTTAAAGCTACAGTCCTTCTATTTTTGTCTCATTAAACTGTAAATCAGCAGAGTTTGCAATAGACACTTACACAGGCTGCAATAAGCATTAATAACTAAATATTACATAAATATTAACTAATATCTTCATAATTACTAACTAACCGACTTAATTAGCAACAAATATGTGGACCCTACTGAGCAACGTGACTCTTTGTGCTCCAGAGTGATTTACGTCCAGAAGGCCTAAAGGAGAAGGTGATCTACTACACCGCTGTGTTCCTGCGGGTGGCGCTGTGGCTGGCGATCGCGTGGGCCCTGTCGCACCTGCACATGGGGGTCCCCTGCTTCGTGCTGACCGTGCTGGTGTGGGTTTACTCCGAACCCCTCAAGGCTCTCTTCTCCAGGGTCAAGCGACGCCAAAAACCCGACCAAAATCAGGACAAAACACAATAAATCTTCTGCATAAAGAAGGAGAGTTTTGTAATGAATTATTAGAATTATTAAGAATTTATTATTAACCTTTATACTTTTTTACTCTTTGTTATTATATTATATTGTGATGAGTGAGCTACTGTGTCCAAGTAATTTCCCTTGTGGATCAATAAAGTTTGTCTAAGTCTTAACTAAGTCTGAGAACAGATTTGATGAGTTTAAAGGAACTGTGTGTAAAATTTAGATGTTAAATTTCATAAACTTGACCTATCCATGTCCCCAGATAAAAGGTATGTTCAAATCAAGTAACATTATAACTTTTACTGAAAAACAATTTTAATGCCGATTAATTTTTAGTTACAAAAACACTGGAAACCAAACCACAGAGTTCCTTTAAAGTGACAAAAATGAAAGTACAGTAATACCAGTTTTATGTATTTAACTGAAAAAACATAAATTAAAAAAATATAAAACTATGTATATCAGTTATATGAAAATGTAATATTATTTTGAAAAGTCAAAGTGCCCAAAATTAAATTAAAATAAATAAAATACTTTAATTTAATCTATAAATAATAAATAAAATTACACTACAGAAAATATAAAACCTACAATTTTTACAGTATCAACTTAAATGAAAAAAATCTTAAACATTTTCTTCTTCTCACTCCTTTTTGAATCAATTTTTAATTTTTTGTTGTTATTTCTGCTATGATTTCATTATTGTTATATGTTCCATTGTAAAAGAATGTACATTTCTTGCCCCAAATAAATGCATAAATCTCTCAATCTTATAAATCTCAAAGTAAAATTAAAAATTCTCAAAGCTTAATTTGAAATCACCAAGTTCAAAAATTGATAGTATAGGGTAATAATAATAGATTTAAGTCTCCACATAACCAGAAAAATCCTTCAAAAGTTATCATAATAAAGGTAAATTTATAATATTCTATGTCACAGTAAATAAATAAAGTACACACACCACAGTTCTTATTTCCATCCATTTTATTTAACTGTATAGACTTTCAAACAAACTTGTACAAATTGCAAAACAGCTTTTGGTAACACCTCATTGTAATACATTTACTCTTAAGTTCAGGAAATAAATTATGTAAATAAGAGGTAAACATTGAGAAAAGAAAACCGAAAAATACAACCGAATATCTAACTCTGAGAGCGGTCCAACGAAATAAAGCCAAAACATATTTATTAAAAAGAGGCAACTGTTAAAAAAACAATCTGCGGTTTTGGACAATGTACCTTTAAATGCGTTGAACCATTTATTCTTAAACTGAAACTAATCTGTAAACTTTCATTATACATTTGGAAAAAACCTGTTATTCTCAATTTCAACACCAGGGGGCACTATCAGTCTGATTCTTTCTTCTCAGTCAAGACAACTTAAAAAAAAAAAGATGAACAAATTTTTAAATTCTGTATATTTTCTTCATATGTGAATCTTTTCAAATTACATTCAAGCTCTAGCTGATGATTTGTCCATACATTTATTTTTATTTTCTATTTCACTTCCAAATTTTACAAGAATTGTGCAAAAATTGTGGAAAAATATTTGGAGCATGAGTTCAGTCTCGCAACTTTGGTCATTTTAGTTTACTTTCTCTTTAAGTGGGGTGGTATTTGTAGCTAAATTATTTATTTTAAAATAATTTCAAAAGGACCTGTACCGGATTTTCTGGCCAAAGTCTGAGAAAAATCTGTGAAAAACTCAAGTGTAAGACAAATGAGGAATGACTTTGGACCAATGCAAACCGTTTTTTTTTTTTAAGTGAACTAGTTTTGTTTTTCACGTTTTAAGACAAGAAAAAAAATCAGGTACAGCGCCTTAAATAGGTAAGGAACCCGAGTACATGGACTTTCCAAAAACATGCAAAGCCAACACCGTTAAAACCCAAAAAAGTCTGGGAATTGAACCGGGAACCTTCACGCTGTTGCCGCCTAGAAATTTTAGATCACTTACTCGACCCCACTTTTTTGTATTTTTTTCCTCCAAATTTCAACAATAAAAGATAATTTGAGAAGACAATTTTGTATTTTGTAAACACCATCTCACAAAAAAAAAAAAAAATCCCCGCAATAATTTGTATAAAATATTAAAATTGTACGTATAATTCTCTTTTCCTGATAACATTTCAATCCGCATTTTCATTCACGCCGGTCTGTCCACATTCTTTACCAGTTAATGCTTTCGATTCCTTCTGTCCAACATTACCCAAAAAAAAGAAACCAAACAAAAAAATTAAACAAAACATGGTTAGTGCACAACACCACGTGCACATGCAAGGGTTAAAACCTCCGAAATACGTGTGGTTTTCTATACGGATTCAACATCGTACGAGAATCTCAGTCTCTATAGCTGAGAGCGATCAAGGCAAAACAATGTCATATCTATTGGATCTTTCACTCGAGAAAAGAAAAAGAAAATGAAAAAAAAAAAAAAAAAGACACATTCTCGACTTCCTCTCAAAAGAAGTCCTTAATTTACAACACGGAACTTCGAAAATCCAAAAGTCCACCACTGTAAGGTTGGTTAATAATATCAAAAATACCGACGTTAACGACAGGCAAGTCAAATGAATCGCACGGCAAAATGTATGTACACGGACACATTAAGAAAAGAGCTGTCAGTGGAGTTGGGGAGGGGGGGGGGAGAAGGGGGCGGGGTTAGATAGGCCCCCTGTACCTGGGCAGGCGCGGCAGGGGGGAGAGGGGGGGCCGGGGGTTCACGCGGAGAGGAGGGACCGGGGGTTCACCTCTTCTTGGGGGCCTGGGCGGTGCGCGGGGGGGTCACCGGTCGGCCCGAGTTCACGCCTCCGTACTGGTACTTGGCCTTCTTCTCCGACGGCTTTAGGATCTGGACACAGACACGGAGGTTCAGAGGTGAAGTAAATATAAAGTAAAATATAAAGTAAATATAAAGTAAAAACAGGGAAGGGCTGTAAGATTAATCGAAAAAAAAAATGTAAGTACTCAAATTTCTCCACAATAATTTTACTTGGCATAAAAACGCCTTCTAACTGTAAAAACTCTGTACAGACTAGGGCTGGGAAGAACAGGGTCCCTCACGATTCGATACGATACACAATACATGATTCGGTTTAATTTAATGCGCCTTAATAGTTCCAAAAATACAGTACATATTTTTCACAGTTTGGGGATTGGTAATTAAATTTTTTCACGGTTTGGGGATTGGTAATTACATATTTTTCACAATTTGGGGATTGGTAATTACATATTTTTCACAGTTTGGGGATTGGTAATTATATTTTTCAGTTTGGGGATTGGTAATTATATTTTTCAGTTTGGGGATTGGTAATTATATTTTTCACAGTTTGGGGATTGGTAATTACATATTTTTCACAGTTTGGGGATTGGTAATTACATATTTTTCACAGTTTGGGGATTGGTAATTACATATTTTTCACAATTTGGGGATTGGTAATTACATATTTTTCACGATTTGGGGATTGGTAATTACATATTTTTCACAGTTTGGGGATTGGTAATTACATATTTTTCACGGTTTGGGGATTGGTAATTACATATTTTTCACAGTTTGGGGATTGGTAATTACATATTTTTCACGATTTGGGGATTGGTAATTACATATTTTTCACAGTTTGGGGATTGGTAATTACATATTTTTCACAATTTGGGGATTGGTAATTACATATTTTTCACAATTTGGGGATTGGTAATTACATATTTTTCACAGTTTGGGATTGGTAATTACATATTTTTCACAGTTTGGGGATTGGTAATTACATATTTTTCACAGTTTGGGGATTGGTAATTACATATTTTTCACAGTTTGGGGATTGGTAATTACATATTTTTCACAGTTTGGGGATTGGTAATTACATATTTTTCACAGTTTGGGGATTGGTAATTACATATTTTTCACAGGTTTGGGGATTGGTAATTATATTTTTCACAGTTTGGGGATTGATAATTACATCTTTTTCACGATTTGGGGATTGGTAATTACATATTTTTCACGGTTTGGGAAAAATATCTAAAGGTGATTTTTGAGACAAGTTTTGTAATCACAATTAGATTTGCGGTTTCTGCATTTTTATAAACCGGATCCTCTTGAGATTGAAGCGTCAGCATTTATCTGTGGAAAATGGACCTGTGGGTCAATGGACAACCACTCTACCAACTGAGCTACTGTCGCTCAATTGTTGCATGTTTTATTGGATTGATTTGATTGTGATTAATCTTACAGCCCAAACCCAGACACAGGGAGAACGTGCAAACTCCACACAGACTGACCCCGCCTTAAACGCCTTTAAAACACCGAGCCTAAAAACAACACCCACAGTGAACCTAGCGCCCGATCCATTTTACCTGGAAGGAGCACATGAGCGATTCGTCCACGCTCATCATGCCGCCGGCGTTATCAAACTCCCCGCAGTAGTTGGGCGCCGAGAACAGGGTGACCAGCTGACGTTTGGCAAAGAACTCGTACCCGTCCTCCACGACCTGTTGAGAAAGCACGCCGTTATAATAGCTCTGCCCAGACAAATCAATACCCGCTCAAAAACTCATCACGAACAGCGCGCACAGTCTAATAACAGCGCTGGAGAGGTTAGAAGTCCACACCTCCTCTGGCTAAATCTACACGAGCAGAGGAGATGGAGATGCAGAAATGGATTGAGTCGCCTGAACCATGATGTTAAAAGGCGCTATATTACACAAAATGGACTCTTGTGAGGTTTAAGCCATGTTATAATGTTGTTTCACCATCAAAAACAGACCTGGAGTTGTGTTTTGCTTCATTTGCACGTGTTTGCAAAGCTCAAAATGCTCCGTTCCTCAATAAAGATTGACTGAAATTATCCAAATGATTCTAGTGAAAGTGTTTAGAGTTTAAAAACACAGTGGAGCATTTATTATATTATCGCATCACAACATGGAATAGATTTTTTGTTTGAGAGAAGAATAAGAACAAGGTACCGTATTTTTTGGAATATAAGGCGCACTTAAAATCCATTCATTTTCTCAAAAATCTACAGTGCGCCTTATAATCCGGAGCACCTTATGTGTTAATTCTGGTTGTGTTTACTGACCTGGAACCGATTTTATGTGTTACACGGTGCTCAAAAATCTGTCAAAATGTTTAAGTACGACTTTGATGAGCTAAGAAGCTGCACCACTTGATGGATTGTCGCTACTGTAGTCAGGAGCCTCTCAGACTTAGTCCGACAGAACCTGAACCGCATCAGTGCACAAAGAACGAGCAGTTTTTTTTTCAGCGTTTATAGTTTATGCAAATGAGTCATGTGGTTTTAAGTTTTGTTTCTGTAAAACGTAAAAAAATGTGCACAAAGCTGACTTATGTATGAAAATAGATGAGAGAATTCAACATTATTGATATTGCACCTTATAATCTGGTGCGCATTATAGTCCTAAAAAATTATTTTGGTCATTACTGAAATCACGATTATTCAAACGATTTTTTTTTTTGTTACAAGATGCATTTATTCAGCATTTCTCTCTCTCAAAAAAAAAACACTTTGTTATTTATAATTTATGCAAACCTTCCAAATTTAAAATAAATATAGGCTACAAATGAATGTTAGAGCAGTTTTGCAATGTATAAAACATAAAATGAATAAAATATACTTTGAACATGAAATAAGGCATAGAAAAACATAAATGTATCCTAAATAAACTATATATCCAGCTGTTCTACAATCTCTATATTTAAAAAAATAAACTAAATATACTTATTTATATAAAAATATCCCTTATTATATGAGTTTGGAGATTGTTTGACACACAAATCGAAATCGTGATCAAAATTCGATTCATTGCACAGCCTTAGTGTAAACAATGTTTAAGTTCCACGTTTCCATTCGTGCCTAGTTCACTACAGCTCCACATTCAAGTTTGTCTCATTCTCAGTTTATGTTCAGGCCTCATGTGAAAGCTCAGAACCTCCAGAATTCCCTCACTGAGCGGCAGAGGCTGCACTAGCACTGACTCATGATTGGCTGCAGGAACTGGGGTTTAGGTAAAGAGGCATTTTAGGTTTAAACCAAATGTGTTACAATTAAACCATTTACCAGAAAGCTTTTTGGTACTTCAACTCCAAACATTTACAGAACGCTGGTTTAAACACATCCTCATTCTCAGTGCATTCCTGTCATGTTTTCTGTCTCGGTGAAGCTCTCGGTGCCGTACGAGGTAAGGAAAGTGACGGGCCCTGGAGTGAAGTGGAGAGCTGGATTCTTGCGGCGCGTGTGGGCAGAGCAGTCAACACAAAGTGAAGAGAGTGACTAATCGAGAGGAGCCTGCAGCCTGCTCCCGTGTCCTTGTGTTCTCAGCACCGACAAAACTCTCCACTAATATCTACAGGTGACAATCAGTGTTCAAGCTGAGGTACGCTTCATTCATAGGTTTCAGCGTACTGTTACATGCAATGTTTTGTAGGATTTTTTCATGTTCAAATGATACAGTGTTTAGTTTTTCATTGTTAATCGCCATGGGAACAGTCCGAACAAACTTTACTGATCCACAAAGGAAATATCACAAGAGATCTTCTGTATTATTCTGAAACCCGTGGATAAGTTGCGTTCATGTGACGTCGTAAAATATCAGAAAAATGTATTGATACTTTGCAACAACGTCATGCTGGGGGTATTCTGCATGTACGTCTACGGGGAAAGCTTGTGACTAGTGTTATCTGAGATGGACTCGTTTAACAGCGCAAATCTTCTCACCTGTTGCGGTTCTTTCTGGTCAGATTATGCTAAAAAATAAAACTCAGATTAAAATTTAAAGGGACAGTTTGGGATTTTGGACACAGGACCTCATTTCCTAGTGAGCCAGAGCGTTGGAGACGTGTGGAGACACTTTTTAAAAATATATTCCATCCAGTTCTTGTATTTGCAGAGGTCGTTGGTGCTAGACTAGTGCATGTCAATGGTCACAGTTATCCTGCCACTAAAAACAGTCTTACCCACTCCACAAAACACCCGAAGCAAATCTATTATTACACCAGACTGTCGATGTAAATGTCTGTGTTGATAGAATCACTTTAGAAGTAAAACCAACCTTGCATTTGAAGGATTTATGTCTGAGCAGCCGCAGCAGTACTTCCCGGCGGACTGATATTTGAGAAAATAGTCCCTCAACATGAAACGATTCATACGATGCAAGGTTAGTTTTATTTCAAACATTATTCTATCAACACAGACATTTACATTGACAGTCTGATGTAATAATAGATTTGCTTCGGGTGTTTTGTGGAGTGGGTAAGACTGTTTTTAGTGGCAGGATAACTGTGGCCATTGACATGCACTAGCCTAGCACCAGCAACCTCTGCAAATACAAGGATTGGATGGAATATTTAAAAAAGTGTCTCCACATGTCTCCAACACTCTGGATCATGAGGCCCTATGTCCAAAATTCCAAACCGTCCCTTTCATCGAGGACACGTCAGGTGGCAGATTTGTTGACTTGGTTTATGGTTCATATCTGTGTAATTATTGGACCTATCCACATGAAACTAAAACTGGCACAAATCTTAAAGGTGCATTGTGTAACCTTTCTGGTAGAGGGTCTGTTTCTCTGGATGTCATTGCTCTGCCTGGAATGTTCCACAGTATGACATTAAACAGCTCGACCTTACATTTATTCATTTAAAGGTGGTTTTAAAGCTCAAAAATCCCTAGAAATACAACATTCTGACTGTGAGCATGGTCGCCTCTCCACAGATCTGAGCTGTAACTTGGTCTGGTTTGGTCTCCATGAAGATAGAAAGGTTTAAAGCCATACTGTGAAACATTCCAGACAAAGCAATAACATCTCCATGGAAAAAAGCATTTGTTGGCACTACAATTCAACCCCAAAGATGTGATTGTGGTAATTTGCAAGAATTTAAGATTAATTTGGCAAGCTTGTGGTGTCAAATATTAAGACTGATGAAGATTTTAAATTTGTGGATTTAGACTTTTTAATTTTCAAATTCTAAAAAGGCAAACATGAACCTAGTGTCACTGAAATTGGTCACTGGGGCAACCTGTCAGCTAGATTATTTTCTTGTGGGGAAGAGAAGGATCCCGCTTAAAATTTGACAAATAAATAAACTGGTCAAAAGAGGATTGAAAAAACAAAACAAAACAAAACAATAATCATAAAAAAAGACATCTATTCAAGGTTTGAGCAAATCTAAACTAGTCAAAACTACCAAAACAAGACGATTCTGAATCCAAGCTTTTTTAACCCATTGCCCCGTTCTGCTGCAGCCCCCCGTTGTGGTCACCTGGTGCGCTCTGCAGATGAGGTCCAGGTCGTGGCGGTTGAGGAACTTGCTGACCACATCTGCCCCGAAGGTGAAGGAGACTCCGCGGTCGTTCTCCCCCCAGCCCTGCACGTCCTTATCGGGGTCGGACCACAGCAGGTCGCACAGCAGGCCTGGAGCAAAGAGCAGAGCAACAACGTCTGGAAGGTTATAATCCCACCGAGGTTTTTAGGTTTTTCTAATCATGACTTTGATTCTGTGGGAACGGGATTGCGATGTATTTATCATCATTTTACATCAGTTAAAGAAGACCTATTTGTGCTTTTGTCTGTTGTATAATTATTATCTTTGACATCCATGGACCATTAAGTTACAATTTGTACATTTTAAATCGTAATATTCATCTAAAATTGTTCATTAAAAAACACATCCACTGACTTCCGTGTTTGAAAACTGGGTATCAAAACAAATGTGGTGACTTAAAGACAAAATTAGAAAGAGCATGGATTTCTTCAGAATCGACAACTGAAACAAGTAAACTATTATGTATCTGAGGAAACAGAAGTTTTGTATTTTATTCGGAATGATACGAGCGTCTTCCAAAGGAGATGTCTTCCGTATTTGAGGGATGTGCACCATTTGATTGATTTAGTCCTGGTTTAGACTTTTCTTACTTCAGAAGTTTTTGTCTTCAGCTGGTAAACATATGCCGCAAACCATTTTTTGAGGAGGTCCTTGGTGAAGGTTTGAGAGCCACTAGATTAAATGGAGTCCATAAAGGCATTTTACGACGACATAAACCGATCATGTGCGAAATCCAATAGAGCTTTTTATTACGGAACTAATAATCAAGCCAGTATTTCTCTGCTGAAGTTACAGGGCCCAGATATAGTTTATGCAAAGTAGTTAATATATTCACTCCCTGGAATCAGCTCTCCTGTTCAGAGACGAATCAGGACTCTGGGTTCACACATGTTCTTGCTTCGAGCTATTACATTTAACAGACTATTTTAACTGACAATAGCATCCTCAGGCCACCTCTTCCCCACCCCGAGGAGAGCCTACTGGTTCAGGAGCTCCACCGTCAAAAGCTCAAGTGGATGAGCAGATCTCGGTCAGTAAATGCCAAGAACTGAGACTGAAAGTCCAGGAGAGAGTTCAAAGAGGCTCAAAGGGCTCTCAAAAACACAGCACATAAGCTCCAACATCACATCACAGTAAACTCCGCTATCTGCACAACCCATCTGTGAGGGACAAACTCAACCTGAAGCAGGAACTTCAAGTGCCAAGCGTGAAGTCTGAGAGCTGAAAGACAAACTGAACGACCAGAACAAGCTCAAAGAGTTTTCAAAGACTCTCCAAGTGATTCTGCTGTGAACCCTGTCATTTTGATCTTAAAATGTTTGTATTAACTCACGCTACATGATCCTGGTGTTTTTATTTCGCTATTTTGTCCGTAAATTCCTATTCCTATTGGAGCTCCAAATTCACTCCTATAACTACTAGGATTGGTGAGCTTCATTAGACTGAAACTGAATGCGTAGTCCACAGTCTATGTTGAATACTTCACCTCCTCAATTGTAATGATCTTATAAAAATGATGTGATTCTATAATGTACGTGAAAATGACTAAAGTTTATTCATATAAGCAGCAGTCCTACCTGTGTCTGGTACATCTGTGGGCCTCATGATCCTACGAATCTGCTCCATGGACTGCAGATCAGGCGACAATCCTACAAAGACATTAAACACATAGACTCATTTAGTTTCAAGCTCACAGTTAGAGGACACAGACTAGAGCAGACGGTGAGTGAAAATGCTCCTCACCCCCGTGGCAGCAGAAGATCTTCTCGTCGATGATGGCAGCGATGGGCAGGCAGTTGAAGCAGTCAGTGAAGGTCTTCCACAGTTTGATGTTGAACCGGCGCTTACCTGCAAAATGAACAATCGATAAGTTTTAACAAAGAATCTAGAAAAAAAAGTGTGCAGGAGCCTAAGCGCATCTCTGTTTAGGTTTGATATTCAACAAACAAAAGGGTGTGAGTGATGAAATTAAAACCTGCTGGCTGATTCTAGCCAACTTGTGACTGTAATGTTATTTGAAAGTGTCATAACAGCACAAATCAGCTCAGTCAGTTCTTTCTGGTCAGATTGTGTTAAAACAAAACTCAGATTAAAGTCTAACTTGAGTAACAGAGCTTCAGACAGACCAGTGCTTCAAGTTAGCCTCACCCAAGGAATGTCTTAAAGGTTGGAACTTGAACACAGCAGCACAGTGAGTTTTGGTGATTTCTGTTTTTTTTTAACTTGCAAACATATTGGATCTAGTCGCTAATGTAAACAAACGTAAACACCAAAGAAAAAACTCAATAATTTTCGTAATTATCAGTATTTTGAGATTTCACTTCTTGGATTTGTGCCGATTGCCTCAAAATCTGAGCCGACTGCCCTGCGTGACGTTAGTTGGCAAAAAATGATTCCATTTCTAGAGTATTCCTGGTTAAATGAAGTCTAATTTGAGTCTTCCTCAGACCACATAAGTGTTGCGGTAGGTTAATTTGGAAAAGTCGATGTTTCTGAAAACCAAAAGCTACATTTTACACTAACCACTCTGAGTTAAGCAAAAGAAATAAATTAAGATTAAGACAAAAATACTGTTATATATGTTACATGAGATTGGCAATTCCAGGTCTGAATGATCCAAATGATTCTAGTGAAGGTGTATGGAGTTTAAAAACACAGTGGAGAACTTTCTGTATTCTGTTGTTTGCCGCTTTATGGTTTTTGCTTTCATTTGACTTTATTGGTTTTATTGTTTTAGGACTTTATGACAAAATTTTAGCAATTTACCTTTTTGTGGTCTTAATTTTATGATCTCTATGCAGCACTGGAAACTGCTTTGTTTGTAAAATAAAGTGGATTTGGATTTTGGATGTGAAGAATTCAGTCTAAATATACATGTGTGAATGAAACAAAACACAATACCAGGTCTGTTTGTGATGAGGAAACAACGTTAGAACATATCAGATCAGAAACTAGTGCAATATGGGCCTGTAAATGTCTTTTGGAGTCACTCACACTCGTCGTAGAAACCGTAGATGCGGTTGATGGAGGCGCACTCGTGGTTGCCCCTCAGGAGGAAGAAGTTCTCGGGGGTACTTGATCTTGTAGGCCAGCAGCAGGCAGATGGTCTCCAGGGACTGCTTCCCCCGATCCACGTAGTCTCCCAGAAACAGGTAGTTAGCCTCTGGAGGGAAGCCGCCGTACTCAAAGAGCCTCAGCAGGTCTGTGTACTGCCCGTGGATGTCCCCTGTGGACACGAGGGACAAAAGCGAGGGCGTTTGAACAAGTTTGAACAGCAAAACACAAATACAAACATGTCTAACTTTCCTGCTTCATTGGTTCTATATTCAAGGTTCCCACTCTTTTTCACTTACAAACTTTCAAAACTTTTCCATGACTTTTTCACGATCTAAAGTGAATTTTCCATGACTTTACGGCCCCTACATGTGTAGAATTGATCAGACTTTTAGGGCTAAATATGAAATGTTAACCCTTTCCACTCACCTTACGGTTTGGTAAAATACTGTCAGTGCATTTATTGTTGTCTCTTTTAAACAAAAGGCGCAGATGTTCGGAAATAATCATAATAGCCTAATGAAAACTTAACAGAACGCTGTAGTTGCGTGAAAGAGATACTAAAACTCCATGACTAGAAAATTACATTTTTCAGTTTCCAGGATTTCCATGACTGTCGGAACCCTGAATATTACGCAAAATTGACTCTTGAGAACTTTAAGCCATGATAAAATGTTGTTATCTCATCAAAAATTTACCTGGAGTTGCGTTTTGTTTCATTCACACATGTTTGAGTAATTCTGCACTCTCCAAACAGCTCCACAGCTCAAAAGGCTCTGTTCCACCTTGTGATGTCATGAAGCTGTAGTTTTCAAGAGAACAGCTACTGTTTGTCTTTTGTTCAGAAGAGCTTGGGAATTCAAGGACTAAAATTATCCAAATGATTTTAGTGAAGTTGTATGGAGTTTAAAAACACAGTGAACCACTTTCTGTGCACATGACATCACAAGGTGAAACAGGGTGTTTTCTTTTTGAGAGAAGAGCTCAGCCTATATAAATATACAGGGTTTGTGTGTTAAACCAGTGTGAATAAAACAAAACATAAGTCCAGGTCTGTTTGTGAAGAGGAAACAACATTATAACAGATCAGAAAACAGAGTATAATGGGCCCTTTAAAATATTACTTGTTCATCAACAATTACAGATGTGATGATTTCCAAATGGGATTAAAGACAAAACACTCTCTCATCAAAAGCCTCTGATTATTGCCATATTTCTTCATGATGTTGGCTGACATTCACACTGGGAGGCTTCAGACAGATGGAAAATATTGAGAATTAAAGTGGCAAAGCGACAGAACATTTCCCACAGGAACTTAAGCTGTGATTTTTTAGGAATGAAAAAAAAAAAAAGAGATCTAAACGGTTACAAAACATAACATTTCAGCAAAATGTCAGTCATTGACCTTTCCTAGATCAGACTTTTGCAGAATCAAATATCGTAGCACCAAACTATTACTTATCTCAGGTAAATGAAGTGATATAGTTTGTTTTGGCTGTGGTTAGATCGTCTCAAGTCAGGACAGAGGATTTTCACGCTCTATTGTCCAGTTTCAGATTCTTCTGGATTCAAACAAAATGTAGAAGAGACTGGCAGGTCAGGCAACTTGGATGAATGAGGATTTGCCATTTGTGCACAGAGATGCACTGAATCACAATATGACGATATCATAAAATAAGTGTTACTGGGTTCAGATTGCAATACATTTTTAAGCATCATTTTGTTCTATAATTGTTTTATTTACACATACAATACGTCTGACCGTCAAAAGTGATTAACATTTGGTTCAGCCAATCAAATGTATTCCTGGACTAACCCATGGATCTATTAAAATAACCGGAGAGGGTGTTGCTGCTTGTAGTTGCCTCCAGTTGACGAAGTGGCCACTCACTGATACTTCAGCGGAAAAAGTCCCCTGGGCTGAGAGAGGATTTTTCTCAGAGCGCAATCTAATCACAAACTGCTCGTGTTCGGCTGACAGGGCACCTACAACTTTCAAAAATATATATATAAACTTTTTCTCAGCTCAAAATCCTGTAGTTGTCTTAAAAAACGTTTTATAATTGCTCTGCTCTGCTCCGCTCTAGATCCTCTTGCTCCGATTGGTCAAAGCGATCATGTGACACACGAGCCTGCGATCCGTGCGTGTGTTCACGTGCATTCGCATGAGCCCGCGGGAGAAAAGACACTACTGCACATGCTCAGTCAGCCCACAACCACCGGAAGTACCTCGCCGGGCTAAAGGCGAATCTGAGATCATGTGCCATTGAGCTCGGCCCACTGATTTGAATGGGCGGTCATTTTGAAACCCCGGGACTTGGACTAACCTCGTTTCGTTTTCTCCAAATGGTAGATTACAACTGTACAGGGACGTAACAATATCTGAATCTCTCGATACAATATTTTCATGAAAAGCATCTCACGGTACGATATTCATTGCGATATTTTGAGTAAAACTGAATATATGCTACTTTTGTGTCATAATGCAAATAATTGAGATGTAAAAAATGTTTAATTAAAGAGTTATTTTTTGTAGATCAGACTGAAACAGAGCAAAGGATCATGGTATATGTAATTCTCTTTGTTTTTTGCACCATAACAATGAATTTAAGTAGAGAAACTTGTAATTTGATACACTGTGATGGCTCACGATATTATTGTGAGACTTTTGATGATACGATACCACGATATTTCAGTTATTCTTACATCCCTACAACTGTATCACATTATACAGTAGCAGCCACCACTACCTATTTCACCAGGCATTCAAATGTTACTACAGTCAGGTCTGGGAATCACAGGGTCCCTCATGATTCGATACAATACACGGCCCACGATACAATATTATCACGATATGGCGACACATAATCAATATATCACATATGATACTGTGTAATATTTAGCTATTTTGTAAGAATCAAATCCATTTTACCAAAAATATTTCTTTGTTAAAACATTATTTGTGCAAACTTAATATGAATCATCAAAACGATTACATAAACAAGTTTCCTTCCACCAAATAAGCAACAAAATTCTAGTGCAGTCACAAAAAAGTTGCTAAGAGGCCAAAAAATCTTCTTGCTGATATCTCGATACTGTATCACCAAATTTAGTGTCATAATACATCGTCATTTCAATATTTTTGCACACCCCGCACAACTAAAATGCACTAATAACATTTTAAATATTCTTCTCCTCCTTCTACCACGAGCGTTTTAATCCAGAGTCATGCTCCGTGGGACAGGAGCTGTGTTTGAGGAGGACACCAGATGTAGGTCAACACCAAAATACACCTGGAGTTTGAATTAGCAGCCTCCTGAGGGGACGAGGGGGTCAGGCTCTCACAGACGTCTCATCACTTCGGATCCACTGACTGAGAGCCACTTCCCTTTATATCCTCTGACCGTGCGCACAAAAGGCAGTATTTAGGCCAAGTGCCCCAACCCGAAATAGGTGAGGCAAAAAAAAGAAACACAGCAGCGATAAAAACGGCTGTTATGTGCAAAATGGACCCAGAGAAATACTGAAAAAATAAGTGTTAAAAATAAGAATGGTCCGATTTTCTGAGATGATACAGATACTAAATATTTGACTTGTTGCTGTGACCGATAACCAATATTTTTTTTTTAGTTTAAATGATAAAGTAATTTGTTACATGTCTGTGTAAACATGCAGTCATATTTTAGCCTAAATTTTGACTCATGAGTCTGTTCAAAACAACAGAGACTGGGGCAACACCGAGAAAATAATGTTGCCAAAATATGGGTCGATAACAATTTTGGAATGGATATATTGCCCGTTATGTTATGGCATTTTGAAGGATTTTTATACTACTTTTTGTACCACTGATGTTTGTATAAAAAGACCAGCATGGGGCACAAGGATTCCCACAGCTACTACAAAGTGGAAGTGATTTAAATGTGGATAAAACCGTGACTACAAGTTGGCTAGATGCTCACAGAAAAAGCAACTTGAGCTAAGACGGTGCAATAAATTGAATTTAAATTTGTGATTTTAATTATTACCCTTCATTTTATTACAAAAATATTAGGGGAGGGACAATTTTCACAAGATGAGACACGCCACGGGAACAAAACAAGACAAGATTTTGAGAATAATTTGTAATACATGAGTAGAGCGATCTTTTACACAATTTCGGTGTCACTATTTTTATATATTTTATGCAATATTTTAGCGGTTATTGGAACTAAAGCTTCTCAAACTGCATAACTCACCAGCTCTTAACTATTTTTCATCTAAGGTAAAGGTGAATTCAGGAGGAAAAAATCTCTCAAGATCATTTTTCTCATGTGTGCACAACCTTCTAGCAATTTAGTCTCGTCTCGATCTTGTCCCTCACTAAAAAATTTTATTATCAAAAAATACAATAAAGGTTTTTTTCATAGATTCTCACTATATTTGCGAGTTCAGAAATATTTTCAGTTTCAGTGAGAGCCTTTCCAGATTGATAATGTGTAAAACTCAACTCAGAGTGACACACAGATCAACCTGGCGTGAGCAAAAAGACAATTTTCTAATCTACATAGACTGAGGTGTATGCTTTTTGTTACTGTTGAAATAACTGACTTCATTTATGGGCCAAATTATAGTTAGTAGGGATAGGACGAGACACAATTTCCAAAATACGAGAACTATGAAAATGAGACAAGACAAGATTTTGACATTCTTTATAATAAATAAGTTCCCAATTTTAGCTTCACCATTTTTGATTCACATTATTTAATATTTTTACTGTCATCGTAGCAGTGTTTTTTGGGACTACAGCTTCTAAAAAAATGTAACTTGCCAATACTTAACTCAATTTTTTATCCAAACCAAACATAAAAACATAGGGGAAAAAAAATTCACATCTTATGGCATGAGATTTTGTCCCATTCCTAATAGTTACTGTGATTTTTGTTATAATCGATTAGCCCTAACATGAACTCTGAAAAGTTGAGAATGAGAATGTGATGAGGAGATGAGAATGTGTTTAGTCCTAACTTGTTTTATAATAGCTATAACTTGTTGTCTCCTTGTTAGAGTGTTTGTTTACAGAGGGAGCGGCGTGCTAGCGTGGTAACACTGATCATTGGAAGTGCAGGGTGGAAACACATGATGACAGAGGTTATATGGAGGCAAAAGCACAGCTCTTCTCACATTCAACTCCTCCTCAACTGCATTTATAAAACATACTTTTCATAATCGTCTGCCTCAAAGGTGTTGCTAAAGGCTAAGCAGGGCGCTGAAGTTCAAAGAAGTGTTCGGGAAGTGTTTGTCTCGATATGGCACGTGTTCAAGTGATTTCGTACCCGACAACAATTGAGGTGAAGGCCAGGTCAGCGTTATATAGTTTTATGGTTAATATCTCTAATTACTCGGCCCATCCACGTGAAATGTAGACTGGCCGGAAAGTTCAACGTCTACTTTGTCTCCAGGGTTGGGCATCATTAAGAGGTTGTCAATATGATACATACCTTGATACAAAAGCCATGATATGTATCTCGATCCAGTGCCCTTTTCATATTCGATATGATATAATTCAAAACAAGTTGACAAGGTTAATAAAAAAATAATGGCTGTGAAACTAAAAGTCTGACTACCTGTGCAAAGTTTATATCAGGGGTCTCCAACTTTTTTTCTCCAGTGTAAAATGAAAATGCCAGAGAGCTACTAATTTTAGTGGTCGCCAGAAGTTTTGTAAATGTAAGAGCCACGGTAAGACAAAAATGAGGTACAGTTATATATCAATAAAACCTAACCAAGGGGTGTCAAACATACTGCCCAGGGGCTGGATCTGGTCCTCCAAGACCTTTAATCTGGCCCTCGGCTGATTTTCTACTAAACCATTTTAATTATATTTTCTATTAAAATATTGGTAATTTTCTGCAGTGCTTAGCAGCGTCTCCAGCGTATCTGTACGTGGCCCCTCCCACCAGAGCAGCACAAATGAAGAATTGTCTCTTTCCAAACGCTATTAAAGGACGATCGTTTTGACTGTTGACCGTGACACCCTCATCAACAAAATGTGAAAAATGAGAAAAGTGGACGCCAAGTGCAGGATTTTCCTAGAGAAATGGACCTTTTCCTATTTGCATACAAGTTAATGTTAAAACATTGTGTTGAAATTGCATTTTTCTTAAAGTTTCAGGTTGCTTATATTATCATATTTTGTAAAAGAAAGAGTTCATCAATTAAAAAACATTTCTGTAATAGATTTGTGTTTCTCTGCACAAATATTTGAACTTTTTGCTATTTTTGGGGTATATGCGCCATGAGTTTTCTGATCCGGCCCCTTTGGGATCAGTGTAGGTTGGATACAGCCCCCGAACCAAAATGAGTTTGAAACCCCTGACCTAACCCATTATCCAGTTTTCAGTGCACAAAATTAGGCATTAAAATTATATATTTACAAAGAAAATACTCATTTATCAATCAAATTTGAGTTATTAAGCGCAATATATATAATTCAGTGATCCCTGGGCGAGCTACTTGAAAAGGGGTGGAGAGCTACTGGTAACTCCCAAGCTACAGGTTGGAGAGCCCTGGTTTATATGAAATATACAATTTTAATCATCAGAGCAGTGAATATGGCAGATGTATTGCATAAATGAGTTTAATTTGTCTAAGCAGGCAACAAAATTGTAAACTACACAAAAAATACTCTTGATATATTGTTACAGCAGCCCACAGTATCGATACTGTATCATCAAATTAAACAATTTAACAATATATTTTCCTCAGAAAATATATATTCTGATGGAAAATAAGTGTTGTACAACGAGACTCTGGAGTCTGAGGCAGGAGAAGTTCATTTACCATCAGTTCGGGACCTGATGACCTTGAATACTCAATACTGCGCGTTCGGAAGTTTAAATAGGAGCTAAGAAGAACAACCTGGAGACAAGATGGACGAGATAAAATGAGAAGAGCATAGTGTGCTGCTTCTGTTGTTTAGGGCTGAGTATCATTAAGAAGTTGTCGATACGTTACATACCTCGATACCTAGGCCACAATACGATACATATCTCGACTCGATACGATTCAATGCGATATATTGCAAATCGATTCAATATGGTTAAATAAAAAATAATGTCTAAATCATGGCATTGATACTAGAAGTTTTTGTTAAACCACTTTTTGTGCAAAGTTAATATGAAACACACACATTTTAATCATCAAAACAGTAAATATGTCAAATGTGTTGTAAACAAGTTTTCTTTCTCTAAACAAGTAACAAAACTGTAGCTCTGTAACAAACAAATTCAGTAAAATATACCAAAAAATACTCTTGGTGATATCGATACAGCAGTCCACGATACCGGTACTGTATCATCACATTAAACGATACGATATATCAATATTTCAATTTTTGTACATCCCTACTGTTTGCTGTTAATGTTTAAAAAAGAAATTCTGTAATAATTCAATAACGCCGGAGCAAACCACAGACAAATGTCAACAATGAACTGGAGGATCCCTTGCTAAGCCTATGCACTCTGGTGATTTTCATTTAAATTTTTTACCATGAAGCAGTATTGCCAGTTGATTAAGAAATTATCGGATTAAATTAATTTCAGAAATGGGATTAATCATGAAGATATACACAATATTTCTACTGTAGAAAGAATGTCACGAGTGTGTTCAGCTGTTAAATCTGCCAAAGTTGGACACTTTCATGAATCAAAAGTGTTGGTCTATAAATTGATTCCATGATCTATTTTTCAACTCAAATTGCTTATTTACTCTATGCTTTCATTTCAGAGGGCAATGACACTATAAACAGTAAAAACCTAGTTCTAAAACTTTTGATCGGTAGTGTACATGACCACACAGGTTTAGAGGTGCCAAGGCCCTTCATTGTCGCTTGCAGGTGTAACAAGTTCTTATGGTGACAGATGAAAGTGGCGAAGACTGGCCAGATGTCTTCCAGTGTTCCCTTGTTTGGTGACATTTCTGACCCATTTTACCAGCTTTTTACCTTTTTTTTTTTTTTTTTTAAACCAATAAAACTAACGATGATGTGATTTTGAGATAAACGTGGTAACCTTCTTTCCAAAACGCCCCCTCGCCCATAATAGCATCACCATCCCCGACGCTCCATCTCGCGTTTTGACATCATCAGCTCTGGAGCGTGACCCTTACCTATTGTACTTAACCTGAATACGCTGCTGAAATGGGTCAGCGAGGAGCCGGTGGAGAGAGCGGTGACGTTCGCCGGCCTCAGCACGTGGGCGCACAACCTGATCTGTGGACGCGCTGAATTATTGACGCTGCGGTGTTGTTGTCTCTTTACCGCGAGCGATCATGCTAGAAAAGTCTGCCATTAGAACGAGGGGTTAAAGACGAGCAAACGGACAGAGGTTAGAAGTAGAGACACACCTACATGTACTTACAGACGAAGACTACAGTTGTGAAGTAGTATTGGTTCTGTGGTAGATAGTTTGCTCTAAAATCCAAAGAAATGCTGTTTGGCCTTCACTGTAATCACTGCTAGTTGTGTCCTTGGGCAAGACAGTTTACCTTACACCCATCTTATTAAAATATATGCATGTTTACTGTGTGAGTGGTGGTCTAGAAGTGCACTGTGTAACTTTTCTGGAGGAGGGTCCCTCAAATGCTTTTCTTCATGGAGATGTTAATGCTATGTCTGGCATGTTTCAAACCCTTCTATCTTCAAGAAAACCAGACAACACCAAGTTACAGGTCAGATCTGTGGACAGGTGACCCCGCTCACAGTCAGAATGCTGTTTTTCTAGGTATTTTGGAGCTGTAAAACCACCTGTAACTGAATAAATGTAAAGCAGGGCTGTTTAATGTCATACTGTGGAACATTCTCTCCAGCGACTAGGTCAGGAATCAGAATACACTAGACCAGGGGTGTCAAACATATGGCCCCGGGGCCCGATCCGGCCCTCCAAGACCTTTAATCTGGCCCTCGCCTGATTTTCTACTAAAATATTTTAATTATATTTTTAAACCTGAAGACAGACTTTGCAATTTTTCGCACACCATTCACAGTCAAAACCTCTGATGTGCCCACAGACATGCAACTAGAAATAATAGATTTACAGTTACTACCTAACTTTGTGAGCAGGTTTTTTTTCAGGTTGAAATTGCATTTTTCTTAAAGTTCCAGGCTGTTCATAATATTATAATATTTTGTTAAAGAATTCATCAATTAAAAAAAGATTTCTTTAATACATTTGCGTTTCACTTTACAAATATTTAAAGTTATTGTTATTTTGGGGGTATATATGCCATGTGTTTTCTGATCTGGCCCCTTTGGGATCAAAGTAGGTTGGATATGGCCCCTGGACCAATATGAGTTTGACACCCCTGCACTAAACGGTTTGCATGAACCCTGGAAGTTGTAGACCACGCACCGGCCAATCAGCAGAGACCTGTGAAGTCATGACGTCAAACTCTAGCGCCTGTCTAGGTAATTTTTGTGGAACTGCACAACAGTAAACAAAGCATCAAGATGGATGGAGACGAAGACAGACATTCTGTGTTGGCAACGATTCCCAAGATCGAGGATTTTCACTCTCTGCTTTGTTTGCTGTTGTGTCGGCTGTTACTTGGACACCACTGAGTGTGCCCGGTGAATTACACACGTCACAACCAAATAGCAGCGATTGGTTAAATAAAAAAGGTGCCCGAATACCGTCAAGCGAACAAATCTTAATGCTGCGAGGTCAGACAGTTTCCACAAAGTGAAATTTGTGGTGTTACCTGCCAAGGGACTACAGATGGAAATTAGCAGTCTTGCTATAATCTGGCATATTTACACTGCAATGTTGTAGATGTTCATTAATATGCACTGTCCCTATTAAATAAATAAAAATAAAAAAAACGGCTGATGAATCAGGCTAGAACATTCCAGAGCAAACAGAGCAATGACATATCCATCGAAACAAGCAGGTCTTGTTTCGATGACGCATGCAGCTATGCGACACTGGTGGCTAGTGTTGTTTACAGATTAAATGTTTTTCCGCTAATTATTAGGGCTCTTTACGGTGTGTTAGCCCGATTTTCACCTGGAACACTAAAGAAATCTGGCACCGTACTGAACGAAGTTAAATAGCTAGCGCAAGCCGTTCACAAACACCAGAATGAAGGTGTTCACGGTTCGTTCATCAGGCAGTAGTACAGCGCGTTCAGTTCACGTTCACCCAAAATATAAACATAGGTACAACAGTGACTACGACAGTTGGTCTTTAGAAGTGCACCAAGCTTCTACTTTTATGGGGTAACTGCTAAAATACATACATATATAGATCACCATGTTACCCTTTATTGTTTTAGAGTTATAGCATTTTCAAAACAACGTACTAACATAATTTATTACACTTTTTGTCGTTGACGCTCTGAGCCTCCCTGCACTGTCACTCCCGTTTCAGAGCGCTATCACAACACAATCAGCGCACATCCTGCTAATGAAACTACTGCACGTCGCATCAGTTGTTGTGCACAGTTTTGTATCATGTTTTTGTGCATTTATGGAGAATGGACGATGTAGGTTAACCATAAGAAGCGTTCGAACAGGGCACGGGAGAGATTGCTAAATTACCGAAACATATGGATGACATTTAAAACCTCTTTAGGCATGTTTTCGATGAGGGAACAGAGTTGAAAAAAGTCTAAAAACAAATCGATTTCGCATAATAGCCCCTCTTTAATGTTGATATTTAACCTTTCAAATGAAAATAAAGCGCTCCATCTGGCACCAGTTGTGTTTGCTGATTGCACGTTAAAGAGCATGTGGTGTGATGAGCGTGGGGAGCTGTGTGTCTGTGCCCGTGAGCAGCTCTTTAGTCTTCATCAGTTTGTTTTTAAAGGTGAAGCGCTGAGTCACCCTCACACCACACGCGCGCTTTAATGTGGGCTAAAGACCGCGGCTCGTTCTGATCGCTTACACGAATACACAAAAAGTAAACAAGAGCCAGAGCTGACGCAGTTGGGATCAGCGTCTCGGCAAACGCTAAAAGATCGACATACAGAATTGTTGTTGTTGTTGAACTGAATTAACCTACAAAGCTGAGAGCTGTTGGTTCTAGGGCTGGACGAAATTAGATAAAAAATAAACTACATTTTTATGGCTTTTTAATATTGGAGGTACTTTTAAAAAACAGTTTCTACCAAATGAAAAACTTGTGTTGCAATTTTTTCGTGCAGCCTTAGTTTGTACACTATTGATTGGTAGTGACTTCTGATTTGATTTTGTTTTATTGAAAAAAAATTCCCGAAATGTTATTGCTTCGTCTGGTTTGGAATATTTCACAGTATGGCATTAAACCTTTCTTCTACAGCTATTCAGCTATTTCAATAACTGAAATATCATGATATCGTGTGGTCAAAGTTGTCACAATAATATCGTGGACCATCACAATATATCGAATCTCAAGTGTCTTTGCTTAAATTAAGAGTTATGGTGCAGCAATAGCTAAAAAAAAAGACAGAGGGAACTACATAGACCATGATCCTTTGCTCCATTTCAGTGCAGACTATAAGAAGAAATAACAGTTCCAAGCACTTTTAAGTCTTAGTTCTTTGGATTAAGTCTCGTTAAGGCATTTGAAGAGGAAAAAGCAGCATATTCACAGTTTTGTTTGCCTCCACAAAATATCACAATAAATATCGTACTGTGAGATGTATATCGTGAAAATATCGTACCAAGAGATTTGGATATTGTTACATTCCTACTTTCTGCCTTCATGAAGACCAAACCAGACCAAGTTACAGGGCAGATCTGCGGAAAGGCGACCCCGCTCACAGTCAGGACGGCTGTTTTTTGAGCTATAAGAACCACCTGTAATCGAATAAATGTAAGGTAGAGCTGTTTAATATCATACTGTGGAATATTCCAGGCAGAGCAATGATATGTCCGTAAAAAACAAGCAGGTGATGAAAAGTTACACACTGCACTAGGGGTGGGCGATATATCGATATTTTAAATATATCAAGATAGTTTTTAAACTCGATATGAATTCTGACATATCGTATATATCGATATAATGCTTATATTAAATTTTGAATTCGCCGCTTCGTTTGTTTGTCTTCTCTCTCGTCGCCTCCACGCGCCCCCGCCTCCCTGATTTTGTTTGTTAGTGTCTCCTTCGCTCCTCACTATCGCCTTGAACGCCGAAAGTTGGTGCCAGTGAAAAGCTTCAAGCACCACAAACCTTTTCCACCATTTACAGACAAGACCATCAGCAGCACATCCTCATATTCCACCGAGTCGCGTCCTTTAGTCCAAAAGAAGCTAAACGAGTTGAGCTGCGTGAGAAGTGCGCTGTTTATGCAAATGAGCCATGCGCTTAAGTTTCGTTTCTGTAAAACGTAAACACACGTGCGCAAAACTGCATTAAACACATTATAATGTCAAAATGGCTGATGTGGCTCTAGAGTCGTTGTCCTTTATATATTGTAAAGTTTAGTAATGTAAAGTTTATTTATGGAGAAGATTTTAATGAATAATCTGCTGCAGTGTCACTTGTACAATAGTGTTTGGAAATGTTGGGTTTAATCTGCAGTGGATTGTGGGAAACCTCAGAGCTCCTTACTGCTGGAACATGGAGCTATTAAAATAAGGAACATCCTGAGTTTCTTCTGCTGAAGGAGCTCATGGTTCTGGTTCTGGTCTGGATAACAGAGTTAATGCAAAGATGAACTTGTCTTGAGTTGTTTTATCTATGAATGAAAAGAAGGAAATATGTATTATTTATTTTATTATACAGTTAAATTATTATTTATGTAATTTGGTTTTTTGTAATCTTAAATGTTCCTATATGAACTGCCGACCTCTTACGCTTCAATAAAAAAAAAGGATCCTGTGGAATTTGGCAGATTTGTTTTTGCGGTTTTCAGTTTTAGGGGATTATTTTTTCTTGAACATATATCGAGATATATATCGTATATCGAGATATAGCAAAATATATCGAGATATATTTTTTTATCCATATCGCCCAGCCCTACACTGCACTTCTACAATGTCTGAACTGTGGCCATTATAATTAGGGATGTGCAAAAATATCAAAATATCGTATCATTTAAAGTTGTAGTGGTAGTAGTTTTTATTTGGTCGTTTTGCAGCACTACAAAACAAAACAAAACAAAACATAGACTTCAACTCCACGGATCGTTTAATGTGATGATACAGTATCGATATCGTGAGCTGCTGTATCGATATATTGTACTTTTTGACAAATTTTGTTAAATTATTTTGTTACAGAGCTACAGTTTTGTGGCTTGTTCAGAGGAAGGAAATTAATTTGACATTTTCACTGTTTTGATGAGTAAAATGTTTGTGTTTCATATGAACTTTCAACAAGAAGTGGTTTAACAAAGAGTTTTAGTATCACAGCCATGAATTAGCCTTTATTTTTCATTGAATCGTATAGAATCGATTTGAAAAATATCGTATTGAGCAGAACGTGCAATGCATCGAGATATGTATCGTATTGGCAACTATTTAATGATACTCAGCCCTAATTATAAATGACTGAAACTTGATTAAACTGTCATTAGTTGCACAGCCCTACGTCCAAACAACGTGGCAGGTTTGTTATTATTTACTCTCTATCGACTCAGCAGAGTTGGGTGTGAGCGTGTGTGTCTGTGTGTCATGTTATGGGGCGACAACAGCTAGAACAGTGAGTTGATTATAGCACTGCGTGCCCTGCCCAGGCCCTGTTCTCCAGCGTGATTACATAAGACAAGCAAATACAAGGGAGCTCCAGGGCACAGGGCTACAGTGGGAGGGAGCTGTGATCACCCCTACACACTAATGTATTTATGAGTTTTGTGTTCAGTCTCTTGGTGATCAGATTACAATGTTTTATTTTATGTATGTAGGCTTGTAACAATAAAAGAAAAATCTCTTTGTTTATGCGATTATGTATTTTTTTAATAAACTTGGTGCAGCAGTAGCTAAAAAATAGAGGGAACTACATAGATCATGATCCTTTGGTGTTGTCAGTGCAGACTACATGAAAAAATAAGTGTTATTAATAAGGGTGTAACGATATCCAAGTCTCACGATACGATATCGTCACGGTATGAACCTCACAGATATTTATTGCGATATCGTGGGAAAGCTCACGATATGGTGGGGAGGCTCATGATTAGAGATGTAACGATATCCAAACCTCTCGGTATGATATTTTCATGATATACATCTCACGGTACGATAATTATTGCGATATTTTGTGGAGGTTAACATACTGAATATGCAACTTTTTCCTCTTAAAATGCCTTGACAAGACTTAATCCAAAGAACTAAGATTCAAAAGTGCTTGGACTGTTATTTCTTCATGCTGTCTACACTGAAATGGAGCAAAGGATCATGGTCTATGTAGTTCCCAGTCTTTTTTTAAGCTATTGCTGCACCGTAACTCTTAATTTAATCAAAGTAATTCCATATATCATGATGGTCCACGATATTATTGTGAGAACTTTGATGATACGATATCACGATATTTTGGTTATTGTTACATCTCTAGTTATTAAGCAGTTTTAAATCTTAATTCTTCATATTATAACAGTACCAAAGGCTTTTCCAAGGCTTTTAAAAAGGAAAAAGTATCATTTTTACAATTTTATTAACCTCCACAAAATATCGGGATAAATATTGAACTGTGAGATGCATATCATGAAAATATCATATTGAGGGATTTTGATACTGTTACATCACAATAATAAGAAATAATGCTTTTTTTTTTATATTCATAATAGGGATGTAACGATATCCAAATCTCTCGGTACGATATTATCACGATATGCATCTCACGGTACGATATTTATTGCGATATTTTGAAGAGGCTGATATAATTGTAGATAGGACACTATTTTGCTTTTAAAATACCCTGACAAGATTTTGGTGTGAATTCAAAGTAAAAAAACAAATAAACAAACAAAAAAGAATTCAAGTAAAAAACTTAAAACTTCATGTTTGCACTGAAATGAATCATGGGATATGTAGTTCCCAATGTTTATAAGCTGTTGATACTATAAAACCATGCATTTAAGCAAAATAACTTGTAATTCGATACTGGTGGGGCTGGATTGTCCGGTCACAAATTCGACCCAACAAGCATGCACTAAACGACCAGAATTATTTTTAAGAAGAATAAACGTGCACATGATCAAGGAATAAATTAATTTTAAAATCGGAATAAATCACCCACTCACTTCGGAATTAAGTTTCATTCCGAATAATCACTTTCATTAGGCATTAAAAATAATCTTTTTAAAGCAGAATAAATTTTTCTTCAGAATTAAATCATTTTTATTCGTAATTAAAGCTTTCTTCTAAACGTGGCAAGTGAGAGGAGAGTACTGACCGCAGATCTTGAGTGGGGCCTCCAGCTCCAGGAGGATGGGCTGGCTCAGGAAGATCTCCCTGGACTTGATGCACAAGCCCCGGACCTCCGCCTCCGTCATCTGCACGATCTTCCCCGGACGACATCCCCGCACTGCAACACAACACCACACACAGTCAGTAAATAACACAACTACACATGACAGTGTTTACATACAACGATGAAAATGTATTGACTTGTGTGTATTCTGACATGGGAGCGAATCATCAACATTCTCTGGGAGTGTGATGTTATGGGGAGGCTCTGCTCTGTCTGAAGCTTCGTTGGATTTTAATCTGAGTTTTGCTTTAACACAATTTTACCAGAAGGAACTGAATTAGTTACTTTTTTGACGAAAATAAAATACCTAAACAGGACCATGAACGCTCAATTTGATCACAGGTTCTTGAAAATGTGTGAGTTTTTTCGTGAATTTTCAGACAATCTAAAAATGTATAAGGCAGTGTTCCCTAATATGTACGGTAAATTGAATCATTGAAAAAAAGATCTCTGTTAGATAAAGAATTTTCAGATTTCCAAACAGCTTCTGGGGCATATTTTATCCTCAAACATTTGCCAGTATTTGCGATTTGTCTCAAAACGCAATTTATTATCTCAGCTAACAAGATCGGGTGTTGACAATTTCTGATAGAGCAAAAGAAAAGCTGTGTAAAGAGCCAATTCATACGCACTCTTGCACTCAAACTTTTAAATTTAAACTCTTTTTTGCCCTTTTTTAATTTGTCCAGTATCAAATGTTGCTCAAATAACATTAGGGACAGGCGATCGGCATTTGGGTATATGCTGATATCAATCTATTTTTGTCAGTATCAGTATCATGTGTATCAAATTTGTCTTATTGAGCAGACTCAGGAGGAAAAATGGAAATAGAAGAGGCATGGGGCTAAAGTATGACTGTACGTTTAACAATCACACAACAAATTACATCACAGATAAATACATGATGATATTTTTACAAAAGTAAAAAGTGAATTTATGATTGTTACTTCATTTTCACATCAGTTTATGGGCCTCGTAATGGATCTAAAAATCTAAGAAATAACAGTCACAGCAGCAGGCCAAATTGGTATCAGCTATAAAAAGAAAAAAAAATATCTGCCCATCCTTTGTGGTAGGGGTGTGACTCTTTAAGTCAATTTGATTGGGATTACTGGGGTCTTGATCCGATTAAAAAACAATTCTTAATTCTAAAACAATTCTAAATTCAATTCTGAAGTTATTTTTCACATTTCAAGTTCCCTGTTATAACAATCTATTATATAAACTCCATATAAAATATAATTGTTCTTAAATCTTATATTTTATTAGAGGCTCTGAGTCTTAAACACATTTAATGCCACACACAGACGTATTCCCGGTTTACTGATGAAGAAAAACACGTGTAAAAACACGTGTGTCAAGTACATTTTAAGGGGCATTTTAGTGTGGCAGAAAACTGTTATTAACGCAGGAGTCTCCAACCGTTTCCTTCTGTGAGCTACCTTTTGTAAAACGAAAATACTAGAGAGCTGGCTCATTTTAGTGGAGTAAATATATGAGTCATGACAAGTTGTAGATGAGGTACAGTTAGATGCCTATAAAACATACACCATTATAAATTTATCAGTGCATTGTTTCTCAAAGACTGGGTTGTGGCCCTCAGGTGGTTTGCAAGAGATTTTTTTTGGGTCATCCTTGTCACAATCTTCATGTAGGTCTGAAATATACAGTTCTGCCTATACGACTGATCTGCTGTTGCACTCTCGTCCTGTAGCCCGGACTGGAACGAGCTACAAAACACAGACAGGCCCACCTATCTCATTAGAAATGTTGAAATGTTAAGACATGTGTTGTATCATTTCTAATCTTTTTGTAATGATTTTATTGACTATTTTGTTCCAATATTGTTGGTTCCATTGAATGTTTAAAAGAAAAAGAAATGGGCTTCATTTAATGTCCAAATAGGCGACTTATGGATCCTTTCATTGCTGCTTCAATGACTGTTTTTCATTGTTTAAAACTTGAGTAATACTAATTGTTCAAAGACGCAATCACTCAGTCAACAATAAAATATCCTCATTAATGTTCAATAATGCTCAAATCCACCTTTATTTTGTGATTTATGAATAATGTCTATTGACTTGGGTCGCAAAGGTTTGTGACGAGAAAAAAAGTTTGGGAAACATTGTACTAGATCACAAAGTTAGGAATCAAAATGTAGAGAAATAGGCATTTAATCAATAAAATCTGAGTTATCTAGCGCAATTCATTAGGGATGTAACAATACCTGAAATATAGTGATATCGTATCTTCAAAGTTCTCACAATAATATCGTGGACCATCACAATAAATCGAATTACAAGTCTCTTTGCTTAAATTAAGAGTTATGGTGCAACAATGGCTAAAAAGAGACAGAGGAACTACATAGACAATGATCCTTTGCTCCATTTTAGTGCAGACTACAAGAAGAAATAACAGTTCTAAGCACTTTTAAGTCTTAGTTCTTTGGGTTAAGTCTTGTCAAGGCATTTGAAGAGGAAAAAGAAGCATTAACAGTTTTGTTTGCCTCCACAAAATATCACAATAAATATCGTACCATGAGATGTATATCGTGAAAATATCGTACTGAGAGATTTGGATATTGTTACATCCCTAATCGTGAGCTTCCCCACCATATTTCCCACCAGCTTTCCCATGATATTGCAATAAATTTCATACCATGAGGTTCATACTGTGACAATATCATATCGTGAGACTTGGATATCGTTACACCCCTACAATTTGTATAATTTAGAATTCCCTTGGCGAGGAGGAGAAGAGCTACTGGTAAGTCCCGAGCTACAGGTTGGAGATTCCTGTATTAACACATTTTAAACAGATTTTTGAGAGTTTGGAATCGATCCAGAACTGTTAAGATGTAGAATCGTGATCCTTTCAACTCCCCTGCTTAATGGACATATTGATTTTTTGTACGCGTGGAGAGAAAAGTAACCGAGTTGGCTGCAGATGCCTCTTCTGCTCCTCACCATACAGTAGCTTCAAAGCGAGATCCTACTGTCGAGCAACAAAACATTAACCATAGATAGGATTGCGTAACTAAAGGTCTTTCTGGAAACCACAAAGGAGCAGGCCTGCCTTTGCAAGACGGTCGGTGACGTCATCAGATGTGAGCGCCGTAAACCAGCCGCGCACAAATCCAGCCGTCAATGATGGAATTATGTAATAAGCATCCATTTGACTGTGCCTTTAAGCAAGACGCCCACAAAGCATTCCTCTGAACAAGAAGAAGCACCATCGATACCGCAAGAAAATAAATACATGGCAGCAACCCAACCTTCTACATTTTACAGAGTGTACTGTGGAAAGTAAAAGGCAGATTGCATTAGTGTTGTCTATTTCAGTACTAAGGAAAAGACTTTATACACAGTGATTTTCTACATTAAATCATAGTACTTTCTTTTCTATTCCCATGTGGTTTTATATCTGTGTCCAGGTTGGTTCCACAGTAGTTCATGGACGTAAACGAGTCTATGTTCTCTTATACTTGTTCTGATTGAGCTCAAGATATTCTCAAGAGGTTCATTTCTTTCCTGTCAATGTGACTTTTTTAGTATCGATTTCAGCTCTAATGAGTATCTAGTTTTATATTAGTATCGATTAGTAGGGATGGGACGAGACATAATTTCCACAAGACGAGACGAGATACGAGACTGGGTCCACGAGAAAGAGACAAGATGACATTTTAATAGAGATGCAACGATATCTAAGTCTCACAATATGATATCGTCACAGTTAGAACCTCATGGTACAATATTTATTGCGATATTGTGGAAAAGCTCACAATATGGTGACGAGGCTCACAATTAGGGATGTGACAAAATCCAAATCTCTCAGTAAGAAATGTTAACAATATATATCTCACGGTACAATATTTATTGCGATATTTTGTTGAGGTTAACAAAACAGTTAATATGCTTTTTCCTCTTAAAATGCCTTGACAAGACTTAAGTCGAAGAACTAAGACTAAAGTGTTAGAACTGTTATTTCTTGTTGTAGTCTGCACTGAAATGGAGCAAAGGATCATGGTCTATGTAGTTCCCTGTGTCTTTTTTAAGCTATTGCTGCACCAAAACTCTTAATTTAAGCAAAGAGACTTGTAATTTGATATATTGAGATGGTCCATGATATTATTGTAAAAACTTTGACGATATGATTGCACGACTTCATTAAACTACAAAGCCGCACCACCCGCAGCGCACGCAAACACACACGGAGCAGACAGTGACCTGCGTATCCTGTGTGTTCTAGAGAGTATTGTATCCTGTGTTATGGAGTGTACTACATCCTGTGCATTACTTAGTGTACTGCATCCTGTGTGTTTTAGTGTACTGTGTCCTGTGTTACAGAGTGTACCGTATTTTCCAGGGCTATTGGGCGCGCTCTTAAACCTCCAACCCCATCAAAAAACGACCGTGCGCCCCACACACGAATCCACTCGGGCACGACTTCAGTAAACTACAAAGCCGCACCACCCACAGCGCACGCAAACACGCACGGAGCAGATAGCGACCGCGCAGCGAAAAACACCAGCGGACACACTCATCACTCCATGCCGACAAGGAAAGGAACGGAGGAACGAACTGAAAAAGCGAGTGCAACGTGCCACTTCTAGACAGAACTGAACAACTGAGTCACTGCGAACACGCCGACAATCCAGCGGTCCCAGACAGCACCCTCCCTACACGCCACAACTCAACAAAGCCCAGAGTCACCGTGAACGCGCCAAACAAAGTCCCACTGACCCATTCAACTGTTGTGTTTCGTTTCAAGTCGGGTGCGGTTTATTTGTGAAAAAAGTTTTAAAATAGACCATTTAACGATGTCTTATAATCCAGAGCGCCTAATAGTGCGGAAAATAAGGTACAGGTCAAATCTGTGGAGAGGCGACCCCACTCACAGTCAGAATCACTGTTTTCTTGGTATTTTTGAGCTATAAAACCACCTGTACTTGAATAAATGTATATTGTGGAACATTTTAAGCAAAGCAATGATGTATTTATAGAAACAAAAAGGTGACGGACCCCCAACCGAAAAGTTACACAGTGAACCTTTACTTGCTGCTCTATCCTATATCAATAATGCTTCTTTTTTTACCTGTGGGTGTCTACAAAACGAGAAATACTTGGATACAGGGCCTATGGAAATCCAAGTGAACACACAGCATAATGGTTCCTCGTATAGAAGAGAAGAATGAGCTGGCAGCGTATGCACCATCTGTCCACACTACGGTCCACTGAGAGACTCCTGATGAACCACAGCTATTCACTGCTCTCATTAACGTGGAAAACGTGAAAAAAAATCATTGTAATTATAGGTTTGGAGATTAGAATTTTGAGATCATGAACAAGCGATCAGTTAATCGTGACTAATTGGCTAAATTTGTCACAGAAGATTCATTACGCTCTGGTCTATACACAAGCACAAAACAGGAAATCAATAAAATTTGTGGTTTTCCAAAAAAATCTAGGGATGGTCAGATTGTTTTATTTTACATTTTTTTGCCAATACCGATATCCGATATTTGCTGATACTGATTTAGGGCTTTTAAAAATAATAGTAAGGACCAAATGTATTTTAGGTAACGAATTAACTCAGTTTTGTAAAAAAAAATAATAATAATAATAATTTGGCATATAAATTCACATTTTCGCTCATGAGTCTGGTCAAAAAGACAAATCTAAAACATTGAAAACAAACAGGGAATAACACATGGGCACAGGGCACACTATAATCAGCCAAATTTTTTATAACTAATATCTTGGAAAATCCTCCAAAAAACTATTCTTTGAAACTCTATATTGTTAACTCATACTTTACTATTCATCTTTAACAGAAGTGCAACCAGCGGAGAAAATGTGACACTGCATGGTTGCTGTTTTTCAGTTTAAAGAGCCCATCTTACGCTATTTTCTGATGATATAATGCTATAATGTAGGGGTGTGCAAAAATATTGAAATATCGATATATCGTATTGTTTAATGAAATGATACAGTATCGATATATTGAGCTGCTGTATCGATATATCACAAAGAGTATTCTCTGGTGTATTTTACTACATTATTTTGTTACAGCGCTACAGTTTTGTTGCTTATTCAGAGGAAGGAAACTGATTTATGTGACACATTTGACATTTTTGCTGTTTTAATGATTAAAATGGATGTTTCACATGAACTTTGCACAAGAAGTGGTTTAACAAAGACTTTTGGTGTCAGAGCCATGACTTAGACTTTATTTTTTATTGAACCGTATCGATGTGATTTGAAATATATATCGTATCGAATCGAAAGCTCACTGTATCGAGATATGTATCGTATCGTGGCCTATGTATCGAGGTATGTATCGTATCGGCAACTTAATGATACCCAGCCCTACTATAATGTTGTATCCTTGTTTAAAACATACCTGAAGAAAGTCTGAGTTTTGTTTCATTCACATATGTTTGACACACAAACCCTGCATATTTAGGCAGAACTTTCGACAAACAAAAGATAAAATATAGCAGTTCAAGGTCCACTATGAAACTTTTTGGTTGGGGATATGTCATTGTTCCACAGAATGATTTAAACAGCTCTACTCTGCAAAAACACTAAATCCTAGTCAAGTTAAGATGACTTGAATTAAAAACATTTTTTTGAGGATTTGAGTAAATTTCACTTGACAACTAAATTTTTCTGCCATTGGAACAAGACTTTTTGTACTTAAAATATGAAAATACATCTTGCTGCACTTAAAATAAGAAAGACGACAGCTTTTTGCACTTAAAATAAGAAATTAAATCGGATGTTGCTTGAATTAAAAAAAAAAAACACACTTATTCCATTAGTAGATAATTTTGCTTGTCAAGTTGAATCGACTCAAATAAAGTAAAATGTTCTTAATTAATCTTAATGATTTTAACTTGCCTAGATATTGTTTTTTTTTCCAGTGTACCTTACATTTATTCAATTACAGGTGGTTTTATAGCTCAAAAATACCTAGAAAAAGTGATTCTGACTGTACAGACAGACCTGACCTGTAACTTGATGGTTCAAGATATAAGGTTTAATACCATACTGTGAAACATTCCAGACAAAGCAATGACAGCATTTGAAGGAGCCTCCACCAGAAAAGTTACACAATGCACCTTTAACTTGAAAACTACCGCTTCATGACATCACAAGGTGGCACAGAGCATTATGAGCTTTGGAGATGAAACAAAACACAACTCCAGGTCTGTTTTCGTGGACTTAACAACATTATAACATGCCTTAAAGCTCACAATTTTTTGTAATATAGACCTTTAATGTGAAAATATTACACAGCAGTAGTTTAAAAGCGTTAATATTTCTTTTTACGAACTGTACTGTAACTTAAGTCAATACAAATCCATCCATATCTGAGTCACACATAACCAGCGGATTCTCTGCCAAGGACAAGTGCAATGTCTTTGTGGTCTGTTGCGAGTGACTCAAAAGAACACATCTCCGAAGGTAGGTTAGCACTCTTTTTCTTCTTCTTCTTCCTCCTCCTCCTCCTCCTCCTCCTGCACCTCCAGATCATGCCAAAAGTCCACAAAACAAGCTCAAGTTCGTCTGCTCTGTCGTGCTTCCAAAAAAGGACACAATCCCTCTCTCCGATAACAAGTGTGCTCTCGTGTAACTCTCCCTAAATCAATCTTTTTATATTATTTATACCACTCAAGTAAGAAAGGGTAAACAAGAAATCTGTAAAATGAGGCTGCAAAAAATATATGTCTCAAAAGATATAAGATAATAAAACTAAACATGTTGCATATTGATGCTCTGCAGTGAAGTAACGCTGGGGGTGTTCCACATTTGTCTGTACGGTGGAATGTTCAGCGGTTACCATGGAGACACAACGCACACATCAGCAAACGCAGTCAAAAAACCTCAAAATGGAGTTAAACAGCACATTTTCAGGAGCTGTAGTTCCAGCTAAGTCAGTTCTTTCTGGTCAGATTGTGTTAAAATAATAAATAAAACTTTAAAAAAGTCTAATAAAAAGAGCAGAGCCTACAGTTACCATCAGCTGCAAAGTATAAATATGAGATTTTGTTAAATATTTTCCTTATTAAGCCCACGATTCACCTTGATTTAGTCTGTTTTGTTTCTATTGTTTTTCTTTGACAGAGTTTGACTGAAATAGTAAATAGTGTTGTCACAATACTAAAATTTCAAACTCAATTAACTCAAATTGACTAGATAAAATTGCAAATAAAACATGCATTTTTTGGATATAGAATGTAATATTCATACACAAAAGAACAGTAATTTCTTCTGCTCAAAGTGAGGGCTTATATTTGTTCTGGTAAAGCTCAAAAATGTGTCCTACAGTATGGACACTTCCTCAAATAAGTATCTAGTTTCGATATTAGTTTTAGTGTTGAGTAGTGATTTTCGATACAAAAATGAAGGCATGTACATTTTTGTTTTAATATAAGTGTAATTGTTGTGTCAAAAAATAAATTAAAGAGCACAATAATATAAAAATAGTACAGAACAGTCAAACAGTGCTGAGTCCAAAAGTCGACTAAGGATTTTAAGACTGTAAGGATTTAATGGACCACAACCGAAAGGAGAGTGAGTTTGCCCGAGTTTTGGCAGTGACTGAACTATTTTATCTGCCTTTTCACACGCAGATGCTGTTAATAGTAGCCTACTTGTCAATATACAGAATAGAGTTGTCAAAAGTTGTAAGTAAAAGTAAGTTACTAATCGATAGGGATGGTACAAGATCCTGTGCCACAAGATTTCATGAGACAAAATTGCCACCAGATCATGCACACATTTTTTTTGGTTTTGTTTTGTTTTACATTTGGATTCAACAAAAAAGGGTTAAGTATCAGCGAGTTACATCTCTTACCGTTCCAAAAAGTATTAGAAAGAAAACAACAATAAGAAATCAAAGAAATAAAAAATTGTGAGGCCAAAACTGGAAACTGAATTGTGCAACTTATATATTAGGAGTTATGTTAAAATCTCGTCTTGTTTCGTTGTCGTAGACACAATTTCGCATCTCGTCTCATCTTGTGGAAATTATCTCATTCCATCCCAACTAATCAATACTAAAACTAGTATTGAAACTAGATTCTCATTTGCGCAAGAACTGATACCACAAAGAACACATTCACAGGACAGAAACGAACCTTTCCAAAAACCTCACAGGCCACATAGATGTAGAAGGTAAAATAGTCACATTCAAATGGTAAACGGTCGCATTTATACAGCGCTTTTCTGACTTCAAGGCGCTCAAAGCACTTTACATCAAGGAACCGCTCACTCTTTCACACACATTCATTCACACCTCCAGTGTACAAAGACACAGAGGTGAGGGGGCTAAAGTTGACAAATTGTTGCAGTTTTCAGTCGGTACAGATCACGTTTTCACCGCATTTCACCTCAAACGAACCAAGAGAAGATAGAAAATACCCCTCTGAAGTGCCTCTGCATCGCAAATAGTGCAGGAAACAACAACAAAGGTGCAAACACGCTTGATCAGAGGAAAGTCCCTACCCGATCGAATTAATTCCTCCTCACTATGTCTTGTTTTGGTTTCTTAGTTTGCTCATTCTCAGGCTTGTTTAGATCAAAAAGTGTGAGTTGGGCTGAATCGAGGCCGTTTAGTGTTCATATCACAAAGGAACTGCACTGGAGTCTGCTCAGAACCGCACCAAATCAAAGTCCGAACGAGCCAAACTCAGGTGTTCCGATCTCGAGTCCGCTTAATGGTGTGAAAGCCCCCCATGTGTCTTGCCTAAGGACACAACAACAGTGGATATGACTGCTCTATCTTGGATGTTTAAGTTGAGAGCAGGATTCGCCGACCTTCACATCAGAAGTTAAAAAGTACTACGACCATTTACTGTGTGTTTTTCATTATCATCACGGTATCGGAATCGGAATTGAGCATCAGGTCTGTTCTTTAGTATCGGGTGACCAGACGTCCTTATTTACCCGAACAGTCCCAGTTTTGAGCCCTGTATCCCCTGTCCCTGCAGATTTATCCAAAACCAGTGATTTGTCCAGGTTTTATACAAGAAATGTCCCTATTTTGGACCAATCTGATCCCACCAACAGTAAAGAGAGGCATACATTGTCATACGTTTAGATAAAATACAAAAAAGCTGCTTAAAAATGACAAAAACATAAAGAAAATGTGACTATACTGATTCACATCAGTGCCGAGTGCAGAACAATTTTCCTTAATTCCGCGCTCGTTTCACAATTTTATTATTACAAACTATCAAACCAGGAATGTCCCAGTATCTTATTTTGAAAGTCTGATCTCCCTACTCTAGCACCGAAATCGAGTTTGAAATTTTAGTATCGTGAAAACAATACATAGTAGTTTCCACATATGCCACATCACGCCTCCTTTTGTCATTTAATCGTTGCATAGCACATGTCTTTAGTCGACCAAGAATGTATTTAGTCGACTACAGCTCTACAATTTATGTTGAGGCAAAGTAACACCATAATAACGAATCAAACTGAGATGTATAACTAAATATCATTTATCTTAGTCTGTGTTCTGGCCCGTGTCTGTGTTCCCTGCACAGACTTGTGAAGATGCGTTTAACCTGGCGCTAACATGACAGCTCCCGCCCCTCTCCACACATCCACAAATAATCAAATAAATGGGGATCCCTCATACGTAGTAGCGCCGATCCCCCAGACCCGAGCAGCCCGAGCAGCCCCACTGTTACCCACACCGTAGTGACACCTTTCCCCGCAGGAATGTCACATCTGAGCGCCAAAGCTGTAGGCGTTGACCGCTGACACTGTTTATAAACACGGCCGGAGGAGCTAGCGGTCCCGTTAGCCACATTAGCCCGGTGCGCGGGCTAAAGCTAACCGTACTACGGCGTCTTTGTGCGGGTGCGTACGTGAAGAGAGCGCGGCCCCGCGTGCACCACACGGACACAGCGACCAGACACACGCGGATCAGAGCAGTAAAAGACAGAGGAAAAGAATTCACCTTCCAAGAGCCGAGAGATGAGGCTGTCCACGTTCAGTTCGCCCTCCGCCATCTTCACACTGATGGAGCTGAGCAGAGGGAGTGGGCGCTGTGCGGCGGCAGAGGGCGCTGTTTCTCACTGCTGCGACTTTCTCACCTGTTTGTCTTTTTTCAAAACCAAGGTCAGATTTATGATGAAATGAAGCTTTTTTGGTATTAAACTAAATGTACGTAAGATTTTCTCTTTAAACTCCATAAATCTGTATCCCCAGGTATAAAGTAAACTTGTTCAAATCAAATAGACCTCAGCCTGTAGTTTTTACTGACCAATTATGATGCTGATTTATTTTTAATTATGAAGACATTGTACAAGATGTTGTTTTGATGATTTGATTTTAAAATGTTCATGTTAAGTTGCTCTACATGATCCTGGTGTTTTTATTTTGATATTTTGTTTGTAAATAAATTCCTATTCCTAATGTGGAGCTTGGCTCCAAATTCTCCATTTCCATCCTCAATGAGCTTCATTTGACTGGAGTCGAACACTATGTGTGAGATCACTCTCCCTTAGTCCACTTCTTTATATATATTTACTGTAAGAGTGCAAGCTACATACAGTTCCTTTAATAAAGCTGCCTATACCATATACTGTATGATGAAAAATATTATGAATGCAATTAACACAGAAGCAAAATGATAGTTGGAACACTTTTTTTTATTATAAGTTATACCATTTCTTCTTCTTTTCATTTACAGGTTAATGTAACATTATTATTATGTATTAATCTAAAATTAATGAAGCAAAAATGAAAACTATATAAAAAGTGACACGATTTTATACACTTTCATCCACATAAAACAAATGAATGGTGAGATGTCTCTATTCTCCTCGTCATTTATCTGAACTGTATAGTGATAGTCATGGACCTTATACTTCCATAGTAATAGTTCACTGTTAGGTTACATCATTGCACAACTGTTACTGTAATCTGTCTCAGAACAGAAACAAATCCAATGTTCACAGCATGATTAATCAGTACAGTGTCATATATTAAAAAACAATTGAAGGACATTTGTTTTCAATACACAAGACAAGTGCAACAAAATAAGTTAGTATAAATAATAGCCTATTATAAACTATACAGGCAGAAAAATAATTATACATTGAGAGATAAGGCTTACAAAACTTTACAAAAACGTGTGGGTTTGAAGCTGTATTCTGTCTCTACAATTCCAGAGATTAACCAAGAAACCAGAAAGACACCAGAAAGATGCATACTCTGTTCAGGTTAAAAAAAAAACAAAAAAACTCAAAAAACAAGGCGGCTTATGAGTAAAAAACTGAGGACTTAAAAAAAGGACTGAGAAACAGTGTGGACTTCTGCAGAATCAGCTATGAAAGCAGCACCAAACTGTTATTTATCTCAGGAAAAGAAGATATATATTTTGTTTTGAATCATACGACAATCTTCAAGAGGAGACGTCTTCTGCATTTGAGAGACATGTGCTACAAATCAGCGGCGGTTCCAGACCCTTCTGGATTCAAACTGAAGGTAGAAGGGACTGGGTGTTTAGGCAAGAATGTGGCATTGATACAAAGCTGTTAAACCAGCTATAGCTGCATAAGTGCACATATTACTTTGTAATACAATTAGTCATCTAGTACAACTGTTTCCATTACAGTCTTTAGAACATAGTGTTATTCATCTGCACTTTGTTCCTACTGGATCTGCGGGTGAAGTAGAGCCATGTGGCAGCACAGCCTATGATCAGTCCAGCTATAGCCAGCACAGGGGAGAGCCACACGGGGACAGTGTCCACGCACTCAGGGGCCACAGGGGGGACGTGGGTTGTGGCGGGGGGGAGGGTGGTGGGCTCAGAGGGCAGGCTGTTGACTTTAGTGAAGATGTATGGATGATCCTGAAAGACAATATGCACCAGTCATCAGATATCCACCAAACACAATAATACTGTACTGCCTCCATCTTAAAGGTCCTACATTACACAAAATGGATTCTTGTGAGCTTTAATCCATGTTAAAATGCTGTTACCTCATCGAACACAAACCCACCATTGTGTTTTGTTTCATTCACACACTTGTTCTACCTTGTGACGTCATGAAGTAATACTTTTCAAGTCCACAGCTACTTTTTACCTGTAGTTCAGTCGAGACGAGCAAATCTTCCAAATGATTCTATGGTGTATGGAGTTTAAAAACACAGTGGAGCACTTCCTGTATTACCACACGACATCACAAAATGGAGCAGAGTGTTTTCTGTTTGAGAGAAGAACCTAAATATTCAGGGTTTATGTGTTAAATATTTGTATGAATCAAACAAAACAAAACTCCACGTCGGTTTGTGATGAGGAAACAACATTAGAACATAGATCAGAACATATCATAGCGTAATATACTGTAGGCCCTTTAAGGACACGATCACATTCTCAAATCTGAAGACATGCTAAACAGAGCTGGCACCACACTGTCTTCTGTCTTACCTTAGTGGGGCACTTTATGTCATTTCTGGCGTCTGAGAAATTGTTGTACGTCTGCTTCTTCCCCACAGGCTCCAGCTGAAATATAAACATATGCAACATGGTAGTTAAAGGTTTAAGAGACGCAAAAGGGTATTTCCCACTGAACAGCATCGGGATGACAGCGACACAAAAATGTACAGTCTCAACGTAAAGAATGCATTTAGAGATCTACCAGTGTTAGAACGCTTTGAGTCCTGTGGTGTGAGGATTTAGCTTCGTTTTAGTTAGAACTGAACTCACGTGTCAGTCTACTTCACATTTCTTTACTTATTTTTTCTTCACTAAAACTTTGTTGCCCTTGTAAATCTGAAAAGACATACTGTGTGTGATGTATTTTTTTATAATCTGCTAGTACTGCTAACTGTAAGAAGAAAAACTGCTTCAGGCAACATAAAAAGATCAAAAAGTTAATTTTACATAAACCCTCTCTTTGATAAATCCAAACTTTAATGGTCATGGTGTAACTTAATGGTGTAACTTTTCTGGTGGAGGGGCCGTCAAATGTGAGCAAAAATGTCCATGGAGATGTTATTACTTTATCTGGAATGTTTCACAGTATGGCATTAAACGTTTCTATCTTCATGGAGACCAAACCTGACCACGTTACAGGTCAGATCTGTGGAGAGACGGTCCCACTCACAGTCAGAATGTTGTTTTTCTAAGTATTTTTGAGCTATAAAACCACCTGTAATTCAATAAATGTAAGGTCAAGCTGTTTAATATCACACTGTGGAATATTCCAGGCAGAGCAATGACATCTTCATAGAAACAAGCAGGTGATGGATCCTCTACCAGAAAAGTTACACAGTCCACCTTTAACGGCTAATGTTATTGGATGGTTCAAATGCTTGTTCTAAGCCATTTTTGTATATTTGTACAGAGATTTGATGCAAATAAGGACAAGGTTTTATCAGTTACTCATTGTCAATTGCAGACAGCTGCATCTGATGTGAGTCATCTGATTTCTTTCTGATCGTTCTCACCTGTGCATGTTTTGACAAAGAAAATTATGCAAAAAAAAAAACATCTCTATTTTTTTTTACTACTTTCTATAAACTGAAAACAGGTACGTTCCACTCCTGTCCTTTGCTGCATTCTCTTGTACTCGGGAACCGGGGAAAACAGAGCTCCATCTCGAGAAAGCGCAATGCAACAGCCAATCAAATCGGAGGCCCAAAACACAAACTCAGGCTAGTTTGGCCCAGACCGTTAGATTTATGTTACAGCAAAAATGGCAGCGCAAGAATTGTCTTTTCATCATTTTGGATTGTTAAGTTGTGTATGTGTAGAGAAAGTGTCTTCTAAAAACTTTGTAGTGATATTTAGACTTTCTTTCACATCATTTGACAGTAGACACAAGTTTTTTTTGGAACATGTAATCGTCAAACTGCCATAATTGAATCGCAGACAGCTAAAGTGCTAGCGATACTTGAACTGTGTCGGACATCCTTATTTCCCCAGCTGTTTCAGCATTAGTCCTTACCATGTTGTTCCACAGAGCGGTGGCCATGCTGGAATGTCCACGCACGCTAAAGTGGAAGCAGTCCTCAGAGAAGTATGTGGTATCAGGGATGCCCTCCTGAAACAAAGACCAGAGCGTGAGAGAACATAGATCAGAAACGTTTTTCAAAAACGCTGAACGCCCTCCATCTCAAATGATGACATCATCAAATTGTAGATTGCGAATACGACATGTTACAAGTGTCAGACAGTGAGTGCAGGAGGCTTACAGCGCTCAGAGGAACTATGGAGTTTTTGAAAAAAGGCTGAACCACCACTGCAAAATCCTCCTTGCCGTCATAGCGTTCGCTGTACACAAGCTTCTCAGTCTCAACCTAAGGAAAACAAAACAAGATTTTAGTAATAGTCCTGATCTTTAAAGTCATCTGTGTATCCTGTGTTATAGAGTGTACTGCATCCTCTGTGTTATAATGTACTGTGTCCTGTGTTATAGAGTGTACCGTATTTTCCGGGCTATTAGACGCGCTCTTAAGCCTCTAACCCTGTCAAAAATGACCACGCACCCTGCAATCCAGAGCGCTCTATACACGAATCCACTCGGATGTCCCAGCACGACTTTAGTTAACTAAAAAGCCGCACCACCCGCAGCGCACGCAAACACACACGGAGCAGACAGCGACCGCGCAGCAAAAAACACCCACAGCCACACTCATCACTCCACGCCGACGAGGAACGGAACAAAGGAATGAACCAAAAAAGCGAGTGCAATGTGAAACTTCTAGACACAAATGAACAACTGAGTCACTGAGTCACTGCGAACACGCGAACAATCCAGCGGTCCCAGACAGCACCCTCCCTACACGCCACAACTGAACAAAGCCCAGAGTCACTGTGAACGTGCCAAAGTCCCACTGACCCATCGAACTGTTGTGTTTCATTTAATGTCCGGTGCGGTTTATTTGTGAAAAACATTTGAAAATAGACCATTTAATGACAGTGTGTCTTATAATCCAGAGCATCTAATAGCCCAGAAAATACGGTACTGTATCCTGTGCATTATTGTGTGTACAGTCCTTGTGTCTGTCACACACCTGCAGCTCTTGGTTCACACGTTTGATTTCCGACAGTTCTGGAGAGTCGTCACTTGGAGCCACGACGCACGTGCACATAAACCTGAGGAGAAAGAACATGAAAAAATCACACATTATTGGGGAAATCTCAAGTAGTGACTCTGCGATTCGAGGAGCGCCCACTAACCAGAATGCAGTTGTTGTGCCCTTGGGCTTGACACTTCACCCACCTTGTTTATGCATGAATGTGGTTTGAGTGAGAAGTAGCTTACCACCACTGAATGAATAATGCAATGAACTGACTCTGAGCATCAAAATTCGCAATTCAAGAAACAAATCTGACTTCTGGGGTAAAAGTAACTTGCATTTATCAAACGGAAACTATTTCTTCACTCTAGTGTTTACTGTTTTTGTTTTCATACACACTGTTTATTGAAAAATCATTTACAGTTTTATCTGATGGGACTCATGTGATTTCTTTGTGATTGACTGTTCAGAATCACAAAGACAAAAGCAAGAACAAAACAAGTGTTAATTAATAATCAGATCATCTTATTTCTTGGACACTCACTGTTGTACCACACTGCAGCCAAAACTGTCCCTCTTCACTCTGCGGAGGCCCTCAATCTGAAGGATTTCCGGCACATTCACCAGGAGCCTGGGCACCTGAACAGAAACAGAAACAGAAACAGCGTTGTAAGAAAATGCCAATCACACTACAGCAGTACAGCAGCAAACTCCTATAGTGTTTGGTCTTACCTCATTGAAAAGAAGGTCCAGGGTCTCCATCATGTGCTGACTGTAGTTCTGAGATGACAATGCAGCCTGGGGAGAACAAATAAAATCATGGTTTACAATTTTGGAAACTACGGAAACTAGTTCCCGATCCAAAGAAAAAACTTCAAACACTGACAATAGATATCTAATCTGAAATAATCTGTTATCAATATATAAAAATAAGAATGTATATAAAAATGGTTTTGGTTCATTCCGTTCCAAAGTTAAGCACTTCAAACTGACAATAGATATCTACTCCAATATCTGTTCAATATATAAAAAGATGTGTAGAGCTTGGTTTGTAAGGCCGTTCCATTACATTCAAGGTTTACTGTATTCAGGGTTCCCACTCTTTTCACTGACAAAATTTCAAAACTTTTCCATGACTTTTTCATGACCTACAGTGAATTTTCCATGACTTTACAGCACCTACATGTATAGAATTGATCAGACTTTTAGGGCTAAATATGAAATGTTAACCCTTTCCACTGACCTTATGGTTTGATATTATAGGTTTTAACATTCAAAATACTGTCAATTAGAGATGTAACAATATCGAAATCTCACAGTACGATATTTTTGCGATATACATTTATATATATTTATTGCAATATTTTGTGGAGGTTAACAAAATTGTGAATTTGCTATGGTACTTTTTCCTCTTAAAAAGCCTTGACCAGACTTAATTCAAAGAACTAAGACTTAAAAGTGCTTAGAACTGTTATTTCTTCATGTAGTTTGCACCAAAACAGAGCAAAGGATCATGATCTATGGAGTTCCCTCTGTTTTTTTAGCTACTGCTGCATGATAACAATTAATTTAAGTGAAGAAACTTGTGATTTGATATATTGTGATGGTCCACGATATTATTAAGACTTGACGATACAATATCATGATATTCTGGTTATTGTTACATCCCCCCCAATGCATTTATTGTCATCTCAAAAGATGCGTTCAGAAATAATCATAAAAGCCTAATGATAACTTAACAGAATGCTGTAGTTGTGTGAAAGAGATACTAAAATTCCATGACTTTTCCAAAACTTTCATTGAATTTACAAAATTCCATGACTTTTCCAGGCCTGGAACATTACATTTTCATTTTCTATGACTTTTCTAGGATTTCCATGACTGCAGGAACCCTGTATATCTACTCCAATATCTGTTCAATATCTAAAACAAGGTTTGTGAGGCGATTCTCAATTCTAAATGCTAAAAAAATGCTTTCATATGTGGTAGAGATTTCCATTACATTCAAGTTTTACTGTATTTAAAATGTCATAAACATTACTTGTCTGTTTCTCCAAATTAAAGTTGTAATGTTGATTTATTCTTCATTACAAAAACATTGGACAGTTGTTTATAATGTTTAGAATTAGTTATTTTGGTTCTCAAGATAATTATCCAATCAGCAAGCAGAACGAGTCTCACATTTTGGGTTGCTAGATGCCACTTGTAAAATGAAAAATGAAAAAACAACTTTCTGATCTGAGCGGTCACTACCTAAACCCCCAGCCCTTCAGCCAATCCTGAATCAGAGACCTTTAATCAGAGCAAAAAAATATCGTGTTTTGTTTTAAATCGTAAAATCATAATCCTGAAATCCTGAGGTTAAGACACAGGCAACTCGGGTTCAGTTTTGACCGTAGCTTTTAACCCAGTACGCGCACAAGCTCCACACCCTAGCACCTTCAAAACATCTATTGAAGTTCTCAACAATTGAAACCCACATGGTCCCAGTGACATTATTGTTGTGATTTTGTTGTGAATGAGTGGTTTGTATTATTCTCCTCGTAGCACAAAGCCCGCGTCTGTGGTGGAGGAAGTGGGCTTTTGAAGTGACAGAGCGCTCATTCACATTTCACTGGAACAATCAAACAAACAGGAGGAGGACTCTCCACAGAGCTGCCGGCTATAGGACAGAGATATTACAACAACAACACGGCGCAGAGCTACAGATCCCACTCGCCATTATGGGCTGTTACGTAACTCACATATTAGAGTTATCATGTATTCACAACTTACATATTCTCTTCAAAACTACTGTAAACTAACAAGAGGGAAGTTAATATAATAGAACCTTATCTGGCTGAGAACAGCAGCAGTATGTTTGGAGATATTGTAAGTAAACAGAATGCTTAGAGGAAACAAATGTAAGATTTTGATTTAAAAATTCATAAATGTGTCCCAACTGTGTACCCAGATATGAGGTAAATGTCAAATCAAATACATCTTTTACTGATAACAACTGGCTGGGAATCATTAAGAAGTTGCCGATACGATGCATACCTTGATGCATAAGCCACGATATGATACGTATCTCGAAACAATGTACTTTTGGTTCAATACGGTACATTTCAAATCGATTCAATACGGATCAATAAAAATACTGTATGTTTCGGACTATAAAGCGCACTTCAAATCCTTTAATTTTCTCAAAAATGGACAGTGCGCCTTATAATCCAGTGCAGTTTATGTATTAATTCTCGTTGTGCTTACTGACTTGAACTGATTTTATGTAGTATACGGTGCTCAAAAATCTGTCAAAATGTTTTAGTACGACTTTGGTAAACTATGAAGCTGCACCGCTCGATGGATTATCGGAGCATTATGGCCTGGGCTCAGTTATTGTGAATGAGTTGAATAAAGTTAGACTTATCTGACTGTTTTTGTTTCACTTAATGCGCCTTATAATCCGGTGCGCTTTATGTATCAAAATAGCCAAGAGAATTCAACATTATTGATGTTGTGCCTTATAATCTGGTGTACTTTATAGTCTGAAAAATACAGTAATGGCTAAACCATGACTGTGATACTAAATCTTTCTTAAACCACTTCTTATTCAAAGTTAATATGAAAAACACACACATTTTAATCATCAAAACAGTGAAATGTCAAATAACTGAGTAAAATATACAAAAAAATACTCTTGGTGATATATCGATACAGCAGCTCATGATATTGAGAATGTATCATCACATGAAACGATACAATATATATTGATATCTGCAGCTCAGTGAGGGAATTCTGGAGGTTCTGAGCTTTCACACGAGGCCTGGTCTGTCCCTAAACTGAGAATGAGACAAACTTGGATGTGTCTCTGTCTGCAGGTTAAGGCTCTGGCATCACAGGTTCAGTTGTGACTGTAGTTCCTTTTAAAAACTGTGCAGGATATGTTCAGTTCCTCTAAAAATGCATAACTTTTCTGGTGTGGGGGTCATCACTATGGAGATGTTTTTGCTCTCCTGTAATGTTTGACACTATACATCTATTCAGTTATAGGTACATATAGTTAGGTGGGATCTCCTTTCCATAGATCTGACCTGTAATTTGACCCTTGACTAGACGCACTGCTCTGTTTTAAGCTCAGTTACTTAAGTTAGACTTTAATTTGAGCTTTGTTTGAACACAGTCTGACTAGAAAGAGTGGATTAACAGGTCATCTGCTTAACAAGTCTCTCAAATAATATTACATTCACAAGCAAGCTAACAGTTTTTCGGTCGCTCTCACCTTTTTGTTGAAAATCAAACAAGTAAATGGGACCATGAAAACTCGTATTGATCACCAGCTCCCAAAAATGTGTTGCTAAAATAAATTCTTGTATTTTCAACTGAGTTTCCAGACAATCTAAAACTCTATTTGACCGCGTTTTCAAATGTGTGCACGGATGAACGTTCAACCATAGACATACATGCAGAACCCCCCGGCCTGATGTCACAGGAGGACATACTCACTCTGTCATTGCAGTAGCCGCACAGGTCGTTGCCTCCGATAAACAGGGTGATCAGCTTCCAGTCGTTCTCAAAGTCCACAGCCTACAGGAAATACAACATCAGATACTCATTACTGTCATTTTGATTTTTGTAAAGTATATTTTTATTTGATGATATTTCAAACCTACAGGATCACTTTTCATGGCATCAATGAGGCGCCTGGCTTGAGCTGGGACGTCCCTGTATGAAAGCAGAAAGTTTATTAGGTCATATGACAGATTTTCATGTTTTTTTTTAGATTATGACTTGGTTTGGTAGGACGTGTGTTCAATATTTATCATAGTTTTACATTCTCAGATACTTTTCTCCATGGAGGTGTCATTGTTTTGTCTGGAATGTTTCACAGTAAGGCATTAAACCTTTCTATTTTCAAGGAGACCCAGCCAGACCAAGTTACAGGGCAGATCTGTGGAGAGGCGACCCTGCTCACAGTCAGAATGTTGGTTTTCTAGGTATTTCTGAGCTATAAAACCACCTGTAATTAAGACTGTTTTTTAAATTGATATAAAGTATATTTATTTTATTCTTAAATGTAGAGATTGTAGAACAGCTGGTTATATAGTTTATTTTGGATACATTTATGTTTTTCTATGTCTTATTTAATGTTCAAAGTATATTTTATTCATTTTATGTTTTATACATCACAAAACTGTTCTAAGATTCATATTTGCAGCCTATATTTATTTTCAATTTGAAAATTTTGCATAAATTATCAATAACAAAGTGGGTTTTTTTGAGAAAGAAATGCTGAATAAAAGCATCATGTAACTAAAAAATAATCACTTGAATAATTGTGATTTCAAAATTGACCAAAATAAGTGATAATGATTTTTTCCATAATTGTGCAGCCCTGCCTGTAATTGAATAAATGTAAAGTAGAGCTGTTTAATGTCACACTGTGGAACATTCCAGGCAGAGAAATGAAATATATCCATCCAAATATTGATAGAGACAAGCACGTGATGGACCATCCACCAGAAAAGTTACACAGTGCACATTTAAGTGGCAGTTTGTGGAGAAAATAAGTGACTAAAAGTACAAAACTACTGGAAGTAGCATTGCATTCTAAAACTGAATTCCTCTACCTGTGTCATCAACACCGAAAATTCCATCAAATATGAAAATAAAGGCGTTGCCATTTATTTTTATTAGTGTAATCATAACATTTTGTGCAGTTTAGGCCCTTGTTTACGTTACGTTGAGAATTGAATTGTGTAACATTTACTCAGATACATTTAATTGAGTAACTTTTTAAAGAAATTGTACTATTTCGGTTTCTAGCAGCATACTTTTACTCCTACTTGAGGGTTTGGTTTTTTTTGTGAGTAAATCTAAAGTGTTGAAGTGACAATATGAAATGATTTGTGAAACATCTGTGTTTCTTGCAGCTCTTTCAGATAAGATTTAGTTTGTCTTATGTTGTGTTTGTGTCTGTCCTTTTTGTGCATTATTTTTTATTTTTTTTTGTTTTTGTTTTGTCAAATTACATGAACTTACATCCCAACAGTTACTCTTTAAGTTACTCTTACTCGAGTAATACTTTCCCAAAACTGATTAACACTTATTCAGTGCTTGTACCACTACTTTGTACTTCAACTTAAGCAATATTATTTTGAAGTAACAGCACTCTTACTTGAGTACAGTCAAACCTGCTGCCCCCATGTCCAACCAAAAAGTAAAATTTAAAAATAAAAATAACGAAAAAATGTAAATATTTTAGTAAACTCTTAAATTGAAGTATGTCTAATCTAAAATCTAACCTGTAATATGCATTTTAATTCTATTTCTAAACACAAAACAACCAAAATAGTGAATATAATATAAAAGGTGACACATGCTTACGCTATTTTGGCTCCAGACACAGCCATGTTGAATTTGTTCTGCACTAGGTTCCCCTCTCCTGTGGACATGCCGATCAGGCCAGGGTTGAACTTTCTGAGGATGTCTGAAACAACATAAAAAATTAGTGCAGCAACAGTGCCATCTAGTGGGAGGTTTGTGAATTTGAGTCTAAAAAAGAAACGTACTTGGTAAAGTTGTGACGGTCTCCAGAGATTTCATCACCTCCGATGCTGAAAAAACAACAACACGGTTTTAAATATTTTGATTTTGAGTACAGTGATTCATGAATAAATATAATAGATCACAACAGGAGACAGTCTAAATCAGGATTAAACCAGATCTAAACCTGGACTAAAGAATGTCTAAATCATGACTTAATCAGGTTTAAAGAAGGTCTAAATCAGGACTAAACTGAATCTAAACCTGGACTAAAGAAGATTTAAATCAGGACTAAACCAGATCTAAACCAGGACTAAAGAATGTCTAAATCAAAACTAAACCAGATCTAAACCAGGATTAAAGAAGGTCTAAATCAGGACTAAACCAGATTTAAACCTGGACTAAAGAAGGTCTAAATCAGGACTAAACCAGATTTAAACCTGGACTAAAGAAGGTCTAAATCAGGACTAAACCAGATTTAAACCTGGACTAAAGAAGGTCTAAATCAGGACTAAACCAGATTTAAACCTGGACTAAAGAAGGTCTAAATCAGGATTAAATTTGATCTAAAGAAGGTCTAAATCAGGACTAAACCAGATCTAAACCTAAACCAGGACTAAAGACTATGTAAATCAGGACTAAACCAGATTTAAACCTGGACTAAAGAAGGTCTAAATCAGGATTAAATTTGATCTAAAGAAGGTCTAAATCAGGACTAAACCAGATCTAAACCTGGACTAAAGAAGGTCTAAATCAGGATTAAATTTGATCTAAAGGACTAAATCAGGACTAAACCAGATTAAACCTGGACTAAAGAAGGTCTAAATCAGGACTAAACCAGATTTAAACCTGGACTAAAGAAGGTCTAAATCAGGATTAAATTTGATCTAAAGAAGGTCTAAATCAGGACTAAACCAGATCTAAACCAGGATTAAAGAAGGTCTAAATCAGGACTAAACCAGATTTAAACCTGGACTAAAGAAGGTCTAAATCAGGACTAAACCAGATTTAAACCTGGACTAAAGAAGGTCTAAATCAGGATTAAATTTGATCTAAAGAAGGTCTAAATCAGGACTAAACCAGATTTAAACCTGGACTAAAGAAGGTCTAAATCAGGACTAAACCAGATCTAAACCTGGACTAAAGAATATGTAAATCAGGACTAAACCAGATTTAAACCTGGACTAAAGAAGGTCTAAATCAGGATTAAATTTGATCTAAAGAAGGTCTAAATCAGGACTAAACCAGATTTAAACCTGGACTAAAGAAGGTCTAAATCAGGACTAAACCAGATCTAAACCAGGATTAAAGAAGGTCTAAATCAGGACTAAACCAGATCTAAACCTGGACTAAAGAATATGTAAATCAGGACTAAACCAGATTTAAACCTGGACTAAAGAAGGTCTAAATCAGGACTAAACCAGATCTAAACCAGGATTAAAGAAGGTCTAAATCAGGACTAAACCAGATTTAAACCTGGACTAAAGAAGGTCTAAATCAGGACTAAACCAGATTTAAACCTGGACTAAAGAAGGTCTAAATCAGGACTAAACCAGATTTAAACCTGGACTAAAGAAGGTCTAAATCAGGACTAAACCAGATCTAAACCTGGACTAAAGAATATGTAAATCAGGACTAAACCAGATTTAAACCTGGACTAAAGAAGGTCTAAATCAGGATTAAATTTGATCTAAAGAAGGTCTAAATCAGGACTAAACCAGATCTAAACCAGGACTAAAGAAGTTCTAATTCAGGATTAAACCAGATATAAACCTGGACTAAAGAAAACCTAAATCAGGGCTCAACCAGATTTAAACCTGGACTAAACCAGATATAAATTTGATCTAAACCTGAACTAAACAAGTTCTATGACACAGCTTAAACACGGACTAAATTAACTAAATAAGTAAAGTCAAAGAAAATTTAAAAAACAGAGTACAAAACAACGGGAAAACCTGGAGTAAGGGTGCATTCCCACTTGCACAATGGCTACATCAAAACTGGGATAAAACTGGGACTAACCCAGGACTGGAAAAGGACCAAACCCCAATCAAACAGGGACCAAACCAGGACCGTAAAAATCCTGGGCAGATCTAAATCAGGACTAAAACCAGACTAAATTAGATCCAAACCTGAATTAAACAAGGACTATGCATGGACTAAACAAGATCTGAATTAGGACAAAAATCAGACTTAACTAGACTAAAATAAGACTATTGGTGAGAAACAGAACAAAATCAGGTTAAAACCAAATCTAATCTAAGAATTATTATCATTATTACCAAAACTATTATCCGTACCACCATTTGAGGATTATCACTAGAACATAGTCACGTCTCTCACCTCCAGGACACTCCTTTGTTTTCTGTAACCAACTCGAAAAGGTTCTTTGCCTTGGCCCCGAACCCAGCCTGTAAATAAATGATGTAAAAAGAGCTGTAATGTTGAAGACAGAAAGTGTGAGCAGAGCAAACAGATGGGAGCGTACCGTGAGTGAGTCTCCCAGAGCGCCCACGATTTTAATGTCAGCCGGGCGTACCCTGTGAGCTATGAAACAACAGGTACAAAGTTTATTGAAAAGGCAGCAATATTCCATCATTTATTGCGAAATTTAGCTGTTACGTTCATTGTGGATTTTCTTCTTGTCTTAAAAACATTTTAAAAAACAGAACTAGTTTGTTTTAAACAGTTTGCAGTGGTCCAAAGTTATTCCTCACTTACTTTTCGCATTCTGAGCAACATAATTATTCACTGCTACGAGTTTATAAGCTCTTTTCACAGCTTTCATAAACCGGTGTAGAGGTTTTTTTTTGTGAAGGTAAATCTATCAATGGCTACTATGTTACAACACACTTCCTGATTATCGGACAAAATTTTTTACAGTTACTGTAGGTGCAGACAGTCCACAGTGGTCTCATTTGGATCTCAAGAGCTGCTTATACAATATCACTGTGGCAAGACAAAAAAGGGGCTGTACCTAGTTTTTTTTTCATGTAATTAAGTAAATTAGGGTCAAAATGAGACTCCTGTGTGCTTTCTGATCAAGATCGACCAACATGGGTTTTTTCATGGCCAACTGTTTAGAATACGGTGACCAGACATTCCTATTTACCCAGGACAGTCCCAGTTTTGAGCCCTGTGTCCCCTGTCCCAGCAGATTTATACAAAACCAGTGATTTGTTCCAGTTTTATACAAGAAATTGTCCCAGGTGTCCCTATTTTTGACAAATCTGATCCCTGCCTACAGTAAAGAAAAAGGTGTAAAATTGACATTTGTTTAGGTAAAATACAGAAAAGCTGCTTAAAAATGACAAAACACAAAGAAAATGTGACTATACTGACTCACATTAGTGTCAAGTGCATAACAGTTTTCCTTCACTACACACTTGTTTCACAATTTTATTATTACCAAACACCACAAATCAGGGATGTCCCAGTTTTTCATTTTGAAAATCTGGTCACCGTAGTTTAGAATCCAGAGGAAGTTATGTCCGATCAGCTCTGCCGATATTTTTGGGCACAAATGTAGGGCCGATTTGGATTTCCCCCCCAAATTCAGGATTTTACAACAAATTTATAAAAGAGCAGTCTTACAGTTGTTTCTTGGCACTAAAGTCTTCAAATGGACCTTTATGTTTTAGGCAGCTGGAAAACCAAAACTAAAACCTAAACTACACTAGAAAGTAACAAATATCACCCAAACGACATCTCTGTCTATTCTGTCTGCATCTAAAGTGTTTTAATTTTCCATGAACCAAGAAGTAACGCTGGTGTGTTGTTAGAATTCAAGCTGTTGTTAACATTGTCAGGACACACAAACCACTTGAAACACGCTCATAAACTCTTATTGCAGTGAATAATTGAGGTGGTAGGAATCCATTTGAAAAGTGAGGAACAACTTTGGGCCACTGCAGAAAAATTAACTTGTTTTAGAAGTAGAAATAAGGTCAGCGCTTTTAAATGACTGAGAACTTACCTGAGGTGGGTACAGACTGTGATGGGGCTGTATCCACGCAGGCGAAATCACTGCCCCAGTCCTAAAAAGAAGAACGACTTTCAGGCAAGAACTTAGTTTTATGCTATTCATAAACTCTACAGACCAGGATATGGGAGGCATGCAATATTAATATTTTTATGGTTAAGTGATGATAATGAGTCGCACATTGGGCTGTGCAATGAATCAAATTTAGAATCGCAATTTTAATTGTTGCTCTATTCTATGACAAAAATGTAATAATTGAAAACGATTCCTTCTGTTCTTAATGATCTGTGCAGTATATCATTCTGTCCCTCAGAACCTGGAGCCAAGACACTATTCTAATCTACACAGGCAAAACCTGTAAAATAGAAGGTCGTAAGTACATACTTTCTATACAGTATGAAAGTAAATAATAATTGTGATAATAATATTTGCCATAATCCAGCAGCCTTCTAGTTGTCAATATGTAAAACATAAATACATACAAAAGATATACGATATAGTTAAAACGAGAACACAGGCTCCATCTGATCTAATCTTAAACAATCAATTCAAATGAGAAATACCATATCTTTCGGACTATAAGGTGCACCGGATTATAAGGCACAATATCAGTAATGTTGAATTCTCTCATCTATTTTCATACTTGAGGAGCATCGGATTATAAGGCTTATTAAGTAAAACAAACGGAACACAACAGACTGATCCCTTAGCCCAGGCGTCCACGATCCATTGGCAGTTCATGGTGTAATTCGCCCAGCGTTGCCTCCCTGTCTTGGTGAATGTGTATTATGACTGTGGATGTGGGTGGATAATTTAAGTTTGACTTGTTATTTCCTATGAGGATGACTCAAATATACATTGAGTAATAATGTGTTTAATGCAGCTTTGCACACATTTGTTTACGTTTTACAGAAATGAAACTTAAAACCACATGGCTTATTTGCATAAACTATAAGCTCTGAAAAAAACAGCTCGCTCCTTGTGTCCTAATGCAGTCAGCTTCTGTCGGACTAATTTACTCTACGAGGTTCCTGACTACGGTAGCCATAATGCTCCAACAATTCATCAAGCGGTGCATCTTTATAGTTTACCAAGGTCATACTAAACCATTTTGACAGATTTCTGAGCGCCGTGTACCACATACAGTCGGTTTGACGTCAGTAAGCACAAACAGAATTAATACATGAGGCACACCAGATTATAAGGCGCACTGTTGATTTTTGAGAAAATTAAAGGATTTTTAAGTGCACCATATAGTCCGAAAAATACGGTAATCAGACTTACTGTTATAGGAGGGGGAGTGGGTGGAAGGCCGGAGAATGTATAGTTGCTGTTGAGAGCGGTACTCAAAAATGGTCTGGTCTGAAACAAAACAGTAAAAGATTACCAAACATATATGATTCACCTTTCGCAACATCAGTTAGGTGTTATCTACCTCAGAGGGACACTTCAGCTCAAGTCCCTGGGTGAAATCTTGGGTGTAGGTCTTGTTGCCGACCGGCTCCAGCTACAGAAACATACAGCAGTGTCACTTTAAAGTTCTCACAGGTCTGAAGTGAACAGAAAAGTGCAGTACCATGTTATTCCAGAGAGCGCGAGCCATCAGCGTGTGGGCCTTCTGACTCAGGTGGAAACAGTCAGGAGAGAAGTACGAGCGATCAGGGCGACCATCCTTCAACAAAAACAAAAACTATTAGTACAATCAAACTTATACTGTAAATCCCACAATACTTGAAGAGCGTATGACTAGTTAAACTAAACATTTCACTAAAACATAGTTCACATTATAGTGAAAATGGTGAAGTTTATCATTTTAGTTCCAGGTTGGACACGGGTTACCTAACTACCGTGATGTTAAGAAGGGATAAAATGGTCAGATATTCACATTTCTATGCAGGTTCAAAGTGCTTTACATTAAGGAACCACTCAGCCATTCACACACAGATTCACCAGTGTACACAGACACTGGGGGCGAGTGTCATGTCCAAGGACACAACAACATCATCTATCTGTGGAACCTGGAATCGTGCCGCTCAACTAATGATGTTTATGTCGAGAGTGGGATTCGAACTGCCAACCTTTAGATCAGTGGACAAACACTCCACTATCAACTCAACTACTGTCACCCAAACTTGTCTGACTCACCGCTATTCAGCTTAATTAGTAGGAATGTAACGATATCCAAATCTCTCTGTACGATATTATCAGGATATGCATCTCACGGAACGTTATTTATTGTGATATTTTGGAGAGGCTGATATAATAGGAGATAGGATGCTTTTTTGCTTTTAAAATACCTTGACAAGATTTTGTGTGAATTATTTCCATCATAATCCCAAGAATTCAAGTAAAAAACATGTTTTTTGCACTGAAATGACTCATGGGATATGTAGTTCCTGATGTTCATAAGATGTTGCTACTATAAAACCATGTATTTAAGTAAAGAAACTTGTAATTCAATATATTGTGACAGCCCACAATATTATTGTGAGACTTTTGACGATACGATATCACAATATTTTGGTTATTATTACATCCCGATTAATTAGTCATAAATACTTGATGACTGATTTTTGTTAAAGACCTGCCTTGTCTTCAAAATCGGTATCAGAACTGAAAAAGTTGGATAGGTGCGTCCCTGGTGGTTGCCAACAACTACAATATGCAATATGTAAAGGAAAGATATAAAAGTAAAATATATTGGTTGCAAGCTACATGGATTACACAATTCACAATGCATCCAGTACAGTTTTGGACAATTTCAAGTTTTTCTGACCAAATTATATCAAATGACATATTTAAAAGCCTCATTTTCATACCTGTGTTATGCCCTGATGAAGACGGTTTCATAGTTGAAGTTAATTAAAGATATTGTTTCTTTTTTAGAATTCCATCACTTTCTTTAATCCTCATGTTTTTAACCTTCTCCATTCTTGGCTCCCCAGTTCAGCCTCTCACTTTATTAAATCTGATAAACTGAATACTGAATGTCACATGTGGTCATCGTCATACCTGTAGTTTGGGCAGGAACACCTCTCTGAAGAAGGGCTGCAGCACCACGGTGAAGTTGTCATGTGTGTCGTAGCGTCCGGATTCTACCAGATCTCTCATTCCTTTCTGCAGGTTCACACACATGGAGTTATGTGAGGAGAGAATACAGGACCACCAAAAGATATACTAAAATATACTAAAATACTAACATTTCAAACTGAATTTCATTACTAGGGAACAGACTGGATACTCAATAATAATAAATACTCATAGATTTCAACTTGTGATCCAAATGACATGAGAGGAAGTGAGTTCACATAATTATACAGCTTTTTGGTTAAATTTAAAGCAGAACTAAGTTTCATTTTTACATTATTAAACATCTTTGTAACTCCCTGTGATGGCCAAGTATGTATTAGCAGAGTTTTTAAAGTGTCTGTTGTCTCCCCCTGTTGTCTCCGTGCAGAAAACCAGTGACTCTGGCTCTTGTTTGTTTTTATATAGGAACATTATATATTTTTAAGTGATTATACTGCCTTATTTCAATTTACAAAAAAGAGAAGAAAAGAAGACAAACAATTTAAAGTTCGTTCCTGACAGTGTATTCTCATAAGAGAGCAGCTCTGTTGTTGAAAGTTACTTAGTTCTACCTTAAGTCTGTATATTTGGATAGACATATGTTCCAGAGGAGATTTTCTCTTTGGTTGTTATAAAAACATGTGTATACTTTAAGGCAGGGGTGTCAAACTCATTTTGGTCCGGGGGCCGTATCCAACCTACTTTGATCCCAAAGAGGCCGGATCAGAAAACTCATGTCATATAAACCCAAAAATAACAATAAGTTCAAATATTTGTGCAGAGAAACACAAATCTATTACAGAAATATTTTTTAATTGATGAACTCTTTATTATTATAATGTTATAATATTATGAACAACCTGAAACTTTAAGAAAAATTCAATTTCAACATTTAAAATATTTTAGTAGAAAATCACCCAAGGGCCACATTAAAGGTCTTGGAGGGCCGGATCTGGCCCCCGGGCCTTATGTTTGACGCCTGTGCTTTAAGGTATAAGGGATGACTCTACTGTACCTGATAGGCTTTGTTATAATCTTCGATCTTCTGGAGCTCTATTGATCCCATCTTTGGTTTCAGGATGCAAGAACAAATAAAACTGGGAAATAAAACAGTAAGTATTCAGTTAGATTTATAGAGCATTAACATTGCATTTTGCCCAATGGGGCTACAATAGTGGGGCAGACTGATGCCAATCTGCTCCACTGGTCCCTCCAAACACCCACAGAATATATATATGAGAATATATGAATGGACATAACTATAGCACTAGTTGCCGCGTTCCAAATAGGAAGTTCACCAGGAGGCACTTCCGGCTCCTGACTCTGGCTCCAATTGATTCACATTGGGATCTTGTGCCTCCTCTCTCTTTACCTGCTGCTGTGGGCCTCATCATTTTGGTCTTAAATGTTTGTATTAACCCACTCTCCATGATCTTGTATTTTTCATTTTGCTATTTTGTCCTTAAATCAAGATGTGAACAAAAATAACGAACCAATCAGACGCCTTCATTCCATGAGGTCGCTCCCGATAGTGTTAGTTACAGGTTTGATTGACAGCTAGTGTGTTTTGTTGCTAAGTAAACCCCCTTCCCACTTTCCGGTGAGAAGGGCGGGCACATTTAATGACCTCAATCATGATTAGCTCTTGTGGTTGCTATGATACCCTCTGCCGGATTTCCAAATATTGAGTCTGGCTCCAGATTCGCTCCTGTAACCGTTAGTGGATCTGAACGCTGTGGGTGACGTCGCACTGGCTTAGTTCACTTTTTTAGACTGTATAAAAAAAGTGGACTAAGTGAGTGTGACATCACCACATGTGTGTGGCGATATGAGTGGAGTGAAGTGTCTTGCCCAAGGACACAAAAACATCCAAGTGTTAATCAGGCCCAGCCTTGCTTAGCTTCTGAGATCAGATGAGATGAAAATATTTATATTAACAAAATGAAGAAGAGCTGATGGCACTGACTTGACAAACCAGGTGGGGCAGCCCAGAGTGCTGTCCTGGTGCAGCTCCCTCAGAGGTACAATGTTTAACATCTCCACCAGGTTCACTAAGGCCCGAGGAACCTGCACACAACACACAACACACACAACACACACAACACACACACAACACAAGGCTTATACTTACTGGATATGAGCTATGTACAGTCAGGGTTACCAGTCTTACTTGAGATTATTTTCCAGGACTTTTGCAGGATATTTTTATTTTTGTAATGACAGTGTCTACAACCAGGTAAACCCCTTTGTATACAGTTTTTATACTGAGATATGTAGTACCAGAAGTACACAATTACTGCAAATGAATCATACACAAAGGCAAACACACTAGATTTTGTTATACAGATGACCAAACAATATTTTCTGATGGAACCCTGAAAATGTTTAGGAGAAAACTAAAGAGGGAGACTTACTTCCGCGTGGAGGATGTCCAGAGCCGCACGAATGCGCTCAACCACATTCCGGGGAGAGAAAACTAACTGTTGGAAATAGAAGTTATTGATTAAACCTGCTTTAATTAAATAACTCGCCAAAACAAGAATTACGAGCAGACTGCAGACGGCTACTTACAGAATCCGTGCAGAAGTCACAGATGTCGTTTCCTCCCACAAACAGAGTGATCACCTTCCAGTCATTGTGGAAATCGATTCTCTAGGATAGACAGGAGACATTGTTGGAGTTGTCACTTTAATAAATACTTAATAATAAATGTGTATTGTTGTATATGTGCATACCGAGTCAGTTTTCATCTTCTCTATCAAGACTCGCACTTGCGCCACCATATCACTACAGAACAAACAAGTTTAAGTATAACTGACAGGTTTTCAAGTTTTTCTAATAAAGTTATTGTTTGCTGGAACCTGTGCACCTGTGTTAAATATTTATCATAGTTTTACATCAGTTAAGTGACAAGTTTGTGAGACAAATGTTAGAAAAGTACAAAAATACAGGACGTACTGTTGAGTTCTAAAACATGTCGTCAACATATGAAATTCAATCCAAAATATAGGGACAATTTATGTGCCAGAAGACATTTTTCTGGCCGTTTAAACCTTCATTTAACAAAATAAAAGTGTTGTCATTTATTGTATTTGTCTAATCATAAATATTGCGTAACAGTTTTGACTCTTGTTAACATTATGGCTGCTTGCTATCAGTTATTAACCAAGAAAAGTAGGAAAACACTGTACTTAGGTAAACATTTAGGTATCTGTACTTTATTAAAGTAGATTTTAAAGTGGACACTTTTTACTTTTTTCTTTCTAATTCTTTCCACTTTCTACTTCTCTACATTTGAGAGCAGGTATCTGTACTTTCTACACTTACACTGTTTTTATTATTGTGTGAGACCTGCTGAAACGGCTGAGGGTTTATTATTAACACTTTTGTCATTTGAGAAAAACTAAAATATACAAATAAAAACAGCTAGGAAAAAATGTCTGATTCAATTGTTTCTGTTCAGCACAAATTTTTACCAAAACCACTACAGTTGAAACTTTATTAAATTTCAAAATCTGTGCAAAATACTTTTACTTCCTACTCTTTAAGTACATTTTTAAACAGGTACTTTAATACTTTTCCTAATGTAGATGTTTTTTTTTTTTTTTACTTAAAGGTTGTATGGAGGATTTTTTTTTGTTTTTTTTGTTTCAAGTTGTCAATGATAGATTATAGAGGTGCAGTAGCCTTGTAATTATGATGACCAAAAAAAAGAGAATAAAAATTCATCAACTCTGGACGTGGTGGGGCTAAACATTTGCCAATAGATAACGACACTGCCTCGTTATCTGTGAGCTGACAGGCTGTCAATCAATCTCCCTACGTTTCTAGCGTAACTGACTTGCCTGCGCGCCGCCGGTACGTGGTTTACGTACGACTGTCACGCAGTCCACAGACGCAAGCCGCACAGACGCTGTTTACTCCACCAACACAAACAGTTCTTAGTGGCTTTTTTTTGACCTATATCTTCCTCACAGTTAGCACAAAGTTTGTTGCAATGGCGACAAGAATCCAGGAGCAGTTCGCCGCAAAAGAAAGTCAGTTTTTTTGAGGTCGCTGAAAGAAGAAGACAAGGGGAAAAGCAGCGAAGCCAAACTAAGGTGATTCTTGAAGATTCATTCCAGCGATGGCGCGACTGAAGCAGACGCAGGGTCTAAAGACTGACGCACTGGTCGCCAAATTACTCCTGGACAGGAAACTTCTGCTTATTATGAAAACGTACTTTATTTCCAAGAGCTAGACAAACGTTTTTCAGGACACGAAAGCGATATCCTATGTCTGAAAACGTAATTTTCAAGGCAAAGAAAGAGTCCGCTTGCTGCTGCGTGTTGTAGCTAGTTCATTCGCACGGAATCTCTGCGCACCCTTCTCTGCACCCCTTTCCTGCTCCTGTCCCCGCTGCCCGTTCCGCTCTTCCCCCTGCTCCTCACTTCTCCGGGCACGGAATCTCCGCGCACCGCTCCCCTCTCCTCTCTCCTCTCCCTGCTCCCCGCTCCGCTCTTCTCCCTGCTCCTCACTTCTCGTCCGCGAACGAAATGTCCGCACACCCGCTCCCCCCGCTCCTCACTTCTCCGTCTTGCCTAACCAACACTGTAGTTAGTTGTTTACAAGTCATGTGCAGCGCACCGGCTGTAAACAAACCTGTTTCTGGCGTAAAGGAGGAGGGAGGAAGGCGTTTCTACGTAGGAGCTGTAGGGGAGGGGGGGTGGTTTCACGCATGCGCAAACATTTGAAAAAGGACAAACAGTCGCTGGATTTCTCGTTCCTTGGAAAATCCTCTATACAACCTTTAAGTAACAAAATTGAGTACTTCTTCCACTGCTGATGTTAACTGTGTTTTTATGAAATAAGTCTAATCCATCATATGCATTTTAACCAAAAGTTAAAACGTAAACATTAGGTGGACCAAGACTGTATGACCATGTAAAGTGTAAAGTGGTTTTTCACAGACTATTTTACTAAATGTAATGACAGAGTGAAGCCGTACCCGCTCTTGGCCCCTGGTACGGCCTGGTTGAGGAAGGACTGGGGCGTGTTCTGTGAGCCCTGCCCCACAGAGAAGCCCGTCACATCAGGGTTAAACTCCCTCAGGATGTCTGTTTGACCACATCACATGAGAATTATCAACACAGTGTATTATATTATCATACATATTAGACATTTGAAAAGTTTGTAAATACATAAATTCCCAGTTCAAAAATGGAGGTAAAAGTGAAGTTGAACATAATGTGATTTCAATGGAGAAACCGAGATTATATGATAAATTATAAGACTTTGGGCAAATGATAACCACTCAGATACATATGAGTCCATTTACTATTCTATTCTACATGATTTGTTTATTTAATAAGAGATTATAATTAGGGATGTAACAATAACCGAAGGATCGTGATATCGTATCGTCAAAAGTCTCACAGTAATATCGTGGGCTGTCACAATATATTGAATTACAAGTTTCTCTGCTTAACTGCATGGTTTTATAGTAACACTAGCTTATAAACATCTGGAACTACATATCCCATGATTCATTTCAGCATAGACAACATGAAGTAATATGTTTTTTAGTTCAATTCTTGGGATTATGACGGAAATAATTCACACCAAACTCTTGTCAGGGTATTTTAAAAGTAAAAAAGCCTCCTCTCTACAATTATATCAGCCTCTCCAAAATATTGCAATAAATATCGTACCATGAGATGCATATCGTCATAATATCGTACTGAGAGATTTGGATATTGTTACATCCCTAGTTATGGTAGACACATATTTACTTATCAAATATTGACAGAAATGTTGTTACATACTTAACTACACATTATAAGTTTTGCCAAACTCAAATACAATTTTGGCTAGAAAACTTTGGTCCATAATTTAAAGGTACACTATGCAACTTTTCAGGTAGGGAGTCCGCTACCTAATTGTCTCCATGGAGTTGTTAGTTCCTGCTTTGCCGGAAGTGCTCCACAGTTTGACATATCTCATGTTAAGTAAATCACCGGTATTTTTACTGCTCAAAAATATCTTAAAAACATACATTCTCTTTGTCAGCATAGTCACCTCTCCACAGATCTGACCTGTAACTTGGCCTTGTTGCATCACTTGTTTGTTTCTTTGGAAATGTAAACATCTAATGCTGTGCTGTTGAAATGTTGACACTGGGAATTCAAAATGGTTGCTTATTTTTGTTATAAATACATAAACTCCTTAGTAAATCTGATGTGTGTAAATCAATGAAACTGTATTACAGCCTGGCCTATACTAAATGTTGCCTCCATTTCGGAACATTTGGAACATTTTGCTGCCGTAGGGTTTATCATGGGAAGAGAAAAGCTACATACTGGGCAGGGTTGTGACGGTGCTGATGTTTCCATCACCACCAATGCTGAAAAACACAGAAACACACTTGGGACTCTCAGCTGAAATTGAGATGAAGCAGAGTGAAGTTTGCTTACCTCCATGACAGCCCCCTGTACTGAGTTTGCACCAACAGAATATTGTCGTTCTTTGCACCCACACCATTGGCCGCCTGGTAAAAATATAACCGGTGCACTGGTCATGTACTATTGTAAGTGCTGTTACATGATATGACAAGAGAGAAACATTGACTTTTGGAGGTTTCTATCATGTTTTAACATTGTTCCCTCATGAAAAACACGCCAGAAGAGGTTTTAGATGTCATTCAAACAAGTATACTGTTCTACAATACACTACAACTTCAAAAAATACTACTCAAAGTACTTTTTAACGCAATTTTATAAGCACTTTAGATCACTTCTATGGCTAATTATTGGTTCATTCTGCTCCTCAGGCCTTTATATCAGTGGCATAAAGTATTTTCAATATTACCATTTATCTCAATATTTCTTTTTAGCTATTAGTGATGGGATAAGATTACATCAGACATCACAAATTCAGACACATACATGACATTTACATAGAGCATAACAGTGATCACAGATGTGCATGTGTGAAAATAGTGTGTTGTTCTCTGTGAAAAAGTTAGTCATCAGACAAAATTGCTAGATTGTGCATTTTTCGTGAGATATTTTCCTCATATTTTTACATTTGCCGTGAGTATTTCTATTTGAATCTCACCGTGATCGAGTCTCCGACAGCAGCGACCACTTTGACATCTGCAGGTCTGACCATGTGCACTGGAGACACAGTCAGTAACGTCAAAAGTGATGAAGACACAAAAAAAAAACCAAAGAAGCAAACATGTGGAAGTGTGGATGAGTGGGCATTTACCTGAGGTGGGTGGAGTTGGAGAGGGACTGCGGTATGTGCAGGGAATCTCTGTCCCATAATCCTAAAAAAAAGTGGAAAAAAGGAATAAAGTTTCAGGTGTTATGAATAAGATAACTATGGGTGGAGGCACACTTAAATACACATACAAATGTGTAACACTGTGTAACTTTTCTTGTTGAGCGTCCGCCACAAACTTGTTTCCATGGAGATAATATTGCTGTGCCCAAAACGTTTCACAGTATGGCATTAAACTCACCAAACTCATCATCTTGTATCTTTATTCAATTACAGGTGTTTTACCGCTCAAAAATACTGTAAAAAACACGCTCCTACAATGAGTGAGCTCGCCTCTCCACAGAGTGTGGAGCTGCGACTAATAAATATTCAACTTCTTGTGTACCTTATGCAGATCTAAATGGCATTAGTGTATTGAATAGAACTGAATTGAACCTGTTTTTACTCTAACTTGTGTGTATAAGTAATATTTACTTGCTCAGTTCAAGGCAATTGGTTTCCTAGATTTTTTCAAGTAAGATTAACTTACTCTTAAAGTGAAGGTTACTACATATTTCAGATTTGAGGAACTGACTGATTAGTTGGCACAGCTTCACAACATGAGTTCCATGAATGAAAACTAAAGTTCACTAAACTTGATGTGCCTAGTTAGATGAAAGAGGAATTTACGGTACACTACACTGAGGAATTACTTGTAAACTCAGCTTTAGATTGACAATCCACTCATCAAGTTTTTCAAGGCAATCAGTTTCTTAGATTTTTTCAAGTAAGGTCTACTTATTAGATTTTACAGAGCATCAACCCAAAACATGCACAATTAGGTCAAATCCTACAGCTAAATTTGACCAAGGCCAGCTCAAGATCTAGAGATGGCCCAACAGCGGCACTAAAGGATGAGTCAAATGCAGAAGACAAACCATAAACATACCGGATCCACAGCGACAGGTGCAGCGCCATGAGCCCTCTGCTCCTTCTGGACAGGTGAGTTTATCTGTGTGCGCAGGTACGGCCGGTCCTACAGGAGGCGCACAACACAGTCACAGTCAAGCTCAAACCACTCGACTTGATGACACAATAACACTCTTTGTAGCCTGATAACGGCGCGTCTCACCGGGGATGGACAGACGAAGTGCAGGGAAGAGCCGTCCGTGACCGTGACCTGTGACCCCGCAGCGGACGGCACCTGCAGCTACAACGCCAGGCAACAGCACGGTTAGCAAATCATTACAGACAAAACACAACACTGCAATTACAAGTTAAACTTTTTTTTTTTTGTGGCAATTATCGTTTTACTTCCTGGTTGGACACGGGCAGCAGTCATGACATAATGTTAACAAGGACCAAAACTTGTTTAAATTGCACAAAAGTTGATGATTAGACAAAAAAAACAACAAACAACAGCACCGTTATTTTGTTAAATGAAGGCTTAAACAGCCAGAAAAGAGTAAATTGTTCGTCCATTTTGAATAAGAGGTGGGTAGAGTAGCCAAAAATTGTGGCAAGTAAGAGCACTGTTACTTCGAAATAATATTACTCAAGCAGAAATACAAAATACTGGTCCAACAATACTTAAGTAAAAGTAAAAAAAGTATTTGAAACAGTATTATTCGAGTAAGAGTAACTTAAAGAATAAATGTCAAGACGTGCCATCTGATTTATAAATAGTTAATGTAATTTGAAGGACAAGACATGAAATTAAACAAAATAATGCACAAAATCTGATGTTTTCAATGGACAGACACAAAAATGAGACAAACTAAATCATATCTGAAGGAGCTACAAAAAACACAAATGATAAAATCCTTTCATACTGTCACATAAAGCTTTTGTCATTTTAGACTTACTCGCAGTGGGAAGAGGAAGCAGAACTTTTACTCAAATACAAGTAAAGTTACTGCAATACAACTTTTACTGAAACTATGCTGCTAGAAAAGTACTTTGAAAAGTGAAATGTCACTAAAAATAAATGTAACTGACACCTGTGTAACAACAACGGTTATAAATACTGACCATAGACACAGCAGTAATTAGAAAAACATGTAAACCTGCCATGTGTACTTTACACTGAGATCCATAAATGATTAGTATTTTATTGCCTGATCGCTTTGATTCAGGATTGCACGAGAGCTCTTTCAAAATAAGCTTCATTCGAATTACTCAATGACATCTGACAAATTTATAGTTGGAGTTATCCGCAGTGCATCTGGTTAATCTTTACATCTTGTATCTAATCTAAGCCAGATAAGTAGCTCTTATATCTACATTATGACACATTTGCTTGAGCGTGACTGGAACAAAGGGTCATTTCCAGCATCAGTTAAATAAAATGTGAATCCTGTGTTTCCTTTTCACACGAGGAATGAAGAATTTGGACATTAACACTTTAAAACTAAATATTATATCTTTGGAATGGGAAAAAATGTCCTCAAAGGGTTATTTGTATTGGTGCGTTTCAGAAGACATCACAACGTTCTGTAGACAAAAGTTATTTAACACAGATGGGGGGCAGGCAGCTAAAATAAATATTGTTAAAAATGCAGATTTCTATTGTCATACGGTGAGTTCTTCCAACCTGTAGCTCAGGACTTTGCAGTATCTCTCCCACCCCCTTACAAGTATTTCGCCATGGGACTTCTGAATGATACGTATTGCGCTGAATGACTCAAATTTGATTAATAACCATTGTTGCACCATTGCGCAGTTATCATGTGTTATTTTGAACTTTGTGTCCTAATGAATAGATAATGGTTTTAGGTTTTATAGGCATCTAACTGTGCAGCACTAACACTCCTATATCGATTAATTTCTTGCAAATGCTAAAAGGAGTGGTTTTCCGGCGTTTTCATTTTGTAAAGGTAGCTCACCCAACGCAAAAGGTTGGAGATCCCTGGTTTAGACACTGGTTCAATATTTTTTAATTTACCTTTTAGATATTTATTTATTTATTTATTGGATCCCCTTTAGTCTTTACTGGGGTAAAGACTACTATTCCTGGGGTCCAAATTGGCATAATTTACAATAAAATGTTGCATTATAATAACAAAAAGTTCACACATAAGTTCATACAGTCCTGTTCCATAGTATATTACACTACACAACACTACAACAATTATAATATATCCAATAAATTACAATGCATAGCTAGTGACTAAATATAATTATGTACAATTTCCAATATATTACTGTAACATTTTCTTAAAACTTGGTTCATGCTTGTTAACAGTTAAGGTTCACAAGCAAGATATTTCATGGTAAAGTACAATGTAATCAACCGGGAAAACTGGCTCTTGCCCCCATCATCAAATTCTAACATCTACCAGTAAAACAGATACTCGTGAAAAACGGTTTGCAAACTTGCATATAAAAAGTAAACAATAACCAAAATGCAGTTCAAAGTTAATTGTGTGTGATGTATTCTAAAATATAATAGGTACTAAATATCATAAACAAAGACTTACCATATTAGTCAACAGCTGAATGGCTATGTTGTTTACATCTGATACCGAATTGACCTGGAAGCAGATATATTTACAGATAAAATTTAGTCACGCAGGTCCAGCAGCTCTATGAAGACAGATAAGTCACTGTGTGTAATATTGCAGCCAAAGGAACAACATTTCCAAGGAAACAATCAGGCAAATCATTAATATCAAATAAGGTTTGTAGAGATTACTGTTGTCATGATACCAAGATTTTGAATTTGATTTTGATGCTAAGGAAAAGACTACTACTACTTCGATACCAATTTTGATACCACAATCATGAAAAGATTCTAATACTAGTCTTGATAAATCAATTAGTATCTAATTTTCAATATTTTTGACAAGCCTGCTCACAGTGATGGACTAGGAGTGTGCAAAACTATTGAAATATTGATATAACCTATCATTTAAAAAAGTATTTTTTGGTATATTTTACTAAGTTATTTTGCTACAGTGCTATAGTTTTATTGTTTGTTCAGAGAGAAAACTGGTTTATGCAAAACATTTGACATTTTGACAGTTTTGATGATTAAAATGTTTGTGTTTCATATGAAGTTTGCACAACAAGTGGTATAACAAAGACTTTTAGTATCACACCCATGAACCTTTTTTACTGTACTGAATTGGATCGACTTGAAATATATATCGTATCGAATTATATCAAATTGAAAGCTCAAGGTACGTATCGTATCGTGGCCTATGTATCGAGATATGTATCATACCGTGGCCTACGTATTGAGATATGTATCGTATCATGGCATGTGTATCGAGATATGCATTGTATTGTGGCCTATGTATCGTTTCATGGCCTATGTATCAAGATATGTATCGTATCGTGGCCAATGTATCGAGATATGTATTATATCATCGCCTGTGTATTGAGATATGTATCGAATTGTGGCCTATGTATCGTTTCATGGTCTATGTATCAAGATATGTATCGTATCGTGGCCAATATATCAAGATATGTATTATATCATGGCCTAAGTATCGAGATATGTATCGTATCGCGGTCTGTGTATCGTGATATGTATCGTATCATGGCCTATGTATCGAGATATGTATCGTATCGCGGCCTGTGTATCGTGATATGTATCGTATCATGGCCTATGTATCAAGATGTGTATTGTACCATGGCCTATGTATCGAGATATGTATCGTATCGTGGCCTGTGTATCGTGATATGTATCGTATCATGGCCTATGTATCGAGATATGTATCGTATCGTGGCCTGTGTATCGAGATAAGTATCGTATCGTGATCTGTGTACCAAGATATGTATCGTATTGTGGCCTATTTCCTAACAAGTTACGCAATAGGGCTTTAAACTCTGCTTAGATCAAAGACATGTGTTAGTCTCGTGCAGCTACAAAGAATAACCCACGTGAATGTTATAGCTGTCAATGAGATCTACAAAACCATGATTGAAAGTGCAATAAAAACATAAAACTGATTAAGTATAGCATTGTCATAGAGGAAGTGCAGATATGCGGCGTGTATGAGCGCTTACAGACTCAGAGATGACTGGGAGAGGCTGCAGGATCACGCTGAAATCATCACTGTCCCACTGTTTGTCCACCATCATAGTTTCTAATGATTCCTGAGGAGAAAGGGTGAAAAATACTGGGTGTGAAATGGATTTATAATGTTGTTTCCTCATCACAAACAGACCTAGAGTTGTGCTTTGTTTAATTTACACAAGTTTAACACACAAACTTTGCATATTTTAGCTGAGTTCTTCTCTCAAACTGATAACACTCTGTTCTTGTGATATCATGTGGTAATACAGTAAGTGCTCCACTGTATTTTTAAACTCCATGCACCTTCACTAGAATCATTTGTCAAGAATTGTTAGTAACTGTTGACTTGAAAATTACCGCTTCATGACACAAAGTGGAACAGAGCATTTTGAGATTTGGAGATGTAGACGGACTAATAAAAAAGGATTACTCATTAAACATGTGTGAATGAAACAAAACACAACAATCAAAACAGGTAAGTTTTTGAGGAGGAACAAAATACAAAAACAAAAACGCTATTAAAACATACAATATCTATAGGAAATAACAGTATCACTCTCCCCTACGTCTTATGTTACAATTCCTCTTATTTGCTTAAGTATACTTGGTTTTGTCTGCATATCAGCCCCGTATCTTGTTGTGTGTATGAACATATTGAATAAAAAAATATACAAACAGCCCCCACGGTGGAGTGTTTTAAGTCTCGTCTGAAGACCCACTTTTATTCTCTGGCTTTTAATACTGCATGAGGTGTGTGGTCCTCAGTGTCTTTCATTTTATTTATTTATTTATTTATTTATTTTTTTTTTAGTACTGCTTTTATGCATTGATTTTATTTTTATTATTTTATTTATTTATTCTATTTGTTTCCTTATGGTTGAAACATGATTCTGCTGATTTTTTTTTTTAAGGTAAAATGTTTTACTTTGCTATGTGAAGCACTTTGGAAACTGTTTTGTTTATAAAATGTGCTATACAAATGAAATTGGACTGGATTGGAAAAAAAATAATAAAAATTTAAAATATTTTTGAGGAGGTAACAGGATTCTAACAGCCTAAAGCTCACAGGTGTCAATTTTGTGTAATATAGGATCTTTAAAGTGCACATGACAAATTAGATTATTCTCTTCCCAAAAACATAGTTAACATAATTTTTTAAGTGTTTTAATTTTAGTGTTTATAATTTTACTTCCTGGTTGGACACAGGAAGTTGATCAAATTAATACAAATAAATGACAACACCTCTACTTTATGGATCTTTAAAATGTTAGAAAACTCGAGCATAAATTGTCTTTGTATTTTGGATGGCATTTTCTGTGTTGATGACATAGATAGAGGGATTCAGTTTTACTTTTAAATACTTCCTGTCATTTTTTGTACTTTTCTTCTCATCTTTTTTCCATAAATGTTACTTAACTATGATAAATATTTAACACAGCTGCTATCATCACCAAACCAAGTCAGAATTACACAAAAACTTGTCATATGCACTTTATCTGTATTCATTTTTTTGTCTGATCTCTCTGGTTATATTTATTTCAAAATCCCGTTGTACCTGTAGTGTTTGGAGAAGTGTAGCTCGATACAACCTCTGGTTTAAGTTCTCATTCCGGGGGCATTCACAGGAGCTGAAAGTACGTATTTTATTATTACATGGAAGTCGTTAACTATGTAATAAAGCTTAGATCATGTTTCTACCAGTGCTGATTTGTTTGCTTAATGAAAAGTGATTTTGTTTGTTGTAGAACTAACCTGCCGTCGTCATCAGGTCCACTCCACACCACCACATGGACCAACGAACGGTGAAACTGTAAATAAAGAAGACGTAATCATGAATATTTACCAAAAAATGTACAAACTTCATCAAAATAAAAACGAGGCAAGATTTTTTGTAACATCTTAAAGGTTCTACAATACACAAAATTGATTCTTGTGAACTTTAAGTCATGTTATAATGTTGTTATCTCAAAAACATCAAAGCTGAGATTGTCGAAACGATTTTGCTGAAGGTGTATGGAGTTTAAAAACACAGTGGAGCACTTCCTGTATTACCACATGACATCACAAGGTGGAACAGATTGTGTCCAGTTTGAGAGAAGAACTCTATATATGCAGGAAACAAAACACAACTCCAGGTCTGTTTGTGATGAGGAAACAACATTATGACATAGAAAAAAGCGCAATATAAACTAAAACACTGTTATATAATTATCTTAACAATGCTTTAGTGCACTTTAAGCACTTTTTTTGGAGTTCACTAATTGATACAGACTTTTGAAATTGTAATACATGCAGACATCACCTTATTGTGCATGAACTGAAGAGCTTCCTCCACTTCCCGGACCAACGCCGTAACATCTGCATCAACCTGTACACAATAACACACACACAGGTAACACATTAGCCAGGTCATACATACATACAAGGCTATTACATAAGGCTATAGTATTTACTACCAGTCAAAAGTTTGGACACACCCTCTCATTCAATGTTTTTTTTTGTTTACTACTCTATACAGTTTAGATACATACAGAACATGTCAAATTTATGAAGCAGCATGTATGGATTTATGTAGCAAAGCAAAAAGGTAAATAACTTTACATATGTTTTCTAGATTATATTCAAACCCTCAAAGTATCCACCCTTTGTTTTGTCGACAGAGCTACAAACTCTTGGCCTTTTCTCAGTGAGATTCATGATGACGTCTCCTGAAACGGTTTTCACTTCACGGCTCGGCCATGTCAGGATTCATTAGTGGAATGACAAACGTGTCCAAAGCAGTGATCAAAGCAAAGGGTAAAGGCTATTTTAAATCTTCACAAGTTATTTCAATCAAACTTTCACTAGCGAAGACCACGCCACTAGCCAGGCTGGCACCACCTAGTGCCTCTGCTCAAGTTCATTTCTCTCCAGCAACGAGATCAGGAATCAGAATACACTAGATGGTTTGCAAAAACCCCAGAAGTGCAAGTTCGGGCACCAGCCAATCAGCAAAGAATCATATATTCAGTGTTGTCAAGGATTCCCGAGATCGAGGATCAAACAAAGAGAATGTTTGGTGAATTTTTTCAAGGGGAAAGACATTATTGTCCTTCTTCCTACAGAATTTGGGAAAAGCTTAACGAGTTAGCCCTGTTAGCGGCGCATTACATACGTCACAACCAAATAACAGCGATTGTTTAAATGATAAAAAGTACCCGCCTACTGTCAAGCAAACTAATTCCAATGCTGCAAGGTCAGTTTCTACGATGTGAGCCCAGCTTGAGGAATCAGGCTACCATGCCATAACAATGGAATACAATAACGATATTTATTGACAGTGGATAGATGTGACGGCTGGGGGGAGATTCAGGGTGGGGGTATAATCTCCAATCCAAAATGGTCACCCAGCTGAATCGGAAAACCCTCCCTCCTGGAAGATGCTGTGTTCAGACTGAAGGATGGGTGAAAGGCAAGAGCGCTGACACGGACATGGACAATGTTGTTGGGATAGGCCGTATAAAAAGGATAATTCTGGGTAATTTAAGGCGTGGTTGCGATAAACTGTGGTTGGCTTCAATAGAGGTTGAGGCGTGGTCCAGCTCCTGAATCTCAGTTAATCATATTAGCTCCGCAAGCAACAGAAAAATAACAACGATTAAAAACCCCATTGTTTCTTCCATATTTACAGCAATTTAGACAAAAAACGAAAACATAAAGCTCATATAAATAAATAATTAAGAGATAAAATTAGATTAAGACTAAGTTGAGAGTGTTTATATTTTTTAAAAATAAACTCAAAACGTATCTTTTTAATTTAGCTTTTAATTGAAACTTTTACATGTTTTAAATTAAATTATTATTATTATTTTACTTCAGATCCACAGATTCCACAGACGAGGCCCATAAAACTGAATGACTTGAATGAATGAGTTTTAGTTTGGACTCTTGGGACAGTTAAAAGAAGACTAGGACCTGAGAGTCCGAGAGGCTCATATGATAAACGCTGATCAGATAAATAAATAGCACTAAACAGGAAATTAATTATTAATTAAATAGGACCGTTAAGAGCTTTATAAACAAATAAAAGAACTCTAAAATCTATCATGAAGTTCACACTTTTTCTTTACTACATTCCATACTACTACATTGATTTTTCATATCCACAATCCACAATGTAAATAGTCATGAAAATAAATTAAAAAAAGGTGTGTCCAAACTGTTTTACGTAATGACTGTGAGTGGGTAACTTACATGTGGTGAACAGGGACACAGGGAGTTGGCTGGAACAAACAGCAGCCAAATCTTCCACTGGCTGCCCTAGATTTGAAAAAAACAAACATTATAATTAACCCACCAGCAAGATAAATTCTCACTCTAGCTATGTCTGTTTCTCATTCCTTCTCTCTTTTTTTTCATCAGCAAAGTAGGATTTTTGCACCTCATGCCTCTCCTACTGCAAGCAGCCACATATGAGTTGTAAAGTGTCTTGCTCAGGGACACAAGAACAATATGCGCTCAAGAGAAGCTTGAAGTTTGGCACCTATCTCAGTAATAAAATTTTCTAGTATAACATTTATGTACAAACTTTATGTATATGTATTTACTTGTGCCAAATGTAGTGAGATTTCTTTAACTTCTTCTGGGAGCGTCCTAAAAACACAAAACGAGCACTTTTAAAATGAAAAGTTTAACATATTTGACAATAACTTTATAATATCATTCATTATAAAAAAAAATTTATAGACCCTGAGATGTACCTTTGTTCAGGAGAATGCTCCATATTTTGTGCATGGACATTCGGGTTAAACATGGTCAGCAGTTCTGTTTGATATCAAAGTACATAAAGGGTTAAAAACATTGTCATTCATACTTTGATGGTTGAGAGCTGAAGTGCTGACTCAGGATGATTGGTTTATCTTTACAGCTCTTAGCGACAGTCTTAAAGATAAGTCAAGTAGAACACAACTGTATTGTTCAAATGCATTGTGGTCTAACGCACAATGGCAAGTGACATGTCTGCAGTGGATGGTTTAAAGGTGAATTGTGTAACTTTTCTGCATGGAGATGTTGCCTCATGCTCAAACGACAAGGAAGAGTTTTATTTTTATCTCTGTTTATGGTGTAGAAATAATAGAACATGAAAATAGAACAAAAATTTTACTCCAAATATACATGTATTCAAAAGTGCAGTAAAAAAAAGGGATTATTTCAAAATACTGTGCTGAAGAAATTAGTGCTTAGTGTATATGTATATATGTAATTATAGCTTATATTGTACAGGAAATGAGAAGTCTATATGTTCTTTATTAATTTGGAACAGTAGAAAAAAGGGGTGGGGTTCCTACTCCTTTTTGGACACAAGTAAAATCTACGTGACATTTATTTTTGTTTATTATTGTAGAAAAGAAATATTTACTTTTTGTATTATATCTATGTATTAATGTTTTCTATACATGTTCTACGCATTACTGTCCAAATAAACATTCATTCATTCATTAATGTTATTGCTTAGCGTGGTATATGTTTAATGCTACAGTAAATAGATTTTAAATGTCATCCATGCATGTTTGAGTAATCTAGTGATCTCTCTCGCACTTTTCAAACCCTCCTTATCGTTAGCAGTATGATTCTGTCCAATGCTCAGCCCACAAGCCAACGTCACCCATCCTCCGACACGACAATTTTCTATGAATATACGAGACCAGGATGCAAAACAATATGGGGGATGAATGTTATAGCTCTCTGAAGGGGGAGTGACTTAGCTCAAGGAGCAAAGGAAGGGGATACTAAGGCTATGTTTATATTGATGACGGTCTGAACAGAAGATGCAAAAGTGGCGTCTTCATTTTTTATTCCGCGTTTAGATGTGAGTTTTAGGGAGGAAATATGCGTGCAGACAGTGACGCAAAAGTGTTGAATTCGATTGGGCATGCATGTCAGGTTTCTGTGTATTATATGTATGTGACGTAAACGCGTACGCGACATGAGCACATCTGACCAGAGTTTTGCATCTTGGGCAGTGTAGACGAAAATGCTACGGCAGAGCGTATTCAACTTTTTCCACTCTGGAGGGTGGTTTCAGATTTTTGCATTTTTAAGCCCCAGAAATGCCCTCACCATCTAAAAGAAAGGCACTTCCAATAAAATATTTTGTCGTTTTTACCCGCAAACATTCTCATGTAAACAGGCCCTCAGAGAAACAAAACCAAAACTGAAACTTCTACCCCATAGAAGTGTGATACCCCCTCTTTAAATATTTAGAATACACTTGGTGACTGCAGACATATTTACCTGTTAGTCTGTTGATAACTCTCAATGCTTCATTTCTAGAAAGAGAAAGTTAAATAAAATACATTAACTTTGTAAGTGAATACTGCTAACATAATAGTAGTCCATATATTAGTGTATTTATACCTTTGTGAAGCCGGTACTCCCACAGCGTACACAGACGATATGTCAGCAGGAAACAGAGAATGCACTGAACACAAAACAATCAGACATGAACATTAACACTCATGTACTATTGTTTTAAGATTAAAGCTGCACTGTGTAACTTCTCTGCGGGTTTCTATAGAGATGTTATTGCTTTGCCTGAGATACTGCATGGCGAACAATCAATCACCAATAATAAACATTTTTGTCCTGAGGGCTGCTACTCTCCTCAAACTGACTCTACCTGTTGACTTGTATAAGCTTTCCCATTTTAATAGCCTGATCCATCAGACGGTTTCTATGAAGTGAAACCGTCTCGCAGCGTTAGAATTTGTTCACTCGATGGTAGGTGGGTACTTTTTTATTTAACCAATTACTGCTATTTGGTTGTGACGTAAATAATGCAACGGGGCTAACTGGTATATTAAGCTTTTCCCAAATCCCGTAGAAAGAAGGACAATAATGTCTTTCCCCTTGATAAAATTCACCAATCATTCTCTTTGTTCCGGCTTTAAATCCTTGATCTCGGGAATCGTTGCCAACACAGAATATATGGCTCTTCGCTGATTGGCTGGTGCGCAAACTTGCATTTCCAGGGTTTTTGCGAAACGTCTAGTGTATTCTGATTCCTGACCTAGTTGCTGAAGACAAATGAAATTGAGCGGAGGCACTAGATGGCACCAGCCTGGCTAGTATTTTGCCACTCACTCAGCTTAAATTGTCCCTCTGAGACAAATAAAGTGATATTGATTTCATTGAGCTGAAGTTAGTCTAGTGTTAAAAGGTGGTTGTATGAAACAGTAGACTGCTTTATTTCATTTAAAAGTATAAAATGATAATAGGCCTGCTTAAAAAGTCCTGGTAGTAGTTTTTAGAGAGATGCTCCTGCCGTATTTGTTATTTCAGTGAACATGTTCAGTACAGCTTTTAACATTTAACAGTAAGAAATTGTGTCTATATGTCATAGTATCCTGGACACTATCAGGATATCCCAGTGAGAGTTTGTCACACCGGGGATACTGGCTTGTCCAGGATCCTGAAACCAGGATACTGTGTTTACACGGAAACAAAACCAAGAAAAAAAAAAAAAATCTTAATGTAAATATATAAACACACTCAGTATCCACATCAACACAATAGCTATATTTTTTTTTATTATATCACATTTAGTGCAATACCGAATACGTCATTATTACTTGCCTAGTGCGACCTGCATACCTGACAGTGATGGGGCTAAGGCTGCAGGCTTCGGAGGGCATACGACCGACTGATAATAGTTGGTCTGCAAAAAACAGTCAAACAGAGCAGAGTTTATCAGCACTACGTACTCTACAAAGAATGAAGCTCAGTACACATGGATACCTCTGAGATCTGGGTTTGTCTCTCATGTCTGTGAATGTCAGATGCTCCTGTGGGACACAAAACACATGGATAAAATATACTGTATGTACAAGTATTTTACCTGAACTTACACTTTTTTTTTCAAGCATTCCACTAGAGCTCAAGGTCCAATACCAAGTACAAATTAAAAACATTGCATTTGCAGTAATGCATCCCAGACGGAGGGTAAGCTACTTTGATAAAACAATTAGTTATACATTGCTAGTTCATATGTTGCTTGTTAAAAATGCAATATATTACACTGGTGACTGCCTCATGAAAGTACATTTTGATCACTTTATTTGTAATATAAATGAATGAAATGTGTCCAGACTGCTTCTCTGTGTATGTGAGGTGGTATCTAACAGCAGAATTCCTGTATAAGTTAGATTTCTCAAACGTTCATGCTCCCAGACAGGTGTAAAAATGGAACAAACTTGTAATTCTTACCTGCGAGTTGAGCGCACAGAACCGTTTGCAGTACGAGTATAAGGGCAGCACTGGTGTCCATGATGTCCGGTGAGAGTATGAAACAGTGCGTCTTCTGTCCCGTCTGTCCCCTCGCACAGAGCTGTCGACTGTCCACTGTCTGTAAAGGACACTGCACCTGAGGGAGGCGTGGAGCTCAAAGGCGGGCAAAGTTTTAAACACAGAAAAAAAACAACAACAGAGGGAATATATAGAGTAGGTTTCCCATGGAGACTGTTATTGGAAATCATCAAATCAAACAGCGCGGAAAACCTTAATGCCTGTAGGATGACGTCTCTTTGATCTATATCTCCGAATCAACAGATCAGTAAAAACGCAGGGTTAGTGACATTTATGGCGTAATAAAACCGGTTACTTAAGTCCACACACAAAGCTTTTTCTACTATAGTAAATATGACATAGTTTCATTTTTTTTCACATCTTTGTGACAAATGTCTGTGAAAAGCGAAATATAAATAAAAAACTTATAAAAAACTTACTTACTAAAACTTACTTTTTTCAGCTTTTTCCATGGTCATGAGATACAGGATCGGGAATTTTCAGAACTGTAGAAGCTGTTGTATTGTCCCCTCTTGCTAAAGCTGCACCGTGTAACATTTCTCATGGAGGATCTGTCCAATGAGATATAAATAAGGAACTAGTGAGATCATTGCAATGGTAATTTATAAAAAAGAATGTCCATTTCGATGATTTGAGAGTTGAATTCTGCTCAAAAACTTAGACAAACTAACAGAAAGCTGGACTTTTTTTTATTTGAATTTTCATTTTAATACTTTGATAATACTTGGATTTTTGTATTTATACTTTATCTAATACCAAAAACAAATGTAATAGGCGTGAGGTAAATAGAAAATTATCAATGGTTGTGTCCTCTGCTTTTTATATTATTTTCAATCCAAATTTTGCTCTTGCTTCTCTCAGGAAATGGACGCTAAATTTGCCAAGGCAACAAAACCCACGTTCTATCAAGGCCATTTGGTCCGTCATCTACTTGTCTCCATGTATGTGTTATTACTTTGCCTGGAAAGTTCCACAGTATGGTATTACACTTATCTGTCGCCATGGAGACAAGCAGATGTGTTCATGCTTTAACTCTTCATTTATTAAGGGAAAAAAAGGCTTCTTGTCTGAGCCCCTCTCGCTATAGGCCTAAAAATTAAGACAATAAACAATAATACTGAAACTAATTTATGCCACTGACACAAAAACCCTGAAGTAGAGTTATCCCCCAAAACTATTCTAAAGGTGTAATATTGTTAAACTACACAAACTGCAAAAAAATAAATAAATAAATAAACAGCAGAATGAAACAGTTATTATTAGTTATTTGTCTCTATAATGAGTCATAGAAGTTATTTATTCAACCCTCCACAGCTCAACTCTTTTCGTAGCACAAAAAAGTAACAAAAAGGTCCCCAATAGTACAAAGAAAAAGTACTAATGATAAATACAGATCCAGAAAAACTGCTTTTCCATCTGTCAATTATTGAACGATAATTCGATAGAGTAATTATCGCACAGACCTACCTCTTGCTACTTTGAATTATATGGAATATTCGTGGCCATTGGACTGGAGCTAGATCACGAGCAGTTTGAAGAACACAAACACCAGAGGCTGAATGAATAATAACATGTCTAATACCAAATTGTGGAATATTTTAAGCAAAATCAATAACACAGCAGGCCATCCACCAGAAAAGTTACTTAAGGCACTTTTAATTTGAAAAAAATATATATACATAATTATATACATTTAATTTGTATTATTCTATGTAAACAATGTGAATGTGTCCACACTCCTTTGGCAATGTGGCTCTCATCTGTAAGTGTTCTGTTTAGAAATGTGTTTAAAACTTTGTACAGAATCCTCAATAAATCACAAATACAATCGTAATCACAATGTTTGTTAGAAAAATTACCCTTAGATAATCTGCCAAAAATACACAACTGTATTTTAAATATTACATGGGCCATTTTATGAAGTATCTGCCCACTGTTACCTGATGTCACTTGCCCAGGGACTACACTAAATCTGCTCTGTGCAATTCATTTATTGTGCAGTATCATTGTCAAATAAATAAATAAACAGATAAACAGAGCTCACCAGTCTGGACACCAGACTAAGTTTGGGCTAGACTTGGAGATGCCTCTGGTCCAGTATAATTACATAACTTTACAACATGCAATCATTATTACAATCATGGGGTGATTGGGTCAGATTGTTTACATGACGGCTGATATGTTAATGTCAGATGGACGATTTTATGGCCTTGTCCTTGCTCTGCCCCACAGATAAACTTAACCCTTGGCATCAGGACAGTGTCGGAGCTCGGTCCTGATATAACCCGCAGAAGGCATTGTATCCTTTAACAGATAGGTCAGAGTGGAGATGGTCACCTGATAATGACCTCAGATAAGAGGAGGAGAGCAGTGGGCCCTCGGGCCTCATGTTACTTCAGTGTTTCTCAACCACGATCACCAGGGCTATTGATTATGAAGATGTTTGTGGTGGTAATATTTTTAAAGCAGACCTGTTTTGCAAAATCGAGTTTTCAAGACCATATTGTAAACTAAATGGTAGAAACAATATTGTGGCCATATTTTGGAAGATTTTCAAGACATTAATATTAATAAAACATCATAATATAATGGTAATAATCAACAATGTAAACTGCTTAATTTCAACAAGTTAAGAAGTACTCAGAGAGTAAAGGTTTTTTTTTCTTACTATGTGAGAAGGACTCTCTGAAGCCTGTGGTATCCAGGAAGCCTGTGGTATCCAGGAAGCCTGGCATCATGTCTCATGGCTGTAAAACAATAACAGTAAATATCATGGCATTTTGTACATTACAAGAACACTTTAATAACATTACACACTTACATTGAAAGTAAGATATGTGCCTAGTTAGACGGGCAGATTTTCTTAATTCAGAACTGGGACACAATACTGACACACTCGGGCGGTGTCGGCAATTTACTTAAATGCTCGTTTATTTGTTCTAATTAGCATTAAATGGGTTAATAAGTGAGTATTACACAAATAAATGTGATGCATTCTTTCCAAAAAGGCTTCCAAATGACGTTAAAGAATACCAAATTACTTTTTAAAAGGTGAACAGAGACACAAATAAACACAAACCAACATCTAAAACACAAACACTGCAGTTTCACAGCGGAGCAGACGTGAGTGCGCGCGGTGAGCACGTACGTGACGTAAGCGGATGTTGACGGCGCAGCGCAGATACACAACAGTCTGAGCACAGCTGAGAGGAACAACAAAAAGACACGACGATCACACAGCGAACCACAGGTAACTCTGTGTACGAGCTGCATCAGTGACACTGTTATGTCCGCGTCCTGGGCGTGTGTTGAGTCTGATCAGGGCAGATCCTCGTTTAAACACAAGTGTTTTTGATTCATTTCGCTCCTTTCTTCTCCACAGCCTGACAGTCTTGTTTTACCACTTAGCCCCAGAGCTAGCGCACTGCGGCGCTTTATTCGACGAGTAAACCCCACACGAACAGTCATGTTATACACTAAAAACACGCGTGATCGAACAATAAAGAAGGATCATTGTAGTTACTAATATGTTTAGTCTTAAAGTCAGTGTTTTGGCAAAGGGCTTTAAACGCTTTTAAAGCTCACCTGCCCCCTACTGTCACTCGGTCTCATGACAGGAACAAGAAGTGCTTTTGTAAACTGTTCAGAGAAAATTGTTTAACTTTACTTTATTATCTGTTCCAGTGCATTGTTTTTTGATATGTTAATACCCTCTAGATTAGTGTTGTCATGATACTATAATTTCTAGGATAAAATGTACTATGATCAACATTAAATTATAGTACTTTCTTTTCAATTACCATGTGGTCTAATATCTGTGTAATCACTTAGTCGTCTATGTGGGTTCCATAGTGGCCATGGGATTTGTAAGCAGTTTACTCCTTTCTCTTTTAGAATAATGCCATGTTGTTTCTATCTCCTAGTTTGTTCTGATCAGTCTAACCATGGGTCGGATCTTCTTGGACCACATCGGAGGCACGCGTCTGTTCTCCTGTGCCAACTGTGACACCATCCTGACCAACCGCTCCGAGCTCATCTCCACACGCTTCACCGGGGCTACGGGCAGAGCCTTTCTCTTCAACAAGGTATTACACCACACAGACATAACTTTACATAGGACTGGTGTGGATATGAGGTTTAGATCCCTGCGAACATGTGCTGAAATGTCCCTGTGTGTCAGAAGATTTCACCACCACCAGTACACACCCACTCTCTGTACTTACTGCGTTCTACAACTTAATTTTTTTAAGAGATGATATGTGTAGGATTCAGCAGCGTTGTGTAGTCATTTTGGTTAAAAAATGAAAACAAAATCCCTTGTTTGCCCATGATCTGCAGCATGTGGCTTTTTGTTGATGTCTACGGCAACGTTATCTCCAACTGGGCACCACAGTTTTCTGACACGGAAATCCGCAGACTTGTTTCTTTTATTAAGTTGTTTGAGATAAATATTGTAATTAAAAATGTCCTAGAACATAGAGAAAAATCCTGCGCACTGTTTTATTTGCAAATTGTGAGATTTATTAGGACAAACTGTGCAACATTCTGGCATTCTTTGTTTTTTTTTTGCCTGACGAAGGCCTAGTGCTGAAACATTGCTCGGTTTGTCTTAATAAATCTCACAATTTGCAAGTAAGAAGGTGTGTAGGAATTTTCTCTATGCTCTAGGGCTGCTCCCTCTCCTCCAACACACCCATCTCATGTAATTGATGTGCGAAGTTCTCATTCTTTTATATCGTTGATTTAAAATGTCCAAATTATAGCATAATGATCCACGGGTGTCATAGATTATAACTATAGAGCAGACACAAGCACAATATGTTTTCTTGAATTATTATTATTCTGTTTTATGATCTATGTTATAATGTTGTTTCCTCATCACAAACATACCTGGAGTTGTGTTTTGTTTAACACTGGGGTTTCTAACCTGTATCTCGAGTTCTACCAGTAGCTCTCCATCCTCTTCAAAGCAGCTCACCAAAGGATTTCTGAAATATATGTATTCTGAATAACTAAAACTTGATGAATTAAATACCTGTTATTATTGTATCTATCATTTTGTTGCCTGACTTTGTGCACTCATAAATAAATAATGGTTTATATTGTAGGTCACCCAAGGAAAAAGGTTTAAGACCCCTGTTTTATAGGCATCTAACTGTATCCAAAGGCTTGCCCTCTTTCTTATAATTGTCTCAGTTATTTGCGGCCACTAAAATGATTACGTCTCTGGCATTTTTGTTTTGTAAAGGTAGCTCACTGGAGGAAAAAGGTTGGAGACCCCTGGTTTAACACATAAACCCTACATATTTAGGCAGAATTCTTCTCGCAAACAGACAGATTTTGAGCTTTGGAGATGTAGACAGACAATTAGTAAAAGGTTACTCAGTGTGTGAATGAAACAAAACACAACTCCAGGTCTGTTTTTGAGGAGGTAACAGCATTCTAACATGACTTAAAGCTCACAGGAATCAGTTTTGCGTAACATAGGATCATTAAACATAGACACGTGCTCTGTTGCTTCTTGCGCATCTGTTCGCCCTCTTGTGTCCAGGTGGTGAATCTGCAGTACAGCGAGGTGCAGGACCGCGTGATGCTCACCGGCCGCCACATGGTGCGCGACGTCAGCTGTAAGAACTGCAACAGCAAACTGGGCTGGATCTACGAGTTCGCCACCGAGGATAGCCAGCGCTACAAGGAGGGCCGCGTCATCCTGGAGAGGGCGCTGGTGAGGGAGAGCGAGGGCTTCGAGGAGCACATACCGTCGGATAACTCCTGATTAAACCTGAGCCAGAGATTAACCCTGAGCCCGCCTGCCCCTCACTGTCCTGTAGGGTCGTCAAAAGTATCGAAAATCAGATATTAATCGATGCTTACAGGACAAAAATGAGCCTTTCCTGAATAGCTTTAGAATGATCTTGAGCTGTATCAGAACAAGTATAAGAGCACATAGACTAGTTTACGCCCATGGACCACTGTGGAACCTACCTGGACCACTGAGGGATTACACAGATGTAAGACCACATGGTAACATAAGAGAAAGTACTCAAATTTTATGTTGAAAATCCCATTCTATTGTATTCTCATCATGGTTTTGGAATCGGTATTGTGTATCGAGTTCCTTACACCAGCCTGGGACAGCCTTCAGTAAAAAGGACAAGATGAGGATTAAAAAACTAGAAAAAAAAAATCCATGACTAAAATAATGTCATGATACTTGAATTCTCTTTTCTATTGAGTTGCATATTTATTTGCAACAATACCAGCAATTTTTCCACAATGTAATGATTGTGAAATTGTGAAATTCGACATCCACGTTGTATAGTTGGATTTTTAAAAGATTGGTTTTCACAAGACACATTTAGAGTTTAGAGTCATAGTGACAAAAATCCTCTTCTAGGATCATCTTGGCTCACAAAGTTGCCCTCACCATTTTGTCGATCTCACCCTTAAATTGGAAATAAACACACATAAAGTCATTTTTTTCCCAGCTACTACATCATGTATATGGTGTTTTAATAGCATCACCTACTGGTCCTAGTCTTTTCTTGGCTACTTTAGTGCAAACTGGGTAAATTTGCAGCTTTCTTTTTTAAATTTTGTGTAAATTTTGGCATTTATGATACAAACTGTGAGGTCAGAGTTGCAGTCTATTTACCTGTTAGTAGGGATGCACGAATCCCCTACAGGTATCAGATATCGGTGCTGATTCTGAAACTTTTGCTAGATCAGATATTGGCTTCCAAATATGGGATCTGCAGATATTCTAGTTGGACAATAAGTAATTTGACTATTTACTGATTGTAATTGGCCCAAAAAGTCTCAGCATGTTTTAATTTTTATTGATACAAAGCTATTCTGTGGTTACTTGAGAGATAAATTACACATTTGGATCAATTCTGGGAAATTTTACTTTGTTTTAAAGAAATAAATTCTGTTTTCAGTCTCTGCTCTGGTATCTGTTGATATCGGGCATTGGCAAATGTGTAAAGCTGTAGTATCGAATCAGTATCGGATCTGAAAAAGCTGGATCAGTTCAAAATTATTACACTGTTCGCTGGCACTGCCTAGTTTAGCCGCTCTGTTTAAAACGCATTTACGGGTAGAGTTTAGGTGTTTAGTCTCACTTTAAACATCGTGTGTTTAAAAATCAATCCATTCAAACATCACAGAAAAGATAACATTCAACCAACTGCACTATTTTTTACAAGATATTGTACTTTTAGATATTTACAGGTGCACACAAACGTAGAGATTTAAGTGTGATGCCACTTCCAGGTCCATCAGCTATATTTAAAACAATAAACATTTTTACAATTTCTTCTTTTTTTTAGTGACAACACCTCTCACATTAAAAAAAGATTTCAGTTGTTTAAAATGTATAAAGGTTATAAACGTGGATCTATGGTTATAAATGACAAAAAGTGTACAAGAAGGGAGGTTGAAATAAGAAGCTAGGCTAGGCTAATTAGCAGTGACCAGCAGTTAGAGATATACACACTGGTAATCTTATAGTGTGCTATTTTTACAATTTACAAATTTTTTTGCGACATTATATCTCACTTAAAAAATGATTTCAGTTGCTTAAAACTAGCAAGATTATAAGCATAAATCTATGGTAATAAATCACAGAAAGTGCACAAAGGAAGTTGAAGTAGCTAGGCTAGGCTAGGCTAGGCTAAGCTAACGTTAGTAGTTAGAGAGATATACACACTGCTAATCATATTTTGTGCTAATTTTTACAATTTTCTCTTTTTTTAGGGACATCACATCTCACAGTAAAAAAAATAAATAAATCATTTGTTTAAAACTAGCAAGGTTATAAACACAGATCTATGTTTCTAACTGTGAAATGTATGAGGGAGGTTGAAGTAAGAAGCTAGGCTAGGCTAGGCTAGGCTAAGCTAACCTTAGCAGTGACCAGCAGTTAGAGAAAAATACACACTGGTAAACTTATATTGTGGTAGATTATTACTACATTATTTACATATTTCATAAATTTTTTGGTAAAGTATTTTTGAAAGATAATTAACTGTCTCCTGTTTGCTGAATAAGGAACAAAAACAAAACTAGGAAGGACCTGGAAATGACGTCATTTAACTTTATAGACTGATTTTAGTGACATTTGTGGCTTCACCGTGATTTTTGCTTTGTCGTGCTTCCGTAACGTGTGGTTCTATTGTACAAAGAGGCTCATTCACCACGCGCACTGGTTACTACCTACACTTTAGACTCGTTCAAATCCATCGCACAGAAAGATGTCATTTTGGTGTGAGATGAACAATTTATTTATAATGTCAGGAATTCCAAATATTTAACTGGATCTGGTGCAAATTGTGTTTGAAAATTAGAAAATGAAAACCTTAAGGAGGATAATTTTAGAAGAACAGTTATTTCTAAGTTCAAAATTCTTCTAAAATGTAATCAAATCCAGATTAATATTGTAAATTCTGGCATTTAAGTGTGATTATTGCAGTTATAATATGTAGTATCTTTTGCATTAAAAATGTTATATTTTCGACATGTGCCAATGTTTTGGTTCTCATCGGTATTTTCTGTCATGTGTCTACAATGCCCCAGTATTGATTATTGTTCCCCAAATGATAATACTTAATACTGTTAAGAGGGATATCAATGTGTTATTGATAATTAGAATGCAATAAGCACGGCAGGACTGAGGCTCCTAGCTTTACTAAACCACATATAATTAGCCTTAAAAATAAGTTTGAGCCTGTACTTATGTAATAAGTATTTGGTTCTTATAATCAACATTCTCATTATGTACAATACAATTCAGTCACATGGCATACACTTAAAGCTACACTATGTAACTTTTTGGCCAAAAAATAGACTGGTTGTTTTTATTGCACTGAAAAATATTATGAAACATGCATCTTTACTCTGAGCGGGCTTGCATCTCCACAGACCTGACTTTTATTTGGCCAGGAGGAGGACCTCCTGCTTGTTTCCATGGAAATGTTGTTCTTCTTGCTATAATTTTCCACACTATGGCATTAAAGTTATCCATTTCCATAGAGAATGTTCTTTATGGCTTAACTTTCAGTTTCCATGGAAACATGCAGGTGATGTGCCGCCTCCAGAAAGTTACTTAGTGTACCTTTAAAAACAAAAACAAAAAGGTTTGAATTTAAATTCTGTAGCTGGTGCAAGTTGACTTTGACAATGGGAGAATAACTGATATTTTGCAGTGATGTCAGTCTGGGGGTGTGTGCTACATGTATGTCTATGGTGGAATGTTCAGCCGTGTCCATGTTGACACAATGCACATATTTGCAAACACTGCCAAAACAAAAGAAAAAACACATTAACAACACATTTTCAGGCACCTGTGATCAATTCAAGCGTTCATGGTCCTGTTTAGTTTGATTTTCAACAAAAAAAGTAAGAGACTGAAAAACTGTGGGCTAACGCTAGCTAGCATATTAATAATACACATCAGCTCACCTGTTATAGCTGCAGCTAAATCAGTTCTTTATGGTCACAATTTATTAAAACAAAGCTCAGATTAAAGTCTAACTTGAGTAACAGAGCTTCAGACGGAGCAGTGCCTACAGTTAGCATCACACCCCCAGGGAATGTTGATAACATCAACTCCAATATATCAATGTTTTTTTTTGTTTTTATTTTATTTTTACATTGAAATGAGTGACTTGGTGTTGCTTTAATGATTGTTTTATGTACTATATGCTGTACTGTATCATTGATATTTCTTGAATTGAGTATTTTTCAGAATGTTCTGTTGAGACGCATCTTTGAACATATTTTCTAAATAAATATGAAACTTGACTAAATACTTGACTCATTGATGGAGTAGATTACTGCTTGTAAATTTAATCCAAAATCACAAAATGTATTTATTAGTTACATTATGAGCCTAAAAGCAACAAAAGGTGATTTAAAGATCATATATTATGCTAAATTGACTCTTGTGAGCTTCAAGTCATGATTTAATGTTGTTACCTCCTCAAAAACAAACATGGAGTTGTGTTTTTCATTCACACATGTTTGAGTAATCCTTTATTATTAGTCTGTTTAAAGGTCAAAATGCTCTGTTCCACCTTGTGATGTCATGAAGCGGTAGTTTTCAAGCTTCTTTTAGTTCAGTGGAAGATGTGAAGGTTTTTGTGGAGCACTTCCTGTATTACCACATGACATTATTTTTAGTCTGAGAGAAGAACTTAGTCTAAATATGCAGGGTTTGTGTGTTAAACATGTGTGAATGAAACAAAACACAACTCCACGTCTGTTTGTGATGAGAAAACAGCATTATATCAGATCACAAAATAGTGTAATGTGAGCCCTTTAAATGTAATTCTCCAATAGTAATCAAGCTAATAGTTATGTATGACTGGGACTGTAAAGGCCTAAACATTTTATAACAATTATTTCAATTACAAACATATTTAAACACTGTCACTTGAAGCCTCTAGATGGAGATAGAGCTGCATTTAAATCCACACAGGACTGGCATATGCTCCTTACCTGCAGTAAAGTGGAACTGAACTACAAACTTGGTGAATTTGCAGCTTTGTGTCAAAAACTCTGTCTGTACTTCCAGTGACCCCTGTAGTTTTAAGTACTATGTGACATCACTCAGCACTGTCATGATTACAGACAGAAGTTTCTCATGACTTACCCAGCGTTCGATTATCTTCCTACTCCCATTTGGACCAATGTGAAACAAATAATGAAAAAACAATAAATTACTTTTACTTATGTTTCCAACTTCTCTGTTCCTTTACTTTTCAGAAAAGTCAGAAAATAGAGTCCTGCGGTCACTTCTGTTGTGGCTTTTTGATGTGTTGTGGCTTTTTAACATGTCACGGCATATGCGTTTGTGTTGTGGCGTTTGTATTTGTTGCGGCGTTTGCATTAAAATAGAGTCCCGCGGTCATTTCCTTCGTGGCTTTTTTTGGTTTGTTGTGGCTTTTTGTTGTGTTGTCGCATTTGTATTTGTTGCGGCGTTTGCGTTTGTTGTGACCCCTCTCGGCTTCCGTACATTAGACATTCTCTCACACTGTAAGCTCCCCCTTTGCTTGAGTACACACGGCGACAGTGGATGAAAACAGAGTCGGGTCTCGTCTGTCTGTAACGGCTTTAAAATGTGCATTTGTCATAGGAAAAGTCAAAGGAGTCACAAGAAAGACTCTGGTGCCAGGTTACAGCATGAACTCTCATTTACGACGGTTGGTGGAAATACTGAGAGTTCTGTTTCAACGTACAGTACATAAATAAAGTCCCTGGGTCCCTGTTCCTACTTTGAGCATCGAATGGTGACTGCCAGGAACCACCACCAAGAACTGAAATGTGAAAATGTTACCTAATACCTCACAGGCCTATTGCTGGTGTAATGTAATCTGAGAATGTTTTGTACAGGAATGAACACATACAGACATAAAGCAATATACAGTAAATTCCCGGGTTGTTTTTAAAGACAACAGAGTTCTGAAGACGGCTTAGAGCTGAAAAATGTCAACAAGATAAACGCATCTCCTTCTGTACTGTATTTAAAATGAACCCAAGAAGTTAATGTACAAAAGAAAACAAAATGAGCATTTTTAGATCAGCGGCAGACCCAGTTTCATAATTTGTGTAGTATTTTCATTACTGAGATAAATATTCCTATTTTGTTTGATTTAACTTAACTATTTACTTAAAATGCATAGTTTTTCTGAATGGTTAACATGATTATTTGTTAATTATTTGCTTAAAAATAATTTGATCTATTTTACATTTTTTTTTCAGTTAATTATTGCTACTGTTAATCATAAGTTTACCAAAGTTATTTTCTTTTTTATATTATTTTGTAGGTGCACCATGGGAGTGTGGAGTGGAGCTAAACAGTTTTTTGACCTCCTTTTTGTATGTTTTGTATGTCCTCAGTTATATGTGAATACTCAGTAAAGAGTTTTAACTGCACTTCGATCACTCTTCGTGGATTTATTTCACTTTTGAGGCATTTTAAAATGTGGAACAAGGTGCACAAATCATCCATCTGTGACTACACAAATGTTTGGACCTTATACCAGCCATACAAACCAAACAGCTAATCACAATCAGTCATTTCAACTGCTGTTTTGTTGTTAAGAAAGACAGTTCACCCACATTGCCTAGTGTGTGTGTGTTAGTGGTGGTGGGAGGGGCCGATGGCACAAAGTCGCTTCCATCAGTCTGACCAAGGGCAGCTGTCCAATGGGCTCTATTCATGTTTACCGGAAGACGTTTGGAAACATGCGGCTGACGATTTCCAGTGTAGTTACCAACACTGGACATGTGATAAAACCGTGAATTCAGCAGCAGCAGCAGCAGCGTCTTCACAACCTGCCAAAGCTTGAGGGACAGGACTCTAATCACGTCTTCAGTGTCACTCACAGGCAGCTGGTTGGAACTGTTGATCTGCCAAACATAACGGAACACAACAATGACATCTTTTACGCAAATTAATAAGCAATTTATAAAAGGAAAACAAAAAGAATACAATGACATCAAGATGAAGAAAACCAGGTAATTTTCTCTATTTTCCCAGATTTTGTCAGAGTCAGACACAGCCCAAAGGAAGTCGTCATCCACATGTTTCCAAACATCTTCCAGTTTTGTGTCGTAAGCGTGAATACAGCTCATAGTATATACTGTTGCTTAACACAAATGAGTGTGGAGTGAATGAAAAATGCAATGTAAAGAGCTTTGGGTGTCTTGAAAGGCGCTCTGTATACTGTATAGGCACTGTATTATTGGGTTTAAAGGTCCCATATTACGCAAAATGGATTCTTGTGAGCTTTAAGCCATGTTATAAAGCTGTTACCTCATCAAAAACAGACCTGGGGTTGTGTTTTGTTTGATTAACCCTTTATTATTAGTCTGTCTACATCTCCAATGCTCAAAATGCTCTGTTCCACCTTGTGATGTCATGGTAGTTTTCAAGTTAACGGCTACCTTCAGCAGAGACTGGCAAATCCAGGGCTGAAATGATCCAAATGATTCTAGTGAAGGTGTGTGGAGTTTAAAAACACAGTTGAGCACTTCCTGTATTACCATATGACATCACAAGGTGGAACAGAGAGTTTTTCTGTTTGTTAATTACAACATATGAACTTAATTGCGGTCACAGTCCAGGTTATTTTTAGTGTTCTTCTGTTTAGACCGTTCACACTGACACATTTCACAAAGATGTGCAAAGATAAAAATGACATGTCCCTGTGTACTGTGACTGGAATGGGTGATGTCAGTGTTTTGCCAAGAGACACAACGTCAACATGTGGTCTGGCTGAGATTCTGACTGGTTATACCCTCTGGTTGAAAGGCAGGTGCTATGCCAACTATGACACCCATTATGAATTAATTTGTGGATTCACAGCTTAATAAATAATGTAATAAAGAAAAAAAAAAATATATATACATAACGTCAGTATACGTGTATATGTGCCATAGTTTGAAACTTTTAACACACATGAGAATACAGGTGGAAAACCTTTCAGCTGTTCAATCTGTAAGAAAACATTTAGACGAAAAAAGTAATCTTAAAGTACATATAAGACTACATACAGGTGAAAAAAATATGGCTATCCAGTCTGTGAGAAAATGTTCACCCCAAAAATTCATATTGAAGAACACATGAGAGTACACAGAGGTAAAAAAAAACATTTGGTTGTTCACGCTGCATAAAGTCGTATAGCCAAAAAACACTCTTTGAAGCTCACAAAAGAATGCATACAGGTGTGTAGTGACGATAACATAATAATTGCCAATAATGTAATAACTTTATTGGTTGTTAGAAGGTGAAAAAACATTCAGCTGTTCACTCTGTATGAAATTGTATAGATATAAAAATGCTCTTGAAGCTTACAAGAAAATGCATACAGATGAAAAACATTCAGCTGTTCAATCTGCAAGAAAGCTTTTACTCATTTCTCTAGACTCAAATGTCTTGAGAAAACACACACACGGGAGAATCATACTGCTGTTCAGTTTGTAAGAAAACATTTAGAGAAAGAGGTAATCTTAGTAGACACATGAAAACGCATATGGGTGAAAAACCATTCAGCTGTTTAGTGTATAAAAATAATTTATCCAAAGTTATCCTCATGAAGTACACACGAAAGAAAACTTTTAGCAAAAGGAATAGTCTTGAAGCACACAAAAGTATACAGACAATCGAAAAAAAACATTCAGCTGTTCAACCTGTGAAAAAGCTTTTATTCTTTCTCTGCACTCAAATATCCTGAGAAAACACACAGGCAAGAAACCTTCCAGCTGTTCTATCTGTAAGAAAATGCATAGAAGTAAAAAAAAAACAACAAAAAAACAAAAACAAAAAAAAAAACAATCAGCTGTTCAGTCTGTAAAAAGACGCCAGAAAGCTACACACAACTAAAAACACATTCGGCTTTACAGCTTTGCAACTATTCAGTCTGTCGCGCAGGTTTTACTTCAAACTCTAATCTGCAAAATCATCTGAAATGTCACACAGGAGAGAAACCTTACAGCTGTTCAATCTGTAAACAAACTTTTACTTGTTCTTCTAACCTCAAAATATCACAAGAGAAGAAATGCGTGCAGGAAAACTTACAGCTGTTCAGTATGTAATGCAGGATTTACCTCAAACTTTAAGACAAAAGTTCAAATGGGAAATATGAAGGTACAATTTGCTCTGTGGAGACTGCTCAAGATGAACGAACTACTGTTTTGATTTGTATTTAATTAATTCAAAATAAATTTTAAAAAGACAGCCAGGTTTAAATTCCCTCTTTACAAAACGATTGCAATTTCCTCTGTTCATCATCAGCAGAAATTGCATTATGCATACTTATTATGTACCATACATAAAGAATTAACTAAGAGTATATATACTGTGTACATTCTATGAACATATATGAGAATAAAGGTCTTCAAGTAACATACAACTATACAATAACTGTACAATACATTCAGATCTCAATTTGGTCAGTCGATTGGACCAGCAAGAAATGTTTTTGCCTTTTGTTCCAAGCATTCGAGCAGCACAAGGCTCCAGCTGAATGATTTCTCCGTAAGATAAGAGCCATTCTCTCACAGTCAGAGGTTGAACTGATTTCCGAAAGTATTAAAATCTTTTGGCAGCTGTAAAACCTGCTAGTGATAGACGACGGTCATTAATTGTCAGATTTAGTTTGGACATGTCGTCTAGCAAAAAAAAAAAACTCGTCGAGCAAAAGAAATTCGTGTTCATTTGTCATTGTGACATTTTCCCAAAATTGTGCCACCTCAGGGCTCTCCCAGACCATATGTAGAAATCAAAGTGTGGATTCTCTTTTGTTTTCATTGATGAATGATGTAATCTTTTTGGATATAAATAAGCTCTGTGAATAATTTTGTAATGAATCATCTGGTGATCGGGATTGAAGCGAAATGTTGGACCAAATATGGTTCCAGTCCCACTCGGAGTGAGCCCTCAATTCAGTTTTCCACAGCTGCTCAATAGGTAAAATTTTTTGTGAGCACTTGACAATTAGTTTATACAGTTCAGAAATCTTCCTACAACTGCTTTGTTCAGAATTGGATGTATTGAAATACTGAATTATTATTTTGAATCTACATCTGAATATTTCTGACCAGCCATAGTTTTAGATTTTTTGGGAAATTCTGAGTGTGAGCGCAGCCTCTAACTGCAGCTATAATTGTCAGATGATTCATTGTGTTTCGGTGCTATTTTGGTGTTTAATCCCTTTGTTCCGTCACCACAGGAGAGCCGGGGTAGAATATAGACGCTCCTCCCCTCCGCCCGTACAGAGAAGTGACATCGTTCTGTCAGCGGAGGAAAATAGCTTTCCACGCTACGGCTTTCCACTGACATCACTCCTCATCCCGTTGCTAGGAGATGGCCCAGTCAACAAGTGTTACTATGACGACAGCAGCTCCTGACCTTTTTGGGGGCGGATGCTAAAACGCGGGATAAAGCGGATCGGGCTAAAGTGCTGTTGTGTTGTGACTCAAGTGTTATGTTTAAGGAAGTTTTAAACACCAAAACACCAAAAGGAATGTGAAAAAGAAACATCAGGGAGACTCACCAGAACACAAAAAGATAAAGCAGAACAGGAAAACCTAAAATCCGCCATATCGGATCACTATATTACATATTGAACCGTATCGAATCAATTTGAAGTATATTATATCGAACCGAAAGCTCACCGTATCGAGATACTGTATCGTATCGGCAACTTCTTAATGATACCCAGCTCTACTACAGACGCTGATCTTAAGACTACGTGTTCAGTGCCACGGCAGACAGACACATTTCAAGGACAAAACTGGATGCATTGGTGTCACCAATTAAAATTTTAATAATCCGATGATAAAACATTTAAAATTACACCTGCGCCTGTTTTAAAAGGGGTTATATCGCAAAGTTTTCTGATCTAGCGTGTTATAATGTGCAGGAGTTTCATCATCATAAACATCCCTGGACTTGTGTTTTGTCTCTTGTCTCCTGCAGGTGTCCAGATGCCCTCCCTGAGTCCTGGTCCAGGTCTGAAGCAGGAAATCCAGAAGAAGAACAGCTGCAAGTGTGAGTTGAGCCTCAAACACTTACACCATTTTAAAGGCGTGATTTAGTTGTAGTAGTTATGCAGATGACAAAAATGATTATAAAGTGTAGTTTACTGCTTCTGGTCTGTATTCCCATCATCACTGGGTCTGTTATCTGCAAACAAATGCTAAAAAAAAAATCTCTTTCATGATGTAAAGTGTTGCTTAGGCCTGTCACGGTAACACTTTTTGAAGCACAATGGATTGACAGTGTGATTAAGTTGCCTGAACTGCAACAAATAAGTAAAAGAAAGAAGCAAAAATTACCCATATAGATCCAACCTTTCATGTTACACCAAAAATATTTTTAAAAATCCAAATCTCCCAGCTTTTACAAACAAATAATACACACGATAAATACTGAGCGTCAAAATATATAGTTCAATCTTTCATATTGAATGATAAGTGTCTGCAGAGTGATTATTGTGATAAGTCTAGTGCTGCTCAGGAAAAAGACAAAAAATGATATGAAACTTGTGTCAAAATTTGCAACCGAATTTTCAAAAAGAAACCCAAAATTGCTATAAACAAGCTGACTGACCCATGTGGGAGAAGTAGGCCTGACCGCATCTGAGCAGTCTGTAGTCTGAATGGCCAGGTTTGTAATGCTTGAGGGACTTCAGATACTATTCGACTTGAAGTAAATGTCCTTTTACGATTGTGTCAGTAGGATTTTAGTAATTACGCTGTAGTTTCTTAAGGTCAGAGTTCTGATCATGAGAAACTAAAACAATATCATTGTTACTGCTGGCCTATAAAAATAGAAGCTCCAGAGAGCGAAAATTTGTCACCGAAATTCAGGATTTTCAAAAGGATTATTTTAAAATCAATAACTCATCTGGCAACCCTGGGCTGGAGGGACTGTTTCCTCCGGACGAGGTGGAGGAAGTGTGTGTCACTCTGCTCTCTCCACAGTCCAGCCAAGTAGAAGAAAATAAATGGAAAGTAAATGAGGCAAGCAAAGCATACAGGCGTAACTTCATGTGACCCTCATGTTTGTGGTTTATTTCCAGGTGTGTACCTGAGTCCAGTGCTGTGTGTGTGAAGACAGAAGAGTCCTCACTGCTTCAACAAATTGAGTTAAAAAAAGAGGAAACACGGAGAGACAAGAGCCCAGAGCTGCATGCCCCCTCAGAGACTGAAGAGGACCTGGAGCACTCCTATGACACGGACAGTGATGAAGACTGGACAGCTCCACTCAGCTGTTCAGATGCACACATGGACACAGAGGCTGAAGGAGAATACTACGACCACGTCCAGATCAGAGCCAGAAGCAGCGCTGCACAGGACGTAGGTCTAGTCACTGTGAAGAATGGAGACATGTCAGGAACAGCTGAAGGAGCTAAAGAGAAGAAGCACCAGTGCTATAACTGTAAAAAGAGATTTGGGACTAAATATGATTCAAACAGACACATGAAAAGATACACAGGAGACAACCCTTACAGCTGTTCAGTCTGTACGAAAACATTTTGCCAACGTTCAACACTTCGAGTACACAGGAGAAAACATACAGATGGAAAACCAATCAGCTGTTCAGTCTGTACAAGAACATATCCCGAAATGGTGACCTTATAGCACACATGAGGACACACACACAGGAGAAAAACCTTACAGCTGTTCAGTCTGTAAGAAATCTTTTTACAGAAATTCAACACTTCGAACGCACATGAGAATACACACAGGTGAGAAACCATTCAGCTGTTCAGTCTGTTAAAAAACATATACTAAAAACAGTGACCTCGTGGTGCACATGAGAAAACACACAGGAGACAAACCTTACAGTTGTTCAGTCTGTATGACAACATTTTGCAGAAATTCAACACTTGGGTCTCACATGAGAATACACACAGGTGAGAAACCATTCAGCTGTTCAGTGTGTACGAAAACATTTAGCCATCAGTATACTCTCGAAACACACTTGAGATCACACGCAGTTCAAAAAAAAAGTCAGCTACAGTGAGAAGGAATTTATTCCAAAGAATGATCATGCAGAGGACACAGAAGACAAACCTTACAGCTGTTCAGTCTGTAAGAAAACATTTTACTATTGTTCAAAGCTTAAAGTACACATGAGAATACAGGCGAAAAACCATTCAGCTGTTCAGTGTGTCAGAAAATGTTTAACCGCAAAAGTTATCTCACAGTACGTGTATGCACACAGGGGAGAAAACATTCAGCTGTTCAGTCTGTAAGAAAACGTTTAGTCAAAAAATCTCTCTTCAAGATCACATGAGAGTGCACAAAGGAGAGAAACCATTCAGCTACTCAAGGTGTAAAAAAGCCTTTTCTCATTCTTCCAGCCTCAGGTATCATAAGAGCACATGAGCGAGAGAAACCTTACATCTGTTCAGTCTGTAAAACAGGATTTACCTCCAGTTTGAGTCTCAAAGTTCATCTGAGAGGGCACACAGGAGCGACGGAGGAAGGTGAAATACAGACTGAGCACAACGAGGGACACAAACTACCTCTGGGGCACAGTGACGGGGTTGGCACCCTAAACGAGTGCGGGAAGGAAACATCAGGGAGACTCACCAGAATACAAAAAGACAAAGCAGAGCAGGAAAACCTAAACTCCGCCATTTCAGAGCACTGTAAATGAAATAACCACATTCTGGATTAGGACAGGCCTCAGGTCATTGGATCTGAAAACAACAAATCCAAACGCTGGATCAGGGAGGTCAGTGAAATCAGGAAACGAGGCACAGACAGCTTCAATTTTGATGACGGAGCGTTCCTCCTTTCACACACCTGGGACACCCTCCTCCAGAGAACACAAAATGTTCACTGCAAACTCAGGATGATTCTTAGGCAGCAAAATTTTCCTTTTTCGTCCTTCCTGTGTATCAGTCCTGCCCATCACCTTCACCGTTCACTATTTTTCAATTCCGTTGGGAAGGGAAACAGTTTGAATGGAGGTTTGCAGTCACACAGATCTGATTCCCTTTTGCATTTATGGAGTTCGCAAACTTCCGAAGCCCGTTTTCCACTGTTAGGACATCCAACAACCACACAATTACGACGTCTGAACCCCATAACCAAAATTTGACAATATCAGAACCAGAAACAAAAGCGATATGGTTCAAAAGACTTGAAAAGATCAGCTTTGACAATAGACGCATCCCACTGTGAAATCAAACATGGCGGTTTGAGGCTCACTTTTTCTGAGGATCCTTCCCAGTATGCATTGCACGATGACTGGAAGTCCGACATTCGTGATGCATGTCTTATTTTTGCATTTGAAAGTAGTTTTTTTTTTAAATTAAAGCAAAGTAATAAAGTAATAAGTTGTCTTTGTCCTTCCCACCCCCCAACCAAGCAATACATATTATACCTAGACACTCATATATACACATACGCATACGTATCCATCTACATACATAGATACATCCCTATACACACACACACACACACACATACATACACATACATACATACATACATACATACACACATATATATATATATATATATATATATAAACACACACATATACATATATACATAAAAAGCCAACCACATGGAAAAAATGCAAGTAAAAAAAACAAACAGATATACATACATACACACATATACGTACATAATAATTACACTCTTAATAATACAATGTTACTGTTAACAGATGGAATGTCAAAAATTAATCAGTTGGTCATAATACCTTTTCATATGAATACATGTATATATGTATGTATGTATGTATAAACATACACATATATTCATGACTAAACTTTTATCACTCATAAGTTTGCCCTTTCATTTGAAAGTTTTGATAACACACATATTCCTTTTTAGAACCACTACGTCCTTTATTTGTGTGCTTTTCTTTTCAATTTTAGTCCAGAAAATAACACAAAATGTATGTTAAACTATGTTAAAATATTCACCAAAAGTAAATATCACCAAACCAAGTAAAAAATAATTAGAAAAAGCTGCAAGACACACTTTGAGATGGGGCTAAAAGAGGCAGGTTTTACGCCAAAGCAACCCTCTCCATTTATCCAGGCTGGGGACTGGCACAGAGGGACACACACAGCGCCCCCTGTGGCTGGATTAGACCCACCGCCCGTGTTCGTACAGAGTTAGTGTGTTAGTAAGTGCGTGCAGACATACTCACAGTAAACAGCAGCAGCCTCTGGACCTGTAAAGACTAGTTTAAAAGTTTAGTAAAACAGTTTAGAGCTGCAACGAGAAGAGTCAGAAGAGTTAGGGTTAGAACTGTCATTTCACAAGACAAGCCCGAAACTATTTTACAACACACACATGGAAATATTAATATGAGATTTAACCTTTAAACCTGTAAAGTTAAGACAATGTTTAAACAGAAATGTCAACGTATTTCAAACAAACAGACCCTGTGCAAACCTGTGGAAGAGTTGGATTAGGATACGATTATTACACTTTCAGTTTAGTGTCAGGGTTAGGACCAGAGCCATCAGACTCTATAAACCAGTCCAAATCTGGCCCATGTTTAGACCAGTTCAGACCAAACCAAATATAAAACATACACACAACCAAATCTTAAGTCAGTTTTCAGACCTTTTTAACTCCAAATGAAACTGCTGAAGGGTTAGTTTACAATAAGTAATATCAGTTTCACCAAACCATAACATGTTTTACCAGCCTGTTTAAATCTGGCCCATATTTAGACCAGTCCAGACACACACCAAAAACACACAAGGGCCCAAGTGCAACCTGTGGAAATTATGTTGTAAACATTTAATCTGGCCCACTCCACATTTAGACCAGATAAGACCAATAGAGACCAGCAGTCTCCATAAAAGTGAGCCGTTTAGAATATGGCCCACTTTTGGACCAGTTTAGACCCAAATCCTCAGCATATTCAGGTCTTGTTTTGAGATGATTCGCACAGAAATGTCACCTACCTGAGTGAAAGTCTGCATGAACAGACCAATAAAAGCAGTGAAACCTGTAAGATTATGTGGGTCACAAACCCAAGGTCAAAGGGTCAGAACTATTACATTCAGACCACAAAAAAGTGACAGAACACAAGGGCCTCAACCCTTGAACCAAGACTCAAGTCAAGATGAGTGAGTGAGCACTCACTCACAGCAAGAAGGTTCATTTGTGTGCAGAATCTGCACAGGTGTATGGCAGCAGCTCACTGCTCCCGACAGGCTGCCCCAGCAGCACTTTGTTGATGATGAATGGGTCAAATGTAGAGGGAGAATTTCCCTCAAAAAATCCCTACTAAAATATACTGTACCTTACGATTATTCCAAATGATCAGGTTTTAAAACGATGTGGCTTTCTCCAACCTGAAAACTCCAGGGTTAGTCAGTAACACAAGGCAGACATGTTTTAGCTTTAGCTGTTTTCAAATAAAATAAACTAACATCTGCAACAGTTGTCGCAGATGATTTTCATGTCTCACATTTGCAAGACATGAAGTAGATTTACAAGTAGCTTAGATCAACTATGAACTATTTAACAATGATAATAATAATAACTTGATACCTGTAGAAGGGTTAGAGGACACCACCCAAACCTGCAAACACAAAGGAAAAGTTAGAAACAAAATGACAAAATACTAGTGTATTTCAGCAAAACAGTTTTAAATTCACCTTTGGGCCTTTGGGGGAAAGTTGACTGAAGCCCAACCCAACCCAAAACAGAGTTTAGGTAAACTCTTCCAGCAAGGTGCTCTGGATCAGTTCTTTCATTCAGTCCATATTTGGAGCAGAGCCTCTGATATAAGATTTTCCATTCTTCTTCTTAGTTCTTGGGTCCTTTTAAGCTTTAGATGGAGCCAAAGGTTAATTTTTCACTCTTTAGCTTCTATAGCAGTCGTAGATATCACAGAGCTGCTGTAAAAGGGTTAGACACCAACCTAAAACCTGAAAACTCCAGGGTTAGTCAGTAACACAAGGCAGACATGTTTTGGCTTTAGCTGTTTTCAAATAAAATAAACTAACATCTGCTACAGTTGTCGCAGATGATTTTCATGTCTCGCAGTTGCAAGACATGAAGTAGATTTAACTTAGATTAACTATGAACTAATTAACAATGATAATAATATAAATAATAATAATAAACTGATACCTATAGAAGGGTTAAAGAACACCACCCAAACCTGCAAACACAAAGGAAAAGTTAGAAACAAAATTTCAAACTACTAGTGTATTTCAGCAAAACAATTTTTGATTCACCTTTGGGTTTTGGGGGGGAAAGTTGACTCAACCCAAAACACAGAGTTCAGATAAACTCTTCCAGCAAGGTGGTCTGAGTGCATAACAATTTTCCTTAATTATGCACTTGTTTCAGTTTTACTATTACCAATCACCCCAAACCTGCACAAAACGCAATACAAGGACCCAAAACCAAGTGCCACCTGTGGAAATGAAACATTAAAACGCAGTCCACATTTAGACCAGATCAACCCACAAGAGACCACACAGTCTCCCTAAAAGTGTGCGTCGAATCTGACACATTTAAACCAGTTTAGGCCCAAATCTGAGCCGTTAAAATCCTTAGTATTCAGATCTCGTTTTGAGAGGACACAAGGTAAAGAATAATAAGAAAGAATAGATGTTTTAGGATTTGAGGGTTACACATGACCATTGTACAGTTGGATGCATTTGCGTACGGTTTTATATTTCCAGGATAGATGAGAGATTTTTATTTTCCAAGTAGGTTCTCATCCCATTTGAAACCTTTGATGACACCTTCCACTTTTTGTATTGCACTTGTTTAAATTTGCATGTTTGAGCATTTTACGGCAGGTCTTGTACCATCCTTATATCATCCATGTTTGGAAAGTGATCATTTAATTCCCACAAATGTACCATTCATTTAATATAATTCTGAGTCATTGTGTTCCAGTTCATTGACCCAAGCTTGGTGTACAGGTAAACCTTTTCATTGCAATTTGTTAAGTTTGAAAAATATATTTTTTCCACACGGTTTCACCCTTTGTGATAAAGACATAATGACATTTTCACACATCAAAATACAGAGAGATTTTATTTGAGACACGTTTTGCTTTTGTTTCATGAGTTTCATTTGTGGCATAGTTTCCTTCATTTTACTGACAAAGCCTTTTGCATTTGTTTTCAGAAAAGGTCTTTCTGTAAGTTTCCTTTTACCAGACAGTTTCAGGACACAAGGCCGCACCTTCATGTTTCCCTTTATAATGCACCTTTTTCAGTGAGCCATCATTTAAAACACATCCACAGAGTGAATTTTTCTTTTCAACGAAAGCGTCATTTGAAACTCAACACATCATCGCTTTATTTATTTCGGTTCACTTTGCACATTACAGAAACGTAAATCAGAGCGCGGAGAAAAATACACACCACCAGCAGCAGCTTCATTCATCAAACATTTACAAACGAACAGCAATTTATTATCGCAATAATGATTCCGTGTCCACAAACAAGACTCACCTGGACTCGTAAGACTCACCTGGACTCCTCCATGCTGTTTGTCGTGGTGTTTGTCGTGGTGTTTGTCGTGGTGTTTGTCGTGCTGTTTGTCGTGCTGTTTGTCGTGCTGTTTGTCGTGGTGTTTGTCGTGCTGTTTGTCGTGCTGTTTGTCGTGGTGTTTGTCGTGCTGGTTGTCGTGGTGTTTGTCGTGCTGTTTGTCGTGCTGTTTTGTGTTGTGTCGTGTTTGTCGTGGTCGTGTTTGTCGTGCTGTTTGTCGTGGTGTTTGTCGTGCTGTTTGTCGTGGTGTTTTGTCGTGGTGTTTGTGTGCTGGTTTCGTGTGTTTGTCGTGGTGTTGTGTGGTGTCGTGTTGTCGTGGTGTTTGTCGTGGTGTTTGTCGTGCTGGTTGTGATCTGGGTGCCGCTGCAGTTTTGGCGCGTTTTTCCTGAATTGCGCGGGTCCTGCGCTTCCACTCCGCCTTTTCTTTCTTTGTTGCTAAAAACGGCGCGCGGCCGTGAGCGGAGCTTCCTCTGACATAAAACAGCGTTTGAAGTGACGTCAAGAGTGACTTACGTGAAGCTGTCGATGAACAAAACGAGTTGGCTCGGCTCCTCGGTGCCACGTCACCAGGTGACAGGTCCCTTACCTGTGCAGGTGAGCGCCATTTTTAAAGAACCCAGCATACATCTGTGCTCACGTGACCACGCCCACCTGGAGGGAATCACCATGACAACTGTCCCAAGGTATCTATCTGTGTATCTACCCAGTGTTTCCCGTAGCACTTTATAGTTAAAGCGTCGCCTTCAGTACGTTCCTCCACGTGACTCCTGCAAAACTCCGGTCATCCCCCCGCTCCTTACTTCTTCTCCGTGCAAAGAATCTCTCCTCCTCACTTTTTCGGCAGCACCGCCTTGACAATTTTTTGTGGGAAACGTTGTTCTGTCTCTCTAACGCAGATCCATCCATCCATCGGTCTGTCTATCTCTCTGTCTGCTTTCTATCTATATATATTTCCATGCCCTCTGTCACAGAGACTCTGTGCAGTTTGTCACATGCCAGTGCATTTTAGAAGTTTATAAAGCCTCAGCTCAATAATATAAACCTTTATAAATTTCATAGGTTTAATTTTCGTGACAGTGTCAGTGTCTCTGTGAACGTTTCACAGACATGAGAATAAAGTGTGTGCTTCACACAGAGCAGAAAGAACAATATTTACATGCACAGACTATGAACAGCACGGACACTTCAGGCTTTAAGCCTTTATCAGGACACAGGCTGTTTTATGATCATAGGATCCATGTTTGGATGCAGCACCTTCATTTTCAGTGAAAAATACCTAAGCTGCCTGATAAACATGAGTATATTGCAGCAGCTCTTTAATCATGCCAATAGAAAATACTTAAATGCTGCTTGTCAGCCTAAATGATCTGCACTTAAGAATGTGAGTCTCATATAGACTTGAGATGATTTTGGCCAATTTGATATTTGACATATTTTGAGAGAACAAACTGTATGTAACATGAAATAAAGCAACAGCACCAACACTTTATTGTACAATATTTACAATTTATTGTTAAAAACAGCAACTGTAGAGTTTTGATTCCTCACAGAGGACACTGAGCACGGACCGTCTTCAGCCTGAAACAACAGAAAGAAAAAGTGATGCCACATCAGACTGAGCAGAGGAGTGTGCACTGACTGATACTGAAAAACAAATGAACGAATGACACACGGATTCACAAACCGTGTATCATTCGTTCATTTGTTTTTCAAGATAAAACCAAAAATAAGTAAATGAAAAAACAACAGTTTTCTTCATTATTTGTCTCCAAAATCAAAATGAAAAAACGGATAATGATTCTTCTTTTCAGTTTTTGATTTAGTGTTTAAATGAATAATGGAAAAAAAGGATAACTTGGTTCAGTCCCGTTTTAGTTCTGTTTTAGTATGTATGCAGTACAAAAGTCAGGCCACAAGTCACAAAAACTAGAAACAGCCATTATCCATTTTTTCCATTATTCATTTAAACACAAAATCTAAAACTGAAAAGAAGAATCAATTTTTCATTTTGGTTTTGGAGACAAATAATGAAGAAAATAGTTGTTTTTTCGTGTTCTTATTTTTGGTTTTTACTTTGAAAAACAAATGAATGAATGATACACGGATTACCCACTGCAAATTTCTCGATCTGGCCAAGATTTAAAAAAAAATATATCAGGTTATTCATCTTGTTTTCAGATTTATTATCTACTTACTAGTTCTGAGACGAGTTCTGAATTCTAGTCTAGAGGTCGTTTATTTTAAGATAATTTGTCAAGTAAAATTATCTTGCTGCATGGACAGATCATTTCACTACTTTTAAGACATTTTCTGATCAATAAATTGATTATATCTTAAATTTTGGCCAAGGTTTTTGCAGTGTGTAGCAAAGAACGTAGCACAAAATGGGAATATGTCTCATTTTATCCAGGATAGACAGAGTTGGGGAGTAACAGATTACATGTACCGGAGTTACGTAATCAGAGTACAAATGATGAGTAACTGTATTCAGTTACAGTTACTGTTTCAGTGAGTGGTAATTGGATTACAGTTACTTTGTTGAAATAAATGGATTGCAGCAGTGTTTTTCTGTTTTCACATTTTGGGCTATATCCTTTTTTTTTGTTTTCGGTAATTCCACTCATTGCCGGACACTAAACCAGGTCTAAACCCGGTCTAAAACCAGGACTAAACCAGGTTTAAGCCTAGGTCCAAACCAGGTCTAAAACCAGGTCTAAACCCAGGTCTAAAACCAGGTCTAAACCCAGGTCTAAACCAGGTCTAAAACCAGATCCAAACCAGATCTAAAGCAGGACTAAAACCAGGTCTAAACAAGGTCTAAACTAGGACTAAATCAGGACTAAACCAGGACTAAAACCAGGTCCACACCAGGTCTACCCCAGGTCTAAAACCAGGTCTAAACCAGGTCCAAACCAGGACTAAACCAGGACCAAACCAAGACTAAACCAGGTCTAAACCAGGTCTAAAACCAGGTCTAAAACCACATCTAAACCAGATCTAAACCAGGTCTAAACCAGGTCCAAACCAGGTCTAAACGAGGTCTAAAACCACATCTAAACCAGATCTAAACCAGGTCTAAACCAGGTCCAAACCAGGTCTAAACGAGGTCTAAAACCACATCTAAACCAGATCTAAACCAGGACTAAACCAGGACCAAACCAAGACTAAACCAGGTCTAAACTATGTCTCAAACAGGATTTAACAGGACTAAATCATGCTGTGTGGACCGTATTTCCTCATCTTCTATCAATAATATTTTTAATTTGGTTCAGTAAAGTCTGGGCTTTTTATTGTCTTTTATCAGACAAAACATCTTATGTTACGATTTCCTCGTCTTTGCTTCTCTACAGCAAATCAAGTAATCCAAAGTATTCAGATTACGTTACTCACTTTAAGTAATTTAATAGATTCCGTTACAAACTACATTTTGGGGTATGTAATCTGTAATCTGTAGGAGAATACATTTTAAAAGTAACCTTCCCAACACTCAGGATAGATTAGATGGATTAGAGACTACATGCTTATCTAACCCTACCAGTCTATCTATCTGTCTTGCAATCTGTATTTACTTCAAAGTAGAAATAGTAGTAATAGAAATTAAGCTGCTTTCTTTGCACTTTTCCCCCTAAAATCAATCATTCCTGACCCATTACAGCTTTTAACAACAGCTTTTAACTTTGCTGTACAATTGTGTTCCTCTAAAAGGTTCGAGTCGCATCCATCGGTCTTTCCATTTTCCTGCGCTTGGAACAAATCAATGTAATTACAAAGAGGCTTCGGTTTGTACTCTGTCGTTTTAAAATAAAACGGCCAAGCAAAGTCTACAGAGCTTATTTGATTTTTACTTGAAACAAAATGGGTTGTTTATTTTCTAGAGTTTGGGAGAAACTGATCTTATTTTGTGAGGACTTTTAAACTTTTAACCGTGTTATAGTTGTTTCCCTCAGCATTTATTCACCTGAAGTTGTATTTGGAGCGATTCGTGCAGGTTTGAGCTTTAATCTTTAATCGCCATTTGCTGATCAACCTCCGCTTCCATCGTCCCCAGTCCTCGCCCACTTCGTTTTATCTTCATCGGTGACACACGTAGGATTCGGCCACTTTGGACCAAATGAAAAAATCTGCTGCTCGCTCGTGTGATCTGCAGCGATCCATCTGAAGTGTCGACTCTTTGTTTTGATGTGACGTTTACGGCGACATCAGCTCCCACTGGGCACCACAGTTTTCTAACACAGACTTGCAGACTTTTATTCAGTCATTTTAAATTGATTTTACTTTATATTGAATATTTAAAATATCCAAATTGTACTGATCCACAGGTTTTATAGATTATATCTGTGCAGCAAACACAAGCACAATATGTCTTCTTTAAATATTAAAGAATAATCACTCACTTGGTTTCTACTAATACAGAAGAAGAAAACAACAAGTAGAAGAGTTAAACTATGTAAATAAACAAGCTTCTAAATGAGACATGTCAAACTCTGGCCCAGGAGCCAAATTTGGACTGTTATATAATTATATTTGGCCCGTGAGATCAAATCAAATATGTATTAGAGCTGCTCGCCGACTACAGATAGACTATAGAGACATTCTTTATTTAAAATGTTGTTATTATTTTATATTATGCTTGTTCTGGATTAAATGTTTAAGCAAAACTATTATTAAACATTTAATTTAATAAGAAAAGGTTTAACATTACATATCTTGAAAGAAGAGAAAACATGCAGATGTTGTAGAAATGTTTCAATAAATATTTAGTTTGGCCCACGACTTTAGTCCCAGTTTAAAATTTTATTTTTTAAATTTGAGTTTGCCATTAGATATTTTTATATTTTTTTTTTCTGTCAGTGGATAAGGAGTTCACCATAATTATTTGTTTGATATATGATATTGTATATGATATTATGATATTGTATAATACTTTTTCAAAATCTCTCTGGAAATTCTAAAAAAGATGTTTTAGAAAAGAACAAGAATTCCCTCAGTGCATTATGTGGTTTACTACGTAGAGCTGTGGTCGTGGAAATCTGTGGTCGTGTCCCGCCTTGTGTTGGGAGCAGTTAGGAGCTGCTGCCTGCACCAGAGACGCTCATTAGTATTCTGTGTTTCCTGGAAAAGCTGGAGCGAAGTGTCTGGGGAGAGGGAAGTGTGAAATTAAAGCAATTAGCAAAACACAGCTTTGTATAATTTGGGCAGTAGATGACCTTCAGAGTTCAGGTTTGTAAGAAGTGAATAAACGTATAGGCTCTATTCACTCTTATGTCACAAACCAGGAAGACTTTTGGAAAAATGCGATGACGACTTTCGGTGTAGTTCCGACCGACTTTTATAAAACGTACTGAAGTAAATGTGATCAGCGGTAAAATGAAGACTTCAGGCGTATGTGCTGTTTGGAATCATCTTGAATTTCTCGCCTTCGTCTCTTTTAATCACATGTACCCAGTGCGCTCGGAGTTGTGCCTCAGTGGGGAAATTATGAAAACTGAGGTTTGGTTGTAATTGTTGATTAGTTGAACATAACAGAACGCTACAATGACATGGATTTGAAGAAAACTGGGACATTTTCTCATTTTTCCTAGATTTTGTCAGACTTAGTACTGTGAATAGGGCTGGAAGTTGCCATCGCATGTTTCCAAACGTCTTCCTGGTTTGTGACGCTCCAAACCCTGAAATCTTTATATACAAATTCACATTCTTAAATATTATATATTTAATGTTAATATCATTGGGTACAGTGTGAATTTCCTATTATAATAGTGATATCTTATTTATACAGCATTTTTGTAAACAAAGTCATCGTTTTCTACACGTGGAAACAAAATAAAATATGATATAATGAAATTTATAACTATAAAATCAAATATTAAATCCAAACTATTCAATCATCTAAGGTAGGTATTTTGCCGCAAATGTAACACGCACATGTCGATGCTTAACTGGTCAAAACAAACAACAAATGAGTTAGATTAGTTGAGAAGTCCAACACACTTTTAAAATGTTACTTTTGTTAACTCCACTTCTGTTCATCGTCTGCCCCCCGTATTAAGGTCACCTAGTGTCTCCGCTCAATTTCATTTCTCTCCAGCGACTAGGTCAGGAATCAAGAATACACTAGACGGTTCACAAAAACCCCGGAAGTGTGAGTTCAGGCACCAGCCAAACAGCGAAGATCCATACATTCTGTGTTGGCAGCGATTCCCGAGATCGTGGATTTAAACCTGGAACAAAGACAATGTTTGGTGAATTTCATCAAGGGGAAAGACGTTATTGCCCTTCTTCCTACGGGATTTGGGAAAAGCTTAATATACCAGTTAGCCCTGTTAGCGGCTCATTACATACGCCACGACCAAATAGCAGCGATTGGTTAAATGAAAAAAGTACCTGCCTACAGTTGAGCGAACGGATCCTAACACTACAGGGTCAGACGGTTTCTACGAAGTGAAACCGGCTGATGAATCAGGCTACTCCACTTCTGCCTCGGGAGCTCAAATCGATGGGTAGCTCAAATCAACAGGACACCGGGCCTCGTTCAAACCCTCCTGATGGTCCGCTGTAAGATTCTGTCCAAGGCTCCGCCCACAAGCCTACGTCACCCACGCTCTACCTCGACAATCCTCCATAAATACACAAAAACACGACACAAAACGACTTCACAAACCTGATGCGACGTGCGGTAGCTTCATTAGTAGTTTGTGTTGCAATAGGGCTCTGAATGGGGAGTGACTTAGCGCAAAGAGCAAAGGAACTCAAGGAAGGGACTCGAAGCATCAAAAAACAAAAACGAAACACAAAAAAACCAACACATTAATACGTTGTGTTTGGCGCGAATCTAGCATTTTCGAAACAATGGAAGGTTACATGGCGATCTGATCTATTGTTACACGTTTTATTTTTCTTTACGCAACATTTACCACAGTGATCCGCTTCAAGTGCACTGATAGAAAAGCTGGAATTGCATCATGTCTTCCTCCCAGCTGTCGGGTGCCCTCTTGGCCCTCGGATCGCTCTTGGGATCAACACAAACGTCCTCAGAGCTCCACCTCCTAATTCCTCCCGACGAATTCCGCTTTTATGACCAAAATAGGCCTTCTCTCTCTCCTAACTACCACTTCCAAACGAAAACAAATAGAGAGGCATCGTTTTGAGAAAGAATTTGCGTCGTGAAGCTTGAAAGGTGCGCCGTGTCACTTTTTCGTCGCTTGTTTCCGTGGAGATGTCACTGGTCGGCCTGGAATGTTCCGCAGTGTGACGCTGAAGAGCTCGATCTTACGTTTATTCGATTACAGGTGGTTTTATAGCTCAAAAATATTAAGTAAAACAGAGATTCTGACTAAGCGGGGTCGCATCTTTGCATTTCTAACCTGTAACTTAGTCTGGTTTGGTCTCCATGAAGATAGAAAGATTTAATTCCATACTGTGAAACATTCCAAACAAAGCAAGAACATCTTGATGGAGAAAAGCGTTTGACGGAGCCTCCACCAGAGAAAGTTTCACACAAACAAACACAAAATATGATTTATCTCTTTCAGATGCCCTGCCAGCCTTCAGTCCTTGAGTTTTAGGTATTTTAAAATCCGGTTTCAGATGCCCTTTGTCTTCATATAACCTTGTGTCAGATGTAGGGTGACCAGACGTCCCTATTTACCCGGGACAGTCCCAGTTTTGAGCCCTGTGTCCCTTGTTCCAGCAGATTTATCCAAAACCAGTGATTTGTCCCAGTTTTACACAAAAAATGTCCCAGATGTCTCTATTTTTGACCAATCTGATCCCTGCCAACAATAAAGAGATGCTTAAATTGTCATTTGTTTGGGTAAAATACAAAAGCTGCTTAAAAACGACCAAAACACAATGAAAATGTGACTATACTGACTCACATTAGTGCTGAGTGCATAAAAATTTTCCTTAATTACCCACTCATTTCACAATTTTATTATTACCAATCAACTCAAACCAGGGATGTCACATTTTTTTATTTTGAAAATCCGGTCACCCTAGTCAGACGCCTTCCCATCCTCCTAAAGCCCTGTGATGCACTTTCACCTCACAGCAAGTGGGTCCTGGGCTTTTCTGTGTGGAGTTTGTGCAGTCAAAGTTAAAATGAAACGCACCCATTTAAATCATCAAAACTGTGAAAATGTCAAATGTGTCGCATAAATGAGTTTCCTTCCTCTGAAAAAGCAACAAAACTGTAGCTCTCTAACCAAATAATTAGTAAAATAAACAAAAAAATACTCTTGGTGATATATCGATACAGCAGCCCACGATATCGATACTGTATCATCGCTTTAAACAATATGATATATTGATATTTTGATATTTTTGCACACCCCTACTTATTCTGCATTTTACTGTTAACTATAGAGTGACCAAATGTCAGTTTTTTTTCCTGAACATGTCCGTTTTTCATGTCCTGTCCTGGCCATCTGTTTTTTTTTTTGTTTTTTTTAATAAAGTGATGCAAATGTCCAGGTTTTCATGATCTTTCAGTGGGGTCATTACACTGAGCGTCTCTCGTAGCTCTCTGGAACTCAGAAGGAGCGAGCAAACACAAATAGTCGGTCAGTCTGCAACGTGCCGAAGTACAAATGCGCATTTAACGATGAGTTGCACAAGAAATTCCCCGCTTTCCGTCCCGGTCGAGACAAGTGTGAGGCCATGTGCACAGTGTACAGAGCAGGCACATATGTTTCGGTGTCCAGTGGGAAAAAGCTCACCAGGACACCGAAAAACATTAAAAAGCTTTGCCAGGTGAGATTAGCTCAATGTCGATGACGAGGCCCCACCTCCCACCCCCCGTACGGTGTCCTGGCTTTGACAAACGCAAATATGGTCACCCTGGTTAACTAGCTCTTAATATGTGGTCCCTAAACTAAATTGTTACCGTCATTTCATTTAAAGTGATAGTGTGTAACTTTCTGGAGATGGACAATAAACTGAACTGAACGACTCCATGGAAATAGACACTTCAACAGAACATTTTCAACAAAGATCCCATTGTGGAATATTATAGCCAAAGGAAATTTTCCATGTAAACGAGCAGGCCCTCCTCCAACTCAAAGAAGAGTCAGGTCTGTGGAGATGCAAGCTCGCTTACAATAATGACACATTCTTTGTTTTTTTTCTGTTTTGTAGTACAATAAACACATCCATCCAGGCTCGGACTGGTAATCTGTACTACTGCACTACTTCAATTTTCACACTTCAGCTGATTTGTGGGCTATTTTTTGATTCCAGTCCGACCTTGAACACATCCGCAATGAACAAAACTCTTTAAGCTGTTATTTTAGCCTGTTTTTATCTTTAATTTCATTGGTAATAGCGTGAAACCAAACCAAGCTCAAGCTCCGAGATGAGTCTGTGGGCGCTGCGTTGAAAGGTTGACGCAAACGCAAATCTCTCCTGGGACAACTCATACCTTAATCTTTGCCGTATTTACATTTTTAATACCTTTGAAATAAAACCTCCGCCAGCCGTACAGGAGTTTCTGGAATTTGGAAAGCCTGGAACACGAGCCCCAAAATTACGAGAGCAGAACAGCGCCTATAATTGGCCGACGACTCAAACCTTATCTGTTCTATTTTGGTGTGTGCTCCCTTCATTCCATCGCCACAGGAGAGCAGACCCCCCCCTGCCCCTCACACACACACACACACACACACACACACCTACGATACCGTCCTGTCAGCGGGAGAAAATAGCTCGCTTTCCACTGACATCACCCCTCATCCCGTTGCTAGGAGACGCAGCGTACATATATAGTCACTACGATGACGACGGCAGCTTCACCTCCGCAGCTCCTGTGACCTTTTCGAACGATATTGGGGGTAATATTCATATAAAAGACTGAATAATGGTGATTCTACAGTGGGAGCATTATTTAATAGCTTAGTTTGGCTTGTCAGAATGTGCTACCTTTAGTCAGAGGCCTATTCGATAGAAGATATAGGCCTGTCGAAATTAGCTACCTTGACCCAAATTCATATAAATGAGTGAGTAATGGTGATTCTACATTATTCGGTGATTAAATACGAGAAAACGTTTTTGTTTACATCCGGCTTTTCCGCATGTGCGCAGTGGCTGGTTGGCAAAAAGTCAGTGGGGCCACTCGTTTGTGTTGACAGATGCTTCGCGTGTGTCTGTCGTGAGATAACTCGTCTTATTTTGAAGTAGGTTTTGCATTTAATTGCTTTGACTTCATCATCTTACTCCAAGTCACTGAATGCTGAGGATCAAAAACATTACTTTGAAAGTTAAAACTCGCCGATAACTGTTGATGATGTTGCCCTGACGTGTTTTCTCGTATTGACCTGTCGATTTGTGCTCTCTTTAGCTCCCGAAATTAAGTACCTATGCATATATATTAAATCCAGGCTCAGTACAGTTCTGTTTAGCTGTGCATATGACCGAAAGGTTTTCATTTTTCATTCCGCACTCTTCTCTCTAATTTAATGTTTCTCTCTCTCTTTTTAACTTTATGATGATTATATGTGTTATAATATAATATTATGTTGCTCTAACAGCAGTTTTGAGCTTTCATTGTTTTCCAAAAGACATCAGCCTGAGCTCTAAATGTCTCGAGAAAATAAGAGAGGATTTGACCATCACTAACCACACTGAGGTCTGCAGCTCTCACTTTAGACCAGACGAGAATGAAATTCACTCTTCGACTGGAGACCTAAAGAAGCAAAAACCTGGTCGTCTGAGGCTCGACATGTGTGATGATGAGGACCATTCTGTGGAGAAGGAAGAGGAGCAGCACCAGGAAGAAGCCGGTGGTTTACCAGTGCCAAATGACCACAACTGAGTCTGGATCTACACGGTTTGGACAAGAGCGTGAGGAGCTCCAGGAGTAAAGAGAAAATGTGGCGTCATGTCACCTGCAGTCATCTTTCTCCAGAGAGTCTCAACTCCTCCTGAGGACATTCACCATTACACCAGGTTTGTAAATAAAGGCTGTGAACGCACCTTCTCATGAAGGACTTTTCTATTTGCTGCAGTAACCCTCACCCCAAAAGCACAAGGATGAGAAATGTGTTCTGTGATAAAACAAAACAATTCAATTCAAATGAATATATTACATCTTTCAAATGGGGAATTATCCTCACAAATTTCTTCAAATAAAAAGGTTAGTAGTTACTGTAGGATTTTGTTTCTTAACGTACATGAACACTCAGTAAATGTGAATGAGCCGGATTCATAGTTTGAGCCTTTGCACAGAGCAGCAGACTGTAGTCGACTGGTGAAATTGTAGACCATTGTTGGCAAAATAAATCCTGTGTTTGTATTTAAAGACAGAAAGAACAGACATTGATCAGTTGCTCATACAAGTTTATTTTCCTATTTTCTTTTAGACAGTGTCTTGTAGTGTCCACTGTAAAGACCTGAGGACAGTGCATGGGGACGGTCTCTGTGTAAGACAGACGGACAGCCCAGCACGAGCTGCTCTGAGGGGCACATACACACACATGTGTACATATTTATAACATATATAGTGACAGGTATGAGACATGAGGCCCCCTCAGTGCCCCCTGCTCTGGCTGTGTGCACTCTTCAGTCAGTCTAGACTCTGGGAGGGCATCAGTACCGCACACATGACTGTTTCACCAAAATGATACAAATCAGACAGGGGTTATGGCAAATCAGCTCCTGATTGTGCAATCAAATCTCATTTGAGTATTTTTTGGCACAGACGTCGCCAGCTGTCATTTTCTAATTAGGCTTAGCCACCGCACCGGTCTGTCCTCTGATCAGGACCAGGGAGAGGGGCATTATGGGGCTTTGTGGATTAGGACTATCCTGAGCTGCTTTTCCACTCCAAGTGTGGTCCTGTGTGGACCTGCCCCAGCTGCAGCAGAGCACAGAGCACAGCCTTATTCAGACCTGTGACTCTTCTCTCCTCTGGGGAAGGACACGGGTCTACTGCCCCCTGAAGAGGACACAGATCTAATGCCCCCTGTAGGGAGAGGCACAGATCTACTGCCCCATGTAGGGAGGGACACAGATCTAATGCCCCCTGTAGGGAGGGACACAGATCTACTGCGCGCCTCCTCCCACTGGCCTGTTTGAACAGAGGCGACTGCACTTTCTGTGCACTTTGTAAACTCTATAAAGGAGCATTTCTTGAAATGGCCTCTACATTCACTACTTCAGTTTGATTTGTCCATTCAGTCCATGACCTGAGGAGACCACAGGAGTTTAGGACTCATGATTCTAATGAGTGAATGGTCAGTGCTTTAGAGCTGTACTATGGCTCTCCTCCATCATCTATAACACACACAAAAACACAAAACACATGGCAACAGCAACAAATACGACGTTTCATGACACGTCCTACAGCAAAAAGAATCAGATTATCATAATTGTTTCAGGATAAATGTAGAAATATAAAAGGAGAAGCACATGGTAGACTACACGGGTTTAAAAGAACGTGCTATGTACAGTACATTCAGTTCAAATACAAGAGTGCAGTCTGCAGCAGACATTTATGTCCTGAGGAGTACCACACACTCACAGCTTCAACTTTTCTTACTTGTTTTTAAGACTTTTGAGCAGCATGGACAGACACAAATCTTTGGATTGTGGGTATCAAATAGTCTGGTCCCACTGAGACTCAATCAGGGAGCGGAACAAAAGGGCAGATTTAGTACAACACAAAATGGGGCATTAATTAAAACATTTAAAAACAAGAGAAATGAGGGCCGCAGATCTGCCTACAGCCGGCCCCTGGCATACAAACGCCTTGGCTTTAAGTAAAAATATATTTGTTTATAATTTTAAAAAAATATTTGAAACATAAACTGTTATTATAAAAAACATAAATCTTTGTTTGAAATACATTTTCCACTTGTATAAAACCAAAACATAATTATCAACAATAGTTTTGACTTGTGACAGGTGCACTGTCGACTTTTAACATAAACTTGTGAAATTAAACTATGAATTTAAAATCTCGGACTCAGACAGACTCCAAAAACAAATACATCTCAATAAAATTTCAATAATCAAGTCTGATATTTTTCTTCACCCTATGGCAGCAAATACAGTTCCATTTTTTTTTTCTTCATGCATATCCAAACTTGCAAAAGAGAACACTGCGCCCACGAGCCAGGCACAACTTTAGCATCAGCACGAGCAAGAACAGTTCAAGTGCATATGACAGGTTTTCATTTTTCTAATTCTGACCTGGTGAATGTGCTCAGTATTTAGCATAGTTTTACTTCAGTTCAGTTCAGTGCCAGTTTGAGGGGGGAAAAAAGCTGAGAAAAAAAGTCCAAAAAGACAGAATAGTGCTGAGTTTTTAAATTAAACACAGATATTAGATAAGTATGATGATTTAATGTTGAAAATCATATTCTATTGTCTAAAGAAAGAGTTTTTATTATCATCGTGGTATCGGTATCAGGTATCAAGTCTATTACTTAGTATCAAAATCGAGCTAAAAATTTCAGCATAGTGACAACGCTAGTGTTAATATTTATTTGCATTAGTCTAATCGTAACCTGTTTTACATGATGGCTGCCAGGTAACAGTTACGAAATTACTTTTATGTCACATCTACTTACCGTGTACAACCACGAAATGAAATAATAAATGTTACCTAAATAAAAAAATAGAGGAAACTAGACTATACTTTTACAAATCAACTGTGTACCGTAGTTTTTGGACTATAAATCACACTTTTTTTCATGGTTTGGGTGGTTCCTGTGAATTATACTCAGGTGCAATTTGTATATTAAAACATATAATTTCATATGTTTATTATTTTTACAGTGATAGCCACAAGAGGGCGCTTCAGGCTTGTGTGTCAGTATCTGCTACTCCTATTACTCCTGTACCACCGTCACTTCACTCTACTGTGCATGTCTCCTGCAGAAAGAGCCTCGGTCTTGTCTGTATCATGTCCGTGTTTTGTAAGATTTCAGCAGATTTCAGACTATGAGATCAGGTATGAGTGGACGTCCGGACACTGAAGTTTAAGATGTTTCTTTTCGTTATTTATGCACTCACCTGCATTTAACACATACAGTTATTAAGACCTTCGTATCTCACTCACTAATGTTCATTTAGCATCATAACTTATTTTATCACACGGCAATAAACTGTTAATCATATTTTGCAGATTACAAGCTGCAAGTAGCTAAATATTCTGCCAAAAACAGTAACTGAGCAGCAGAAAGAAAGTTTGGAGTGAGTGAGAAACTTGTGAGGGACTGGTGAAAACAGAGGATACTTGAACTGCAATGAAGAAAACAAAAAAAGCAAATCGTGGGCTAAAAGTTACATTTTAGAGTTAATGAAGTTGCTCAGAAGTATTTGATGGATTTAGTGATTTGGAGTGAGATGGAGCGTTTGGTAAACTTGTTCTGTTTATGCTACAGTTATCTGAAGAACTGTTCATATGTTCTGTTAACATACCAGACGCCTTTTCAGACTGTTGTTCTCTAATCTGTTATTTCATCTTGAAAGGCAACTTATAGTAATGTCTGTTCTTGGCCTCTTTTTATAATTTTATAAAATAAATTTTCCCCAAAAATTGTGATTTATAGTCCAGTTTGATTTTTCTTTTTTTCTTTTTCATTACGAATTTTTTGGCTGGAGCGACTTACAGATTGAAAAATCCGGTATATGGCATTTTAATCTACTCTTCCTAGTTCATTTTTGGCAACTTCAGTGCAAACTCTGTACATTTCCAGCTTTGTGGTCAGAATGTCTAAAAATGGATTTGTCCTGGCGTTTTCCGGCACTTCCCTGATTACAGCCAGTTGTTTCAAATACAAACACCTTGCTGTGAGGGCGGAGCCTGAAGTGCGGATACCTGTTCGACGAGTCCCACTTTAAATATGACAGAATATAATAATATGTTAAAAGTTTTATATTACACAAATTAACTCTTGGGAGGTTGTTATAATGTTGTTTCCTCCTCCAAAACATACCCAGAGCTTTTTTTTTTCCATTCACACACGTTTGAGTAATCCTGGTTTATTAGTCTGTCTACATCTCCAAAGATCAAAATGCTTTGTTCCACCTTGTGATGTCATGTAGAGGTTAGGGTTGGGCGGGATCCAAATTTTGATACTGTTAAACCTTCTCAGGATTTTACAGAGGTATACAGTATTACCATATTACCAAAATGTTTTAGTACGACTTCGGAAAGCTGTGCATGACCTGCGGATTTATAATCTCTGAAAAGTTCCACATGAACCATCTCCAACTCGATACGCGCACAGAACAGACTCACCATCAGCAGCACATCCTCTGTCACAGAAAGAACACTCATATTCCACTGAGTTGTGTCCTTTAGTCCGACAGAATCTGAACCGCCTCAGCGCACAAAGAAAGATCTGTTTTTACCAGCGCTTATAGTTTATGCAAATGAGCCACGCAGTTTTAAGTTTTGTTTGTGTAAAACATAAACAAATGAGTGCCTGAAGCCAAAATGCTGCCAAATTATACAAGTACTAGTTTTTTTTTTGGACTTGCGAGTTTGTCTTGGTCTCCCTTATGAGCATCACGTGACAATGGAACGAAACTAATCGGACGTCATCTCCCCACGCAGTTAAAAGGAACATTATAGACACGATTAGTTTTGAATCGTGATAGCATTAAATTAAAATAAAACTACATATTCATTTGTGCTGAGCAAACAAATGTAGGTATCGAAAAATTCTAACATATTAGGTCCTTATCCTTTTTATGATGATAATGAAACTGATATCGTTGCAACTTTTTGATACCGCGGGATACCGTAATACCGTATTACCGCCTAGCCCTAGTAGAGGTACTTTTAAAGTTAACAGGTTCTTTTACGTTTTACTCAGAAGAGATTTGCATTTCCAGGACTGAAATTATCCAAATGATTCTAGTGAAAGTGAATGGAGTATTTATTTCCTGTATTACCACATGAAATCACAATCTGGAAGAGAATGTTTTCTGTTTGAGAGAAGAATTCTGTCTAAACACGCAGGATTTGTGTGTTAAACATGTGCGAATGAAAGAAAACACAACTCCAGGTGTGTTTGTGATGAAGAAACATAACATAGATCAGAAAATTGCTTAATATGGGCCCTTTAAGTTTGAGTAAAAAGTGTGGTCTGACCTATCATACGCACTTTAAACTTTAAGCTTTACTTGACCTTCTCGTCCAGCTTTTTAGCTTTCCAATACCGATGGCAGGACATCTCCAGCAGCTCCATGCCGCCGATCAACTTCTGCTGGAGCACGAACACGCCCACGATGACCACGAAGAACCAACGGAACGGCGCCCACAGCCACAAAGCCACGAAGCAAAACGCGATATACAATGTCCAGTATACCAGCGACGCGGCTTTGATCAGCGCCACCCTCAGTTCGCTTTTGCAGGGAGGAACCAGAGCCACCCCTTCCCTGTCGAACGCTCGAGGTCGTCCCGTGTAGAAGTCTCTGAGGCGCGCTTCCTTCTCCGTCCAGCGCTCCTTGCACCAGGCCTCGAGCTGGGCGGTGGAGGCGGGCAGGGAGGAGACCGGGTAGCGCTGCACGTGGAAGTAGATCTCCCGGGGGAACAGGCCCATGACGAGGTGGCGCTCCGTCTGCGGGATGTTCTTGGGGTAGGCCACGGTGATGTCGTGCACCGCGTCCAAGTTGTCGCCTACGGAAAGACAGGGATTAAATGATCAGATAGATGTTACGATTCAACTGCCAAATGTTTTTAACAGCTGACAAAGTTTTAAAAAGTGCTGGACCTGTTTTTTACCGTCTTGAAAACATAAAAAACTGAACTTAAACCATGTTAGAATGATGTTACCTCCTCATACCCAGAGTTGTGTTTTGTCATTCACACATGTTTGAGTAATTCTTTTATTATTAGTCTGTCTACATCTCCAAAGCTCATTTTCACCCTTTGCATAGGTACATCTTCACTAGAATCATCCGAATCAGGGATCACCAAACTTTTTTCTCTGGGGGCCACATTATCACTCCTGACTGAGGACCGGGGTCGAGTTTGTCGCATAATTGTAAGACCCTGACAATGCAGATTATATTCTTTGAAAACTATCGCACTTTCTTTACATATCAGACAAACTGCACGGTCCTTACGCTGAACAAAAAAATAATCCTCGTCCACTGTTCTTTGAAAACTCAGTACTCTCTGTCAACTTTTTGTACTTTAACACTCGTCATTTTGCTGTCTTTAACTGCACTACAGAACTCTGTGGGTGTGTTGACCTTCACTGTTTGATCTCGAGTTTGTCAGGTGATGAAAATTTGGTGGCAAATGTAAATATGTCACATAATTATTTAAATATAAATATAAATACTTCATATAAATATCATTTTTTAAGATCAGGGTATCCTCAGGTTTGGCTACCCCAAATTTAAGACTTTTTACAGACCTTTTTAAGACCACTTAAATGAAAATTAAGACCAACATTGCACTTATTATGTGTGCGAAAAACACCAGATCCAATTCTAATATCGACCAATCAACTACTATATCTAAAATCTAACTGTGGATTAAACCTACACTTTCCCATGATCCGTCCAACGTCTTGCCCCACTGTACTGATTGTTTACTCATTCCCGCCGGCACCAAAAACCAAAGTATTGTTTGCGCATACTCCAAATTAGACGACCATTTACATTATATGATTTCATTTTCCTCGTTTTTTTCCTCCTTCTGTTTAACATTGTACTGCAGCCCGGTTAAGTATACCAAAAAAAAAATAGCCTAATGAAATTTAAGACTTAATGAAAAAAATAAAACTTGGACAACATAATTTAAGACTTTTTAAGACCTTAAATTTAGGAACATGAAATTTAAGACCTTTTTAAGACTTTTATGACCCCACAGCTAAGCTACTATTTGCCAAAAAGTAATTAAAAATAGGACATGACAATTTTTGAGGATTGCCTCGTAGGGTCAGTTCAAGTGGTGGGGGGCAGAGGGGCTGGGGGGCCGGTCAAAGGGGCGTGGAGGGCAGGAGTCAGCCCGCAGGCCATAGTTTGATGACCCCTGATCCAAATGATTCTAGTGGAGTTTAAAAACTTTATATATTACCACATATCTTCACAAGCTTTAATAGTGTTTTTTGTGTGTTTTTTTTTTTTTTTCTTGAGAGAAGAAGTCAGCCTAAATATGCAGGTTGTACGTGTTAAACATGTGAATAAAAAAAAAAAAAACACACAACTCCAAGTATGTATATTATCACAGATTAGAAAATAGAGTAATATGAGTCCTTTAAACAGTTTACAATGGTCCAGAGTTATCTCTCACTTACCTTATGTATTCCAAGGATCCTAATGTTTGAGCCCAGTCTTTTTTTCTTTTTTCCTCAACTTTCAGAGGCCACAGCAGACTTTTGGATTGAAGGTGCATGCAGGACAACAAAGCGCTTTAGAATTAGACGCATACAGTACACAGCTGACTTTTTGACCTGAAGAGCTGCTTATATAATATATCTGTACTGAGTCATAGAGAAATAACAGATAGTGCTTTTAAACTGAAATCAAGATAGCCAGTCAGTTGTTTGTATGTGACCTTTAGGTTTCAAGGTTTCAATTTTTATAAGCTTGAGTGCTCAGACAATTTCAGTTTTCACTCATCCTATATCTCAACACACAGCTCTGCATTTGTTTTATCAGTTCTGCCGTTTTGAACAGGAAATCAGTGGACCCATTTCTATTATCAAGCCATTTCGATCTATATTCTGGTTTTACAATGAAAAACCTGTAAAATGATCTATGCAGGTTATGTTATATAAATAATACCAGATACCAGACAAAAGGCATAACGTCTTCTTTAAATAAATATAGAAGTGCAGTCTGTCTTTGTTGTGTTGTGTGCAGGATGTGTCCAAGATACTGTTATCTGAAATCTGATATATTTTATAAGGTCAGTCTCCAGTCGTAATTAAAGTGATTTGTTCTGAACTTGGTCGGGTTACAATGGAAACAGATGAGACATGAAGCTAAAGAGAGCGCCGTATGTTTACCCAATCATCATAAAAAGCAAATAAAACGTATGATTATTTTTAATACTCCATATTAATATGTCTTTTAAAAAGTTCATTTGAGAATTTTACAACTTCAAACTGGCCTCTCACCAAAAAACAAACCTGGAGTTGGGTTTTGTTTCAGTCACACATGTTTGAGTAAGATTTTTTTATTAGTCTGTCTAGTTTTCACGTTAACAGCTCCTTTTATATTTAGTTCAGTAGAGATTGGCAATTCTGTCGCTGGAATCGTCCAAATGATTCTAGTGAAGGTGTGTGGAGTTTAGAAACACAGTGGAGCACTTCCTGTGTTACCACCTGACATCACAAGGAGTGTTTTCTGTTTATGAGGAGCCTAAATACGCAGAGTTTGTGCATTAAACATGTGTAAATTAAACAAAACTACTCCAGATTTATTTGTTGATAATAGTAGCTGGTAAGTGAACTGATGTTAGGACGTGCGAGTGCTTTCTGAAAATGTATAGTTTATTATATTTGAATAAACAAATACTTTTATGAACTCCTGACGCGTTCAAACTTGGTACACACTATGACAATTGAGAACAAAGAGTTGGGTATCATTAAGAAGTTCCCGATACGATACATACATTTTGATTCGATACGATATGTTGCAAATCGATTCGATACGGTTCAGTAAAGAATAAAGGCTAAATCATGGCTGTGATACTAAAAGTCTTAAGTTAATATGAAACACAAACATTTTAAATCATCAAACAGTGAAAATGTCAAATGTGTCGCATAAACAAGTTTCCTTCCTCTGAATAAACAACAAAAACGCAGCGCTGTAACAAAATAATTGAGTAAAATATACCAAAAAATACTCGTGGCGATATATCGATACAGCAGCCCACGATATTGATACGATATATTGATATTTCAATATTTTTGCACATCCCTAATTACAATTTTACATTGCAAGTTTTTTTTGGGGGGGGGATTTACACTAATTGCTCCCATTCTTAAATTTGAATCAGTTGTGAAGCCCTAAAGCTACTAAATGTGAAAGAATTTAATTTGGCATTTTAGCGCCCCCTACAGACTGATATGACTTAATATGGGGAGAGGAAAAAAAAGTCTTTCAAAATTTTTGAAAACTTGCACAAAATTTCATTTTGGTGTCCCAATAAAAAAAGTCAATGACGCCCATGCCATATTTTTTACCGTGTATCCATAACAATGACAGAAACTCTCCTCTTGCTACACTGCAACAATTTACAGTAGGAGATGTATTATTTTTATTTTTTATTTTAGGTATTTAATTTGGGCAAGTTAGAGATATACATTCTTATACAATGGAACATGTAACATTAATGAAATCATAATAGAAAAAAACAAATAGAAATAAAAACTGCCCAAAAAGGAGTGGGAAGAAAACTTACTTAATCCCACCCCTCTTCTAATTTAACATGAGCTTTCTTTTTAATTTTTCAGACATTATAGATTAATTTATTAGCAGAGTCTTTAAATAGCAGAATCACTGCAACAGATTTAATGAGCCTCAATCAAAAATACCCGCCTGGAATGATGATTTTTCCATGATGCACAGAGGTGGTTAGACCTGTCGCACCTGCGTCAGTCGCTATTTGAGCATCATTTGTTTTACTCCAGCACAGACAGATCTACTGTAAAGGGACCGCGGTGTGACTGTGTGCCGTCTCGGGCTGTGGTCGACTGAAGGAATTCTCGGGGTGTGGTAAAAGCTTTCAAAATGATTATTCCTCTGTGTGTATCTGACCCAAACTGCACTCACAAGATTACACCTGCAGGGGGAGTTCATTAAACAACTATGCAGATAAAAAGTACTAGGAAACAAAGCATTTATATAAAGACAGAATAAACTCAATAAATCTAATAAATGATGAGTTCAATCTGCCTTTTTACACATAAACACCAGAACAATATCAAATCTTCAGCTCACTCACGCACTCTTTCTGCTCTTGTCACATAGAAATCTTTATAAATCGCAAATACAATGATTAGTCGACAAAGATTTGACCGATTAATCAACTAAATGTGTACAACTCAACTAATATGTAAGTGTTTTATTGCCTGAGAGGAGGAAATGCGCTTTTTTTCTTCGCATTAATGTGAAGACAAAACTGTACTTTGGCCTGAAAAGTGCTTATAAACTCATCGTGGTGGATAATTAGGATGGAAAAATGTTTAAAATGAACTTGTTTTTTATGAGACAGTAAACGTACAGTACAGTGACTTTGAGCCATCGCTGCTGTGCTGTAATTAAAAGCTTCCTCGGTGCAGTGCGTACATCAGCATGTTCTTCACGGGCCTGTGTATCAGCGTTACTGCAGTGTCCTACCCAGAGGTGAGGGCCGTGTCATGGGGGACAGGAGGTCACCTGTGCGGGCCTGATTCTGCGGAGCTCAGCTGATCGCGCGCTCGCATACACGGGCCGGATTACAAGTCAGAAGGAGCAGCTCTGAGCGTTTGATAATTAGCAGTGACATCATGGAGGAATGTTCCCACGATGACTCAATGCACACATAATAAACACCGGCCGACAGAGCTCAGATTAAAACCGAACGGGGAATGTGGATGATATTTACAGCTGATATTAATACTCACTCAGACAGAAACTGGGATGGGCTCAATAACATCACCAACACCCAGAGCAGTAAATATGGGGAAAAAGAATCACAATTTTCCTTTTTCGATTGAATTTTTTTCCATCTTACTGAATTACACAGACAGATTTAAAGAGCAGGAGCCAGGGTCACCACAGTTTTTATGTTTTGTGTTGATAGGACCAGCTTTGTGAGAAATCCACAAAGTTTGGAATGAGTTTGTACAATATATTAAGTTTAAACTACGATAGTGCGATGCCAGCGAGGTCATTCATAAACAATGAGAAAATAGTCGTTCACTTTCTGTAACTTACAGAAACACACATTAGAACTCGGGATGGGCATTAGATTAAATTTTCTTAATCAATCGTCGGGAGAATTAACGATCGATGATCAATTAATCATTAACGTTTTTATATTAAAATTATCATCATTATTATTATTACTATCTGCACTACTAATCTGCATAAATAAATTAAACTTTACGACATATAAACTGTAACCACTCTAGAGCCACATCAGCCTGTTTGACATTATAATGTGTTTAATGCAGCTTTGCGCAACTCTTACAGAAAAAAAACTTAAAACTGCATGGCTCATTTGCATAAACAAAACAAAGGAAAAAAATCAGCTCTTGTGTCGCTGATGCGGCATGACTCAGTGGAATACAGGTTAGTGTGACCAGATTTGCGTTTGTCAAAACCAGGACAGCGTACGGGGGGAGGGAGGTGGGGCCTCGTCATCGACATTGAGCGACTCTCACCTGGCAAAACTTTTTCATGTTTTCGATGTCCTGGTGAGCTTTTTCCCACTGGACACCGAAACATATGTGCTGCTTTGTGCACTGTGCACATGGCCTCACACTTGTCCCGACCACAACGGAAAGCGTGGATCATCGTTAAATGCACTGAATAATTTGACGGGTTTTTTTTCCACACCATCAAATTTTTTTTATTCAGTGACTCTGGCTGTCCTGTTTTCGCTTTTCTGTTGGGTTTAGGTTGTTGGGTTTTTTTGGTCTCCGTGTCCTTTTATAAATATGTTGGGACTCATTTTTTTCTGGGTCGTAACAACGCATTTGCGCTTCGGCATGATGCAGACGGACCGACTGTTTGTGTCTCGCTCCTTCTGAGTGCAGAGAGACACATGTCCGAACCCCTGTTTGGTCACCCTAAACTACGCACAGCAACCTACATTCGGTTTGTCAATTAAAATGAACGTAATCGATGAAATTCTTAATGATTTTTAAAAAATTATTGATTCATCGACTAATCCCCATCCCTAATTAGAACAAAGACGTTTAAAAAAGGAACATAAACTATTTGTGGTACAGCGAGTTCCTTTCCAGGAGAACACAATGACTGTGCAGTGACGCCAGGGCCGCTTTGGTGCACCTGCCAAGGGATCTGTACCTCCAGGAGAGAGGGACGCGAAAGAGGAGAGAGGAGAGAGGGACTAGAGAGAGAATAACAAAAGACGAGAGAGAAAGAGAAGGACAGAAGAGAGAAAAAGCCGATAAGACAGGAGGGAGCAGAGCGGAAAGAGAGAAGCTCGTCAGTCGGGAACTTGGAGAACTCTGGAGAGGAGCCAGAATTAGGGGCATGACGCAGGGACCACAGGAGCTGCACAGGGACACGGGAAGAACAGGAGAGGGGGGGACTACAAAGCCTCAAGGCATGATGGGAAATGTGTGCGGGACACGGGAGAATCCACACGCAAAGTTTTCTGTTGTTTAATCTGTGCTGAGTTCAAACGTTTTTCACAGAAGTGCTCTTGGTTATCGCTCATCTAAAGAGTTTGTTTTCATTGTTGGGATTCAGAGATGGAGAGATTGTGAGAAAACTTGAGAAGAATGAGATAGAGAAGAGAGAGAGAGATGGGAAAGGCTAAATAGAGAGAGGAGAGGAAAGGCAGGGAGAGAGGAAGAAGGGAAAGGTGAGGGGAGAGAGATTAAAAGGAGAGAGAGAGGAAAAAGAAGTGAGGATTTAAAGGATAGAGGGAGAAAGAAGAGGGAGAGAGAGAAAATATGGTGATGAGAGAGACGGTGGAAAGATTAGAAGGAGTGAGAAGAGATGGAGAGAAAAACAGGAATTTCAGAGATGGAGAGGAAAAGAGGAAAAGGAGAGGAAGAGAAATGAAAGGGGGAGAAAAAAGAAGAGTGAGAAAAGGATGAGAGAGAGAGAGAGGAAAGATGATGAGAGAGAGAGAGAGAAAAGAGAAAAGTTGAGGCGACGAGAGGCAAAGAAGAGGAAAGGTCATGGGAGAGGAAGAGAGATGAAAAGGAGAGAGAGAAAAAGAAGAAGTGAGTGATGAAAGGATAGGATAGGAGAGAGAGAGAGGGAGAGGAGAGAAAAGAGAACAGTTGAGGAGAGAAGGAAAAGAGGAAAGGTCAGGGGAAAGAAAGAGATGAAAAGGAGAGAGAAAAAGAAGCAAGTGATGAAAGGATAGAGGGAAAAAGAAGAGGGGGGAAGAGAAGAAAGATAATGAAAGAGAAAGGGAGGAAAAGATAAAGAGTGAGAAGAGATGGAGAGGAAAACAGGAAAGTCGAGGTGAGAGAGAAAGAGGAGAGGTGAGGGGAGAGGAAAAGAGATGAATGGGAGAGAGAGAAACAAGAAGAATGCAAAGAAAGTAAAGGACAGAGGGAGAGAAAGAGAGCGAGGAAAGATGATGAAGAGACAGAAGAAGAAAGAAGAGCGAGTGAAAGACAGAGTGAGACGAGAAAGAGAGAGAAAAGGGGAAAGTTGAGAGATAGCAAAGGTGTGAAGAGAAAGTAATAGCAAAGGTGAGGAGAGAAAGAGAAAGAAAGAGCAAAGGTGAGGAGAGAAAGAGAAAGAAAGAGCAAAGGTGAGGAGTTTCCGTTTTGTCTTTTATACGCGTTAGTTTTTGTTTCTTGTCTTTCTTAGGCCATGTTGATGTTTTTCGTGTTTGGGGGTTATAAGCTTTGTTGTTTTCGTATATTTGCATCTCGCTTTCGTATCATTTAACACTTTATTCTTTTGTTCTTCATAAAAACGTGAGAAGAAAGAAGAAAGGGAGAGAGAGAGTGGTAGAAACCCGCCTTGAAAAGCTATGTAAACGTTAGAAGCCTCACCTTTACGGAGCATGTCGACGATGTGGGTGAAGCCGGTGGTCCTGGGGTGGAGCACGTACTCTAATTTGGGCAGGCCGTTCTGTTCGGCGAAAGCGTCGCTCTTCGCTTTGGTCCTCTCTTCAAAAACAAAACAACAAACACATCTGATTAATATTAACATCACTGGATTCTTAAAGATGCGCTGTGTGATTTTTCGGTTGGGGGTCAGGCATCTGCTTGTTTCTCTGGAGTTGTCATTGCTCTGCCTGGAATGTTCCACAGTGTGACATTAAACAGCCTGATCTTACATTTATTCAGCTACAGGCGGTTTTAGAGCTCAAAAATAACTAGAAAACCTGTAACTTGGTCCGGTTTGGTCTCCGTGAAGATAAAAAAGTTCAATGCCATACTGCGAAACAATCCAGATAAAATAATATGTTCATGGAGGAAAGCATTTGACAGACTTCTAGCAGAAAAGTTACACAATGTTAGTCAGGCCGGCGCCACCTACTGCCTTCGCTCAATTTTATTTCTCCAGCAACTAGCTCAGGAATCAAATACACTACACCACAGGTGTCAAACATAAGGCCCGGGGGGCAGATCCGGCCCTCCAAGACCTTTAATGTGGCCCTTGGGTGATTTTCTACTAAAATATTTGAATTATATTTTCTATTAAAATATTGTTAATTTTCTGTGGTGTTTATCACAGCAGCGTCTCCAGTGTCTCTGTACGTGGCCCCTCCCACCAGAGCAGCACAAATGAAGACTTGTCTCTTTCCAAACGCTTTTAAAGGACGATCGTTTTGACTGTTGACCGTGACACCCTCATCAGAAAAATGTCCAACATGAGAAAAGTGGAGCCGAGTGCAGGATTTTCCCCCCCAAAAAATGACTTATTCCTATTTGCATACAAGTTTCAGTTTGTTCATAATATTATAATATTATAATAAGAAAGAGTTCATCAATTAAAATAGATTTCTGTAATAGATTTGTGTTTCTCTGCACAAATATTTTAACTTATTGTTATTTTTGGGGTTTATATGACATGAGTTTTCTGATCCAGCCCCTTTGGGATCAAAGTAGGTTGGATACGGCCCCCGGACCAAAATGAGTTCGACACCCCTGCACTAGATGGTTCGCAAAAACCCAAGAAGTGCGAGTTCGGGCACCAGCCAATCAGCGAAGAGCCATACATTCTGTGTTGGCAACGATTCCCGAGAACGAGGATTTAAAGCCGGAACAAAGAGATGTTTGGTGAATTTTATCAAGGGGAAAGAAGTTATTGCCCTTCTTTAAACAGGATTTGGCGCATTACATACGTCACGACCAAATAGCAGCGATTGGTTAAATAAAAAAGTACCCGCCTACCGTTGAGGGAACGAATCCCAACACTGCGAGGTCAGGTTTCACTTCGTGGAACCCGGCTGATGGATCAGGCTAACACAATGCAACTTTAACAGATCTTTTTGTACTTCGTTGGTAGGTCTTGATTTCTATTTCTATCTGAGACTGGTCCCTACACTGAAAAGCACCAAAAGAACAATTCTGAACAATTTTTGAATATCCAAGTAGCACTCCTGTCCCCAAAGTTTCGTAGGTCTTGATTTCTACTTTGGATCCTGCACAATATTACAAAATGCCCACATAGTAATGGCATTCAAATCTTCAAATTCAGAAATAAACTGGATTATTTATTTGTATCATTTTCAGTCAGTCATTAAACTTAAAGATGTATTGTATAACTTTTCTGGTGGAGTGTCCGTCAAATGCTTTTCTCCATGGAGATGTTACTGCTTTGTCTGGAATGTTTCACAGTATGGCATTAAACCTTTCTATCTTCATGGAGACCAAACCAGACCAAGTTACAGGTCAGATCTGTGGAGAGGCGACGCCGCTCACAGTCAGAATGTTGTATTTCTAGGTATTTTTGAGCTATAAAACCACCTGTAATTGAATAAATGCGAGGCAGAGGTGTTTAAAGTCACACTGTGGAACATTCCAGGCAGAGTAATGACATCTCCATAGAAACAAGCCCCCAATCAAAAAGTTACACAGTGCACCTTTAAAAATCTGGCAAGTAAACGAGATATTTTTGTCATTTCGTTTGTTTACATGAACTGAACTGAACTTCTATAGTATAATTAAAACATTTACTACAAAATTCAAGATAATGAATTTAAAGTGCCTGATTTTTTTCTGTGTATTTGAGCAAAATTGTTTTTAATCGTGTACAAATACATAACAAAAGCAGCTCTTTAGGTAATATTTTAAACATGTCCAAGAATTAACACTGGGGAGAAGACTGAAATATAAATTGCTTAAACAGTTACAAAAGTCTTATGCATTTTAGAACATGTTTCTTGACGGTTCCAGTTCAGGTTTGTAGATAATAAGTAGTTGTAGTCTGTAATATATAATAATTGCAGTCTTTGAGATTTGGTAATGGCCGCTTTTCAAACTGCAAATTCAATGCGATTACTGCGTCAATTCAAACTGTAATTATGATTTGATTTCCACCGCTACTGTTTACCATCACGTGTACTATGTATTAGTAAAATGATCATGTAACATATACTGTAGGTTACGTGCAAAAGCATCAGAGGTGCCCCAAATGAACCTGGCACTGGAAGATCAGAGCCGTCCTGGTTGTCCTGGGAGCTGGGAGTCAGGCGGCAGCTGAGGTTTTGTATAACAGCACCAGTTTTGTTTTCACATGTTCAAGGGGATGTGTTACTGGAGTCAATTTTAACCATGTTTCTGTGGTGTTATTCCTTCATCTTCACTTTCACACCTGTTGAAGTAACGCTGTTTCGTGAGGTGTCTTCCGATCAGAAGCTTGGTTTAATTTCTCTACATAAGCACTTGAATCCAGTAAGTGCTTATTCATGTTTTTAAAGTTCACACAACTTTACTGCACTCATTCTGAGTTTTTTTCCCACTTAACTGCCTTTATGTTATGTACCTCCACCCTGTTCAGTCATGGTAAGTAAGTAAGTCTTTATTTATATAGCGCTTTCACAAACATTTTCTGTCCCCAAAGATGCTTTACAGAGCATTATTCAGCATTATTCATTCACTCTATACCCTGGTGATGGTAAGCTACTATTGTAGCCACAGCTGCCCTGGGGCACACTGACAGAAGCGCCAGTGACTCCGCCCCCTGGTTACTTCAGCACAGCAGCATGGCCAAAAGCATTACCACTGCGCTGTTGAGTCCTATACTACTATACTACTACAGTACTACAGAGGCATATGCATCCTCGTCAGTGGTGGAGCTCTCACCAGTCAGGTCTGTGCCTTCAGGGAAGAGCAGCAGCTGCAGAGGCTCTCTGATATCACAGAAATACTCCAGCATGTTCTCCAAGTGTTTCTTGTCCTCGTCCCACCGCCGCTGGATAAACACAAAGCATGCCACCTGCATGGCCCAACCTGCACACACACACACACACACACACACACACGTTACACACATATGCACAAAGAGACAGCACAACCTAGTGTAACCCACATCTGTCAGTACTAATCATACATGTGGAACATGGAAGAATGTTTAGTTTGGAGGAAGAGTGAGCAGCTGAAGAGTTTTCTTGTTTTAACTTGACGATACATTTCATTATACAGGTTAAACACTACACCTGCTCCTCATGATCATCTAAACGGGCCCTCATCAGTCACTGTGCCTGACTCTTGTGTATTTCTAAGTGATATCTGTAATAGTAGTAGTATCTATTGATTGTTCTTATCCTGGATACGTTTCTCTGACCTGGATAGATTAACCCAGACATAACAGTCTCTGGATAAACAGTGCTACGAGGCGGGTTCATAACTCGCTCTTCTGTCAACGCCGGATTTTGTGATGGGGGTGGGGTTAGCATCAATCAACCAGTCAGAACAATGAAGACAGAAGCCTAATTACGCACAGGAAACTGTCAATCATAATCATTAAAAATATCCAAGGTTTCAAAATAAAGTAGGAAGGAAAGGAAACGCAGGACAATACAAATGTGCACTATGACAGTTACAGTCTGTAGAGTTATGAATGAAATAGTGTGTATTTAGTGTAATGCAATACACCCACTGCCCATCACCCACCAAATCCGGGCACGGCTTTGAGTCCGGCCTTGAGGCAGATCTTCTCCAGGCGCAGGTAGCTGTAGCGGAGCAGGCAGCACCACAGGAACATCCAGTCCAGACGTGTGCGGTGGTTCATGATGATCACGCTCCTCTCCCCGGGAATGAAGCCATCTCCTGTGATCACCACCTTCACCCCGAACACCAGCTCCAGCAGCGCCTACGGGCACACGGGGGAGGTAACGTAGAACTAAACACTACATAAGGTGGTTTGGCGGGATTGCGCTTGTGCCCAATATTTATCATTTTTTCTCAACATTTTAACTGATGTAAAACAAAGTACAAAAATACAGGAAGAAGCGCAGAGTTGTAAAATGGAATACTCTATCTATGTCATCAACAAAACTGAAAACGTAGAGATGATTTACACACAAGGTAGGCACATATTCTGACAGTTTAAACATTGATTTAACTAAATAAAGGAGTTGTCATCTTTCATTTATCTAATCATAACTGTAATTTGAGTCATTTAGGTTTTGGCCCATGTTTACAAAACGGTTGCTACATAACAGAACAGGAATTACCTCTTCATATGTCACTCTGCTGTCCATGTCCATTGTCCAACCTGGGAGTCAAATTATAAACTTCGCAAAAATTAAAAAAAAAAAAAAAAATGAATATGTGTGTGAATGGGTGAGTGGTTCCTTGACGTAAAAAGCTTTGAGTTCCTTGAAGGTGGAAAAGCGCCGTGTAAAAATGTGACCATTTACGATTTAGGATGACATTTTTTAAGCAGATGACATAGATAGAGATATTCCGTTTTTGAACTCAGTGGCCACGTTTACATGATGTTTATTAATTCCAAATTAATTGTTCGGAATTAAAGCCACTACCACACTTATGAATAAATTGTAATCTATTTATCTATCAATTTTAGTACGTTTGTGTTTTTAATATATTATATTTAATATTTATTGTGTTTTTAGTCAAGCGTGATGAATGAGTTTAACTAATTGTTGATGGAACAAACCATTCTGCACTGGAGCACTGTAACAATTTATTTTCTAACTGTGTTTTATGTGTGTTTATTGATGATGATGTGGATGAATGAAATGTGAAATGTGGGACCAGCCTCTCAAATCTGCGTAACAAATTTACCTACGAATAAAGCAACCTAACATAATATAACCTAATAATAATAACCTAAAATTAATATTTCCGGAACTGAGGTTTACATGGAAAACATGTTAAATCGCTTTTATTTAATTCCGCTCAATGTCTGGGGTTGGGGAAGGGTTCTGATTGGAAAGAGACACGAACGTATTTATGTCGCCCGGAAGAAAACACACAATTCAGCTGCTACCGGCTTTTTTCTCATCTCGGTTTGTCGTTACGCCACGGACACAAACATGATACAAACTTTTTTCGCAGTCGTTCCAATGATATTTAAGCTGTGGCTCGAGAATTGTCTCATCACGCTTTACGCCTGTCAGCTGAGGAGGAAAAGGAAAGAGTGTCGGAGAAGGGAGGAAGAAGACAAACTGAGTCAGCGGCTGCTCTACCTCAGCCCACTCCCGCATCCCGCTCGCAAACCCAAAGAGCAGTGAATGAAAGTGAAGCCAGGATTGGTGGAGCCGGATCGTCCAGATTGCATCAGAAGGGCGTCCCAACGAGCATGCGCTGAACGAACGGGAATATATTTAAGAAGAATAAACGATTACATGATAGAGGAATAAATTCATTTGGCTTTAAAATCAGAATAAACCACCCACTTACTTAGGAATTAAAACGATTATTGGGAATTAAACTTATTAGATTTTTTTTATTTTTTTTTTTTTATTAAAGCTCTTATGTAAACGTGGCTACTTTCTGAACTTTTATACTGTTATACTTTTCTTCCACAAACTGCCACTTAAGTGATGTAAAACTGTGATAAATATTTACCACTCGTACTATCCTCCAAACCAAGTCAGAAAAAAAAATTAAAAAAAAAAATCTATGCACTTAAAACAGCAGAATATCCAAACATGTAATTGTCTTGTACGGGACTCACAACAGGGAGGGTGAGCCATGTGGCCACTAGGCGGTCAGTGATCCAGCGGTACCAGGCCGGAGACAGCAGCACGAGGGGCAGGACGGGCCCCAGCATGTAGATGCTCCCGAAGAAACTGCTCAAAAACAGGGTGATGATGAAGCACAGCCCTCTCACCGACACAGCCATCTGGAACACAAACAAAGACAAGAATTATAAGAATATATGTGTTGGGATTGGATTGAAATAGGCAACATTCTGATAATAGATTCTTTCCCATGTTTACAGATTTTGCACAGTACTTTCCATTACAAGACTCCTTCCTCATTGGAAGTGTTGGGGTAAGTAGGTACCACGTGTATTCGAACCAGTGAAGCTGTTTATTGGGCTAAAAAAAAATAGTGTAGCTGGTTCAATTTCTCAGAGCAGCACAAATGAAAAATACATTAAAAATTTAGATGAAATAATCATTCAATCGGATAATGAGACACAAGATGCACTATGTAACTTTTCCGGCGGAGAATCCATTACATGTTTGTAACCATGGAGATGTCATGTTCCACAGTACGGCAATAAATTGTCTTACATTTAGTCATTGTAGGTGTTTTGTTTAAACCAATTACATTAAAATGTGAACTCTCACAAGAAGCAGATGACTTTATTTACCACTTGGGCTATTCACTTTATTCGCATGGGGCGGCAGCAGCTCCGTTGGTAGAGCGTTCATCCACTGATCTGAACGTTGGCGGTTCGAATCCTGTTCTCGACATAAACATCATTGGTTGACTGTGTGATTCCAGCTCCCACAGATGAAGTGTTAGTTCCTTGTTGTAAAGTGTTTTGAGTGTCTTGAAGGTGTAAAAGAGCTGTATAAACTTTTGACCATTAACCATTTAGTCCTGCTGGTGTGAGTGAATAAGTTCTATAAAACTATAAAACTTAATTAAAGTTTTCAGAGAATCAGTGCAGTGTGACTGGCACATGAGCACTGAACATTTTACACAAATCAACATATTTTATTTAATATTTTAGCAGAGAAACTGTTTTCAAATTCTCAGTTTAAAAGGACATAACGTTTCCATGCAGTCAAGAAAGTGACGACCACCAGAAAAACTACATAATGCAACTTTAGTTAAATCTCTCACCCGTTTCCATTTTAATGTCAAATGAACACACATTTTAGATAAATTATGTAATATTATAATCAAAATTTTTGGTTTGGTTAAAAAATGTAATAATTTTATACATTTATGTAAGGTCATCGTCAGGTAATTTGAAAGCAGAGTTTCTGATAATTATTTTATGTTGCATGAAAAAAAAATTAATAAAATGGTATTGTGGAATTAAAAGAAATGTGAAATATACAACCAAAATATGTACTGATTGTGTTATTATTAGGGGTGTGCAAAAATATCGGAATAGCGATATATCGTATTGTTTAATGTGATGATAAAGTATCGATATCGTGGGTTGCTGTATCAATATATCACCAAGAGTATTTTTTGTTATATTTTATTAAATTATTTTGTTATAGCACTACAATTTTGTTGCTTGTTGAGTGGAAGAAAACTCGTTTATGCAACACATTTGACATTTTCACTGTTTTGATGATTAAAATGTTTGTGCCTCATATGAACTTTACACAAGAAATGGTTTAGCAAAGACTTTTAGTGTCACAGCCATAATTTTGCCATTATTTTTTATTGAACCGTATCGAATCGATTTGAAATATATCATATCGAATCGAAAGTGCCCTGTATCGACGTATATTTATTGTATTGGCAACTTCTTAATGATACCCCGTCCTAGTTGTTATAAAACATGGCAAAACCAGTCTTGCCTTGGGAATCTGTATCTCTTCTCTCCCCTATGAGGCGCTGTGGTCGGGACTGCGGTGAGCGTCCAAACATCCCGTTGCGCGATTAGACGCTTTTGGACGCCGCTCTTTTATCAATAATAAACCGATGGAGCCGTTTCAGAATTCCCCATGTAACAGTGGAAAGAGCAGGCAGACAGTCTCTCGCTGGAATGTAAATATGGGAGCCTGCGTGACGGATGGCTCGTACGCGGACATTAAATCAGGGCCTGTGGATGGGAGCTATGCGCAGAATGGGGAGAATGGCTGTGGCAGTACAGTTATGCCACAACACAAGTAATATATGAGAATGCAAGATCAACGTGGGCGCATTCCTCTCCGTTTCAAAAGATAAACACTGGAACATGCTCCACACTAGGGTTGTCAAAAGTATCGAAAATCAGATACGAAAACTAGAATTGAAACTAGATTAACCAGAAATGTAGCTTTCCTGAATCGTTTTAGAATGATCTTGAGCTGTATCAGAACAAATATAAGATCACACAGACTAGTATATGCCCACGGACCACTGTGGAACCTACCTGGACCACTTTTTCACTGACAAAATTTCAACACTTGTCCATATCTTTTTCATGACCTAAAGTGAATTTTCCATGACTTCACAGCACCTACATGTGTAGATTTGAGCATACTTTTAGGGATAATATGAAATGTTAACCCTTTCCACTCACCTTATGGTTTGGTTTTATAGTTTTTTTAACATTCAAAATACTGTCAGTGTATAATTTTATTGTCATATCTTTTAAACAAAAGGAGAACTGAGAACTTAACAGAACGCTGTAGTTGCGTGAAAGAGATACTGATGGCCTGTTTACACGAGAACGCTTGTGGGTAAAAACGACAAAATATTTTATCAGAAGTGACTTTCGTTTAGACGGTGACAGCGTTTTTGGGGCTTAAAAACACAAAAATCTGAAACCACTGTCCAGAGTGGAAAAGTTGAATACGCTGCGCCGTAGTATTTCCGTCTACACTGCCCAAGACGCAAAACTCTGGTCAGATCTGCTCACGTCGCGTACACATTTATGTCACATACATCACCACATAGTGTCACCACCTTGCCACCTGGCATGCATCCCCAATTGAATTCCACACACTTTTGCATCACCGTATGCACACAGATTTCCTCCCGAAAACGCAGAATATAAAGTGAAGACGCGATGCCACTTTTGCGTCTTCTGTTCAGACCGTCGTCATATAAACGTAGCCTAAAATTCCATGACTTTTCAAGGATTTCAATGACTCTGAGAACCTTGTAATATAAAAGAAATACTATGACTTAATGCTGAAAATCACATTCTATGTCCTAAATGAGTGTTTTATTATCATCATGGTATCGAAATCAGAGTTGAGTAGGAACGCACCAATCCAGCTTTTTCAGTTCCAATAACGATTCCGACACTGTAGCTTTAATTATCTGCTGATACCCGATATCAACACATATAAAAACAGCATTTACTTCCTTAAAGCAAAATAAAATAAGACAGGACTGATCCAAGTGTGTTTTATATGTAGCTGTGATTTATCTCTCATCATCTTATCTTGAATTAAAGATTCACATATCATGAGGCTTTCTGGGTCAACTACAGTCAGTAAATTTTCTTTTGAAATCATCTGTAAACATCTCGACTGAACCAATATTTGGAAGCAGATAATCAATCTACCAAAGTTTTCAGTATCGGACTGGTGCCTCCCGACTATTGATTATCAAGTCTATTACTTAGTATCGAATTAAAGTTTGAAATTTTAGTATCATGGCCACACTAGTCAGTAACAAGGCATAAATTATTCACTATGGATGTATAATTAGGTAGTGTGTGTGACTTCCTGGAATTAGCACGTCACCTCCATGAAAACTAAAGTTAAAAAGTTAAAACTATACTTTGGAACATTTTCCATAGAGATTTTATGTCATATTGTGGAATATTATACCCAAAAGAACAACATTTCTGTGTAAACTAACAGGAAGAGGCCCTCCTACATGCCAAATGAGAGTCAGGTTTGTGGAAATGCAAGCATGCTCACAGTAGGAATGCATGTTTTTTCTGTTTGCAGCGCACTGTGTATCTTTTCTGGTGGAAGGTTCCATCAAATGCTTTTCTCCATGGAGATGTCTGGAATGTTTCACAGTATGGCATTAAATCTTTCTATCTTCATTAAGACCAAACCAGACCAAGTTACAGGTCAGATCTGTGGAGACACGACCCCATTCACAGTCACAATGTGTGTTTTTCTATGTATTTTTGAGCTGTAAAACCATCTGTAATTGAACATAAAGTTTTTTATGGTCATACTGTGGAACATTCCAGACAAACCAATGACATCTCCAAAGAAACAAGCCAGTAACAGACCACCAACCAAAAAGTTACAGTATTTTTTGGCTAAAAGTTACATAAAACATTTAAAAAAAGAAGCGTAAAGAAGGAAAGTTACACAGTGCACCTTTAAGACGCCAGATTATAATGGGTTTTTAAATCCTAGGCTCATTTGGAAAACCCATTCAAGGCATCACGCGAACCACAACAAACCAAAACAAAAAAGACTTAATTACAGAGAAGAAGTACAATGTTTCGAGACCTCAAAAACAACACCATTATAGTATAAAAAAATCAACACAAGGAGATGAGGCCTATTCAGGACAAAAGGTCTTACGTGGCTCAGTTCGTGGCAATCTGGACCGTCAATAGATACATTTATAGCTATCATTTTGAAAAACAAACTCACGACAATCAGGTACTTTGCATTACTACTACATACAGATGAAACATCAGTCTGTCAATTACAGAAGTGATCCTGATGTGATGCTTTGATCACACGCACACATGCGTGATCTCGTCTGATGCTGGCGTGACGTTAGCCATAGTCAGACACCACGTCAGGGCTAAATTTCCAAATTGCACTTGATTTTGCTCATTGACAACACAAGCTGTACGTTCTGCAGCAGATGAGACATGAGCTGCTCAAATCAAAGGATTTATACAAACGTATCAATCAATCTAATCAGCTTCATAGCTACATTTAAAAATGGAGAATGCTAAGAATAGCATCTACGAACAAGATAACCGCGTACTAAAGCTAACAATTACTCAAGTTACATTACTATAACAGTGATATGAGCAATGCATATGAAACTTACGAGTTCAATAATATCGGCAGATCTGCGTCGCTACTTCTCTTTCCTTGAGCTCTGTTATTCCTCAAACACCTTCCCCAGATCGATTCCCTGAGAGCTCGGGCACTGTCCGATTCACCTTTTTTCTTTGCGTCCTCAGACAAAGGCTTCCACTGTCTCTTAGCTGGTGGTGACATGGCTGACACCTCACAAATAAACACTACATATTTATTTTTGCACTGAACTGTGAATAGTGCCAGTACAGGGTGTGTCACATTTTGGTTACCTGTGTGTGTATTTTGAAGTGCCGTAAAGCAATCTGGCTCTTGCAAACAAAAACAAAGCCCTGAGAGCTGCCACCAACCCAGTGGGAGCCCAGTTGCATGTCTGTTTTTTTCTGCCCAGAGACAGCTGGGGGTATCAAACACCCCAAAATGTCATATGTAACCATCAGAGTTTCTTTCAAAGACATTAAGTAAGGTAAAAATGTTACTTAGTTCTGCTTTAATCCATTACATAATTTTGGGAGGGTTGCAAGATTAATCGCAACTAAATCTCCTGTTGTATTCTGCATAAAAACAGCTAACCTTGGACTTTAGATCTGTCTTTTTGTCAGTTCTTCCAGACACATTTGAACAAAATGTTATTATTAAAACAGAAATCACAAATCTAATTACAATTACAATGCTCATCAGAAAAATAACAATTAAATATTTCTTCCGAATCTTTCACCCCAAATTGCATTCAATTCAAATCTCTGTTCCAAAATTAGTGCTCACTATTATTGTCACTATTAGGGCTGTCGCGATTAGGGAATTTTTCCTGCAGTGCGGTATAGCGGCTCATCAGCGCGGTATGCTATGACATCCCACCCCTTTCTCCACTCCATGCACCGGCTCTGGTACCCGCGGACTTAAGAGAGCAAAAAAATTGACTCGTGCAGGACTCTGGGTCAGGTCATGTTGGTCACGTGCGGTGATTGCGGTGGCCCAACATGCACCGTAGTGGGCCTCTTCGTACTGCGGTGATTCATTTTTGCTGTTATTGAGACAGCCCTAGTCATGATACTAAACTTTCATGCTCAATTTTGATACAAAGGAATAGACTCAAAACTCATTACCAATTCTGAGACCAGGATGATAATAAAAAACATTCTTTCTTTCGACAATAGAATGTTATTTTCAACATTAAATTGTCGTACTTTTGTTTCTATTCCCATGTGCTCTTATATCTCTGTAAACCCTCAGTGGTCCAGGTAGATTCCATATTGGTCCATGGGCGTAAACTAGTCTATGTGCTCTTATACTTGTTCTGGAAAAGTTCATTTCTGTCCTGTGAATTTTTGGACCACCATAAGATTCAAAAGAACATTCTCTACCCTAATAAAAGGTAGGTTTTGTTGTTTCGTACACAAATCATTCCCTCAAAATGACTGTTTGGATGTCTATGGTTATTGTCTGGTATTAGTGAATTCTTGATGACACCTCCACCCTTGTCTTGATGATAATTAGAGCCCCGCGACGACGCAGCACCTGTGGCTTTGGTAACATTCATAATGCAGAGTCAGTGCCCTCTAATGACACGGTGCCAAGACCAAGACAGGTGAGAATGCACTTACTCAACAGACCATGAATAACTCAGCACATCTGTTATGAAAATGTATATAAGCAAACAACCATATCTTCAAGTACTTGTGTCCCCTGAGTGCTCATCTGCGTTTTAAAAGCTGCTCCATCTGATTTTTACCACCTTAAAAATATGAAAAACAGAACCGGTTCATTTCGCAGTGGTCCAACAGTCTCACTTACCTTCATTCTGAGCATCCTAATCAGTTTATAAGCATTTTTCACAACTCTCAGAGACCAGAGTGGAGTTTTGACATGACGGTAAAGCTAAAAACAACTAGCAAGCTACCTCACACTTCCTGATTACTGGGCAGTAAAATGATTTATGATTAGATGCAGACTTTCTATAATAAATGGGAAAAGCATCAGACTTCTAATCCAAGCATTTAAAAACATTGACATTTTTAAAGCGTTCTACCAAAAAACATAGATGAAGAGGTTTTAGGTGTCATCCATGCAAGTTTCAGTAATTTAGCGATCTCTCCAGGGCCCTACACAATTCTGTCGAATACACTAACAGCCAACAAACCTACATTATCAATGTTCCCACATGACAATTCTCCACAAATACACAAAAACAAAACTCGACAAACCTGATGCGATGTGTAGTAGTTTCATTAACGAGATGCACGTTGATAGTAATGCGATAGCGCTCTGAAGGGGGAGTGGCTTAAGGTGAGGAGCAAAGGGAGGGGGGGATCTCAGAGTGTCAAAAACTAGGAATGTCCTCCACCTGCTTGCCTCCGGGCAGATATTATAGATCTACCAGGTTTTTCCCCACATTATGGCATTAAATTTTCTTTTTGATTTACTTATACAGGTGTTTTTCTTTGTACTCCACAGATCTGACCTGTAACTTGGCCTGGGGGCTTGTCTCCATAGAAAGCATACTAGTAAATTGTTAAATGCCATATTGTGGAACATTCTGGGTGGTGAGTTGATAGTAGCTTCATGCTGAATACAAAAAACATGCAGCGAAAAATCTATTACACAAACCGACTCCTTGCAGACAATTCCCAAAGTCCCTGTTATGATCTATTCCATGTTTACACCGTTCTATTTCCATTATTATCTTGACTTGGTAATAACCTCCAATGCTGTAACACTGTCCAGCATACTTTTCATAGCTCATATCTATAACCATTACACAACCCAGACATCCCCGGAGACCCAAGTATGTCCAGGCCAAACAAGAGCGGGTGCTGCTGTGTCTGAGGAGAGATTCCACTGTATTCTCATCTCTGTGTTATTGATAAGTGCGGGGCAAAGGGCGCGCCTATGGAAAACTGCATCTGCAAAGACGTCATGCGAGTGGCCAATAAGTCACTTTAATGTCTGGCTGCTTACATTTTCAAAGGAACACATAGCCTTCCTTACGGACGAACAATAATTTACTGGTGGAGGAAATTCAACAGGTGGGATGCAGAAATGTATGGAACAAAATGTACTGCGTTGCATTATTAAAAGGTCCTATATTACACAAAATTGACTCTTTAGGGAGCTTTAAGCATGTTAGAATGCTGTTACCTCCTCAAAAACAGACCTGGAGTTGTGTTTTGTTTCATTCACACATGTTTGAGTAATCCTTTATTATTAGTCTGTCTACATCTCCAAACCTTAAAATGCTCTTTTCCAACTTGTGACGTCATGAAGAGGTAGTTTTCAAGTTAACAGCTACCTTTTTTGTTTTGCTCAGTAGAGATCGGCATTTCCAGTTCTGAAATTATCCAAATTATTCTAGTGAAGGTGTATGGAGTTTAAAAACACTGCATAACCACAAGACATCACAAGCTGGAAGTGTTTTCAGTTTGAGAGAAGAACTTGTGTGTTAAACATGTGCGAATGAAACAAAACACAACTCCAGGTATGTTTGTGATGAGGAAACAACATTATAGCATAGATATGGGCCTTTTAAGGATTAAATGTGACTAGAATATTGTCTATATATAAAGAGATTGGAAAAAGTATGTAACATTTGCACTCAAGTAAGAGTAGTAAGAAATGGATAATGTAAGATTTTTAAAAATTGTTTATATGGGCTTTATTTAATTGATTGTAATAAGCTAAAGGTTGTTATTGCACAGTTCTAAACTTTAAACTCAGGTCACTGAATTGCTATTTGCATGATTCTTAGGCAATTACATTTTCTTGCTGAGAAAGGGGGATGTAATGTAATGTGAACTGCGCAATCACCTTTTCTGTGTCCCTCCTTCTAGCTGTAGCTGCTGTTATTCAACTGTAATAAACACAGTCTGAAGAGTAACTTCCTGGAAGTAATATCTGATTTTTTAATTTAAAGATAATGTAACTGGGATGAGAAGATATTAAATAATACACAGATTTCAAAAGAACAGATATTTTTAAAAAAAAGACAAAAATTAAATATCTGAAGGAGTGGAGCAAAAAAAAAAAAATTCAAATAATTTCATATTGACACATAAAGCTTTTGTCACTTGTAATCTTACTCACAGTGGGAAGAGTAAACAAAACTTTTACTCAAGAAAGCATACTGTTACACTGTACAATATATAACTTTAGTAGGAATTAGGGATGTAACGATATCCAAATCTCACAGTACAATATTTTCACAATATACATCTCACGGTACTATATTTATTGAGATATTTTATGGAGGCCAACAAAACTGTGTAACAAAATTTCCCCTTAAAATGCTTTGACAAGACTTAATCCAAAGATCTAAGATTTAGTTCTCAGAACTGCTATTTCTTCATGTAGTTTGCACCAAAACGGAGCAAAGGATCATGGTCAATGTAGTTCCCTCTGTTTTTTTTTTTTTTTTTTTAGCTATTGCTGCACCATAACAATAAATTTAAGCAAAGAAACTTGTGATTCGATATATTGTGATGGCCCACGATATTATTGAAAGAACTTTGACAAGATATTTTGTTTATTGTTACACCCCTAGCAGGCATAAAAGTATGGTGTCTGAAACCTACTTAAGTAAGCATGCTTAACACTGAACTATAATTTAACTACAACACATAACTTGTTTCTGTTGTATTATTAGTACGAATTATGAACCTGTAGGCTACGTAACATGGAAATTGCCCTGTTCAATTTGCATCTAGGTGAAGGACATGTGTGATAAGCGAACTAACAAGAAATACAAGTGGATTAAGCCAATGTAAACAAACAGCTGACATCTTATTTGCTTATGGCTAATGCTAAGAATAGTACAGTGTTTGTGCTTATTTCAACTAGATCTCAACAATAGGGACAAAGCTTGCTCAAAAACAGTCACCAAATTTAACGATGAATCACCTGACAGAGTATTTGATGCCATGCTCGCTCACTCGCTGCTTCTAATCACGGAAAACATGGGCAGGCTACGAGCTAAAGTAGCCCGAAAAGTATTAACAACGCTGCCAACAATCATAAATCTAAACGGATCGATCTCACAGCGATGACAGTTTAACAAGGCGATCAGTTCACTCACCTTTCCTTGCGCAATCTTGAGGTAGAAAGTCAGAAAGTGAACTATCTCCACACGCCGCTTCTCGGTTGCGACATTGCAGCAGCAGCAGTTAGCATGTTAGCACGTAGCAGCCAGTAGCATCGCAAAACATCGGCTTAGTTTTGGGGTTATTCGGCTCTGACAGCTGTTGGCACCGAGTCGAAACTAAACGGCACATGAGTTGAAGTTGTGGCACGGTGAAATGATAACGCTGAGTCGTAATAATTAGTGATAGTAGAGCGATCTTTTGGCACGAGAGACGACGCAGGTGGAGTGTTGTGGAAATGCTGCAGCGTGACCTTTGAACTCTTCACCCCTCACCTGAGACAAATTCTCAACATTTTTATTTTTATTATATATTTTATTTATTTATTTACATGTGGCATCTCTATGATATAATGGAAAAAAAATACTGCTACTAATAATAATTGTAAGATCTATATTTTGTTGATTCTAAAATTTGTTTATTATTTTTGTTTGTTAATTATCTTACTAATTCAGTTTTGTTAATTTGCATAATGCATTTTTGCTATGTTAATTTTATATTTGCTAATTTCTTTTTTTTTTTTTTTTTTTTTTTTTGGTTTAATCTGGGTCACCTAGGGGATAAAGGAGGGTAGGACACACAGACCAGAGTGCACCTGGCTGGGCCTATGGTTTTTTACCAGTCAAAAGGAGACGCAGCAGGAGTAGGCCTTTAACATGTATCCTTGTTGCTTGCCACAACTGGAAATAAATCTTGGAAATTCAGCTTTGGTCACAGACATTGATTTGTAATTTTGTTACTGCGTAAACCACATACCCATGGTGCCCAAAGGTGATTATTTGAGTTATGTTTAGTTCGGAGTTTGCTCACCGCTTTTGTTTGTTACTTTTATTTGACAAATAGTCACTACAATAATAATACTAATACTAATCGTTGTTTACCACCATTTTAGTCACTGCTCTTGTGACTGGCTGGCATACTGTGCAGTTTTTAAACTTGACTTACATTTTTATCTTATTTTTTAAAATTTACAACAGATTTTCTATGACAGATGACATTCTAGAGGGAATGGCCTTCCTCATCACCAACCGAAACAACAGAAAGTGAGGCTTAGAAAAGGCTTTCCTGTCATGTGTTCAGACTTCACCTGGCTGTCCCTGGGCACTGCCCGAGCTTTAGGACACAGAGGAGGGACATTTCTGTTCTGAGGGCTGTTACTCACCTCAAACTGCCCTGACACTGAATTTAATGAACCTACCCATTGAGACTTCTTTTTTTTTTCTGAGCTTTCTATTATTATTATTTATTTTATTTTTTATTTTTTTTTTTGTTTTGTTTGTTTTGTTTGTTTTTTGTTTAGTTTTTTGTATTTTTACTGCTCAGTGTGCTTAAATTGCCCCATAAAGTGACAAAGATATTGATTAACTGATAATAATAATTTAATTCTATATTTTAACTGTTTACATAACTTACTCATAGACTTCCCGTACTAACACAGAATAGAAATTTCTTAAACAGTTTTAGTTTTTACATTTTTTTATTTTATTTATTTAAAAGGGAGAATGCATATTCATGAACATATACTTGTAAATACACCAGAATTAGCCCAAAGGCTACTTTTCATCTGTAGTCCCTGGCAGGTCAGAGAGACATAAAACATAAAACATAAAACATAAGAACATAAAACGCGTCACAATAGACAAACACAACATGACATACAACACTGACATTTACATAGGAGCATAACACTAGTGGTTACAGATCTGGTTACTGATCAGCTTTGATTTAAGGTTCACCTTATTCACCTAGAATTCAAAGTTCAATTTACAACATACAGTGAGGGGAAGAGTACTTTGAAGATGTATTTAGTTACAGAATACACAATACCTGCATTACTACTTAGCACAGTCATGCATTCTTTTGATTTTAGAAAAGTATTCTGTATTCTGAATACCACTAAATGAAAGTAACTACCACTAAATGAAAAAGTGACTATACCGGAATACAGTTACTCAAAGTTAGTATTCTGAATACGTAATATTGGTACATGTCACTTCACTGACTACAGAACAGTACATTTCATTTTGTTTCGCTCAGTGTTCACAATGTTCTTGACAAATAACATTTCATAAGATTGACATTTGACTCCATTCAATTCTCTTAACAACAGGCTATGATCACAGATACTCCTATTAACTTATTATTCTATTCTGAGTCTGTTATTTTCCAAAACAGCAACATGCCAGACCTGTCTGTGGCATGAGTGTTATCATCTTTAAGAGCTGGAAACCATGAGTCAAAACTGGACTGACTGATGGTTATCTGTTTGTCTCACGGGGAGGAGAAAAACGTGCCACTAATTACAGCTCTGTGTACATGTGTCATGGTCCAGGAAGGAGACGGCACAAATTCCAAGAATCAAACCAGTAGCCTACTTTTTACTAGGTGAGAGTGCTGAATATCCATATGTGGTGTTATGTAGGCCATGTTTTTATACACTAGAACTGAATCTTTTAAAATGTGCATCATGTAACTTTAGAGTGGAGGGTACAGCACCAGCTTTTCCCCATGGAGATGTTATTGTTTTGCCTGGAATGTTCCACTGCATGACATTATAGCCTTCTTATCTTTCTCTGTGTTATGTAAGAATGCAGGAAATAATAACCAATAAAAACATTATACACCAGTGATAGGTTAATTTAGCGATCTAAGTGATTCGGGCAGAAAATGTCTTTAGACCAGTGTTTCCTAAAGACTGGGTCGCGACCTTCAGGTGAGTTGCAAGAGATTTTTTTGGGGTCCCTTTGTCACGATCTGCATGTAGGTCTGCAAAATACAGTTCTGAAGACAAAGCTCAGAAACAGACTGAATGCTGCACCTGATCTTCTGCTGTGCTCTCCTCCTGCACCTGGACAGGTATGCGTTATAAAAACACAGACAGGCCCACCTATCTCATTACAAAAGTTGAAGTGTTAAGACATGTTTTGTATCATTTCTAATCTTTGTGTAATTTTTTAATGACTATTTTGTTCCAATATTTCTGGTTCAGTTGAATGTTGAAAAGAAAAAGAAATGGGCTATCAATGACCCAACCCATGTTCTTCACAGTCAGTTTGAGTTGATGCCATCAGGCAGAAGGTTCAGGGTCCCAAACTGTAAACTGAACAGATTCAAACATTCTTTTGTGCCACTGTTAATCTGCTAAACTCAGATAGTGCAGTTAAAAAATAATTATAAAAGGCTTAGGGAATGTGCAATCAAAACTGCACATAGGCTTAGGGAATGTGCAATAATTAATAGAATACAAGAAGGCAAGGGCTTGCCTGTTAAGAATAATTTAAAGGTCCTGTTGGTGCATCACTCGTGGTCACACTTGGTCTCATATTTACTTTGTTCTATGGTGTTTGTTTATGTAGTAAGTATGTTACCCTCTGTCCCAAATTTCTCCCATGGGAGACAATAAAGAATTATCTTATCTTACATTTAATATCCAAATAGGTGACTTATGGATCCTTTTATTGCTGCTTCAATCATTGTTTTTCATTGTTTAAAACTTGAGTAATATTAATTGTTCTGAGAGACACTATCACTCAATCAACAATAAAATATCCTCATTCATGTTCAATAATGGTCAAATATGTCTTTATTTTGTGATTTATGAATAATGTCTATTGGCTTGGGTGGTGAAGGTTTGAGACTTTAAAAATATGGGTCCCCAGAAAAAAAGTTTGGGAAACACTGCTTTAGATGACTACAAACAGACTGTCTAAAGAAGTGGATTAAGGGAGTGTACCTTCACTCATAGCGTTCGCCTCCAGTCTAGTGAAACTCACAGAGGCTAGCAGTTACGGGGTGAATTTGGAGCCGAATAAGGAAAAGAAATCGCTATTAAGGTTTTGCGTCTACGTCACAAAACCACATGACCTGGTGTTTATGCCGCCACATTGGAGGTTAAACTGTCCATTTGGACGAATGTGTTGTATTTGTGTGAGATAAAATTTGAATTGAATAACAATAATTTTGACCTGTGTTGCTATTGGATGTTCTGGCCGGAGTCAATCTTCTAAAGAAGGAGGCCAAAGTATTTTTCTATTGGATCCCGGGTGATAAAGATCACAGACAGAGCTGGATAGCGTCTGTGCAGTCAACATTTCATTTTTGGTGAGGGACCAGCTCCACACAAACGAAGAAGGAATTTACGGTAAATGAAATGATATCTATCAAAAGTATTTTTCTCGCCAGTGTACCAGCACGGAATAAACGGAATAATCCCAGTCTTGACCTCCAGTATGGCTGCCAAACATTAATAGGGACCAAATAGCAAAATAAAAACACCAGGATAATGTAGAGTAGATGAATATGAACATTTTAAGACTAGAATGAGCGGGGTGAGCCAGAGTCAGTGGAGCCAAAAGTGCGCCCATACTCACTCACAACTGTGCAGACTTACTTCTTTGGTCAGTATTGGCTTGGTTCTAGTCCAGGCTTTGATTCAGTCCTGATTCACACGCACATATATACACACACACGCATAGCTCCCCATAAGCCCCCAATCGCCCTGGTGACCTCAGCCCTCAGTCATGTTTTGGGCCCCTGCGTCGAAAGCGTGCGGGGCCAACTGACGGACAAGTGCAGTCTCTCCAACTTTTCCATGATCTGCTGGGTAAGGCATGCGCTGTATCTGAGGTCCTACAGCGTTATCAGCGTAAGGGTCACCGCATCACTTCAGAAGGAGAGAGTGAGAGAGAGAGAAAGAGGGAGAGGCCAATGGAAAAATGTTATGCTTTCAAACCGCAAAGCTCTATTTTTAACATTTCGGAGCCAAGTCTCGACTCCGAAAAGGAAAAGTCCATGGTCTGTGTGATGGATAGAACCAAGCGATGTAGCAGTTCGATCCGTTCTAATTATAGTCTTCTTCTTCTTGGAGAATTTGAAATATCTGAAGCTTGTGGAAAGATTGGCTTAGTTTATGGTTAGGAAAGATTGGTGGAAAGAAAAGCACACGTGATCAGGAAGGGTTGAGGAGATACAGGTGAGAACATGCAAAGATAAAGTACATTTTCATTTGAAAGAACTTAAAGGGCCCATTTTACACATTTTTTTTTAATGTTATAATGTTATTTTCTCATCACAAACAGACCTGGAGTTGTGTTTTGTTTCATTCACACATGTTTAACACACAAACCCTGCAGATTTGGGCTGAGCTCTTCTCTCAAACACTGGTAATCTCTACTGAACTAAAGGTAAAAGGTAGATGTTAACCTGAAAACTACCACCACATGACATCACAAGGTGGACACTTTACAGACTGTTTGCATAAATGGATTCCAAATTCCAAATAGGAAGTGAATATTGAGCATTAGTAATGGAACAGAACTATAATAAAATTTGGAAGATGAATCAAAGATGGTGAAATGTGCTCATTGGCGCATGGGCCCAACATTTTTTTTTCACTTCCACATTTACTTCCTCAATACGGGCAAGCGCCTTCCACCCGGTTGATGTCTGTAATGTGCACGGCGTGGAGCATTTGGACCAATCAGAGCAAGAGCTGCTAGAGCGGAGATAGCGTAGGCTCAGGGCGGGGCTAGGCCAAGTCTTGCAAAGATCACTTTTAGGTGCTTTGAGGATTTAAAACGTTTCAAAAGTTCATGTTGTGAAAATAGAAAAGTCCATCCATACAAATCCATACAAAATCCGATCTTGGTGAAAGTTGTGGATGCCCTGTCAGCCGAACATGGGCAGTTTGAATTCCCCCCCAAAATGCATTGCGCTCTCTGGGAGAATTCTTTCTGGGCCCAAATTCCCGGGAGCTGCAGTACCTGGAGCAACCACCAGTTGGTCTCGAGGCAGGACAGTGGGGGAGAGGCTTATCTATTTTTTATTATAAATCCATGTAACAGACCTGTAGTGTTAGAAACAAGTTTGACTGACAGCTATCGCATCTCATTTCTCAGTGCCAGTCTCCTGCCAAACCAACAACCTCGCTCCTGATTGGCTCTTCGGTAGTTGCAAATTAACCGCTATGACTCACCAGCCTTAAATGGTACAACTGCTGTGGGGTAGTTTAATGACTGTGTGTGTGAATGGGTGAGTGGTTCCTTTCTGTAAAGCACTTTGAGTGCCTTGAAATGGGAAAAGTGCTGTATAGAAATGTGACCATTTATCATTTACCTTTCATTCTAGGCAAGATGGATGAAGTGTCTTGCCCCAAGACACAATAACAGTACCAGTCCAGATTGGAATCAAATCTCAACCACTGCTAATCTTGTTTTTGCTGATATCTGTAAAATATAAAGCTGTATAAATTCACTGTTCTAGCCTGAACCACTACTGTACTTTAAGGCTGGGTATCATCAAGAAGTTGCTGATACAATATATGTCTCGATACATGGGCCATGATACGATACATATCTCGATACAGGCAGCTTTCGATTCAATACGATATATTTCATATTTCATATTTATTTGATACGATTCAATTAAAAAATAAAGGCTAAATCATGGCTGTGATACTAAAAGTCTTTATTAAACCACTTCTTGTGCAAAGTTCATATGAAAAAAGCCACTTTTAATCATCACAAACGAGTTTCCTTCCTCTAAACAAGCAACAAAACTGTAGCGCTGTAACAAAATATTTTAGTAAACTATACCAAAAAATACTCTTGGTGATATATAGATACAGCAGCCCACGATATCAATACAGTATCAGCACATTAAATGATACGATATATCAATATTTTGATAGTTTTGCACACCCCTACTGTAACGACACTGAAGCTGTTGTTGAATCCACAACATCAAAAAAACGAACAAAACAAAACAACTATTACTCATTTAGCAAACAAATGATAACTGTATATTTTTATTGTGTCATTTTCCATTTCCTTCCAGAGCTCCAGCTCCAGAGATACTCAGACTGCACTTAACTGTCCAAAACCACTGGGGTCCGCGCAGTTCCTCTTCCCTGACTTAATTACGGGTTATAAAACAATGATAAATGCAGTGGAGAATTGGCCTTACATAACATGAGCTGGGAGCGCGCCGAGGCCTTTTTGGGCATTGTACGTTTCTGTGCTGGTTTATTTGGAGTCTATTGATAGCTCTTCCACGGGTTCGGTACATTCTTGTTTTGTCTCCCGGGTCAGAGAGGGGGCACGGCTGATTTAGCGGCTCTGCTCTTTCCTAAGCTGAGGGCGCACACCTGGAGACATAGCAACAGAAAAGAGCAGAGCGTCCCTCCTTTACTCCGAGTACACTAAGACAGACTTCTAAGTGTGCACAACAAGTTCATGAAAGCCCGTGTTTGAACCATACTGGGATCTTGGCTAGTGAAGAGGTTTTGCAATTCCCAAAGTTTACTAATCCGTGACAAGAATATGCTTTTGTTACAGAGACAGCTGTTTATTTAAAGAGGGGGTATTATGTAAATTGAGTTATATATTACACAAAATTGACTCTTGTGAGCTTTTAGCCACATTATAATGCTGTTACTTCATCAAAAACATACCTGGAGTTGTGTTTTGCTTCATTCACACCCTGCATTATTAGTCTGTCTGCATCTCCAAAGTTTCTGTTATGTGACAAGAATATGCTTTTGTTTTAGAGACAGATGTTTATTTAAAAAGGGGGTGTTATGTAAATAGATTTCTCAGCTTTTTGCCATGTTACAACATTGAATAAAGAGGTTTCAGATGTTATCCATGCATGTTAGGGTTAGGGTTAGTAATCTAGGGATCTCTCCTGAGCCCTATCTGAACCCTTCTTACTGATAGCTGCATGAACCTGTACAAAGGCCCGCCCACTTTTGTCTCTAAGGCTACGTCCACACGACTGGATTTTTTTATTTTTTTGTGGGTTAAAATAAAATTTGCGTCCACACACGTGTCGGATCAATAAATATTCACGTCCAGAAGACAACCGGAGCACTGAGTGAAAATGATGTAATACATATGCCACACCCGCATGTAAGTAAGTGAGTAAGTAAGTCTTTATTTATATAACGCTTTCACAGACATTTTTTGTCCCCAAAGCCGCTTTACAGAGCATTATTCAGCATTATTCATTCACTCTATACCCTGGTGATGGTGAGCTACTATTGTAGCCACAGCTGCCCTGGGGCACACTGACAGAAGCGCGGCTGCCATGCCACTCAGCGCCATCAGTCCCTCCGACCACCACCATCACTCACACACACACACACCACTTTCATACTAGGCAATGTGGGCGAAGTGTCTTGCCTAAGAACACAATGACTGAATTGACTGTATTTAACTGACCTTGACTATCAACTGTTAATGGCGCTGTAAACAGGACTCTTCTGGTGGCTCTTCTAGTTCTACACGGCAGTGGGTTTAAAAGAATCCGACGCGTGTTGTACTACAGAGTAGATTAAGTGGGTTTGATGCAACAGTGCAAATAAACTTAGAAGTGTCTGCAGCAGAAACTCAACTCCATTGTCCGCCATGATTGCTGTTATGGTTATTACCGGTTGTTGCCCGGGGTTCTCGTCTGGTCACGTGGCGATGACAGGGTTGCGACGTCATCGTTTTCCAAAAGCTTCTCCACACGACAATGCAATCCCAGCATTCTCAGATTTCTCCAATGGGAAACCCGCTTTCAAAAACACCGTTTTTGCCTACTTGAAATGCCGGCTCCATGTGGATGAAAGAAGAAGAAAACTTCACATTTTCGACCAAAAAATGTTGTCATGTGGACACCACTTAAACTTCTGGAACTTCTGGTTAAACGGGGATACCATTCATGTCAGTGGAGAATTTTGGAACATTTTTTGCATCTTAAATATGACATAAAGTTGGCTCATTTGTGTAAAATGTTCATTGTTCATGTGCAACAGGTCACACGGGATTGATTCTGTGGAGGATTTAAAACAGCCCCTATTGAACTTATTTGCTGTAAAGATCAGCACAAAATAACACAGCCCGAATGATGATGATGGCGCCCACAGCAACTTCCAGAATACAGTGAATACAAAAGCATAATACAACATACTTGTACTTTACAAATCTCATGCAATGTGCAAGAGGAGTGACATAGCGCTGACGCACTGAGAGCAAAGTGAGGGGAGAAACACAACATCAAAAACGAAAGTGAAATGTGAAATGATGTTGTTTTTAATGAAAATAGCATTTTCATAACAATAAATGGTAATTTGGTTAGAAATGTAACCAAGAAGTGAAGTGTAATCTGTCTGTTTAATTGCATTCTTACTGTGAGCAGGGTCTGCAGAGATATGACCTGTAACTTTTTATGGTACATTATTGTGTACCATTATGTCATTTAGCCCACATTATTTCACATGTTCCTCTTACGTGAGCTAACAGGTACGCCCACTGTCGTCATTTATTTCCAAAAATACAGCCAGTGGTGGAAAGAGAAGTGAAAATGTATATACTTAAGTAAAAGTACAGTTACATTGATAAAAACAAATTCAATTACAATTATTGGTGCCAAAATTGTACTTGTACTCATTTTTAAACACAATTTTAGAAGCATTTTAGATCATGCTTCAGTACAAAACAATCAATCAAAAAGGGTAAATCTGTATTTAGTCATTTTAAACCATAATTTACATATTCTCTGAGCTCTGGCCAGTCAGAGCAGGCGATGCTGTGATGTGTTTGTGCATATCGAAAGGAGCAGAGGCAGACAACTGGGACTTGTGCTGTACACAGTATGTAACTTCTATGATTTAAAATTGAACAGAGTCAAATTACATGACTAGAATTTTACTCAAGCACAAGTTCAAGCCCAGGTTTAAAAATTTACGCCAAAAAATACAGTTACCCAAAGATCTACTCAGATACAGTATGCATGAGCACTTGTAATTAGTTACTTATTTCCGACCAATGAACATAGTTTACACATGTCTGTACTTCTTCCATTTACCTGAAGGAATGTCAAAACAACATCATAATTCACTTCTGTTTTGCTTCCACCTTCAGTTTTTTTTCACTCTTGTCGCCCATTTGAGGAAAATGCGTCTTACCTCAGTACTGATTTATTGTACAAGCTGCTCTGGAGGTCAAAATAAGTCTGTTACGACCTGTCTGCACCTAACTGGAAAATGTTTTATCGCCAGCTAATCAGGAAGTGCACTGTTAGCATGTTGGTTGTTGTTAACTTTAAAGTCACGCTGGTCTTTGAGAGTTGTAAAAAGCTCTTAAAAACTATTCTCGATGAATCAGTAAGATGCTCAAAATGCATAAGGTGAGGAATAACTTTGGTTTAGGGATGTAGCAATAACTGAAATATCGTGAAATCATATTGTCAAACGTCTCACGAATTACATGTTCCTTTGCTTAAATGCATAGATTTATAGTAGCAACAGCTTATAAACATCAAAAACTACATATCCCATGATTAATTTCAGTGCAGACAACATGAAGAAATATGTTTTTTACTTGAATTCTTGGGATTATGACGGAAATGATTCACACCAAAATGTTGTCAAAAGCAAAAAAGTATCCTATCTGCAATTATATTTGCTCTTCAAAAATCGCAATAAATATCATACCGAGAGATTTGGATATCGTTACAGCCCTACTTTGGCCCACTGCAAAACTGTTACTAGAGCTTTTTTTTTTTTTTTCTCACACGTTTTTAAAGATCCTCTGTTACATAAAATGGTCTTTTGTGAGCTTTAAACCATTTTAAAACATCGTCAACTCATCAAAAACATACCTGGAGCTGAGTTTAGTTTTTTGCATACCAGATCTTTGGCATTTTTTGTCCTAACAACATGAAAATTGGCACTGCACACACCTATGCCATTAGGATGGCACCCTCCAAATTTGAGATTGGTTGAATGAGCAGTTTGAGAGTTATGCATGGAACAGACAAACACACAAACAGATGTTCTTTAAATTAATAGATAGATATCACAAATTTTCCCAGATCTTTGGCATTTTTTGTCATAACAACATGAAAATTGGCACTGCACAAACCTGTACCATTAAGATGACACCCTCCGAATTCGAGTTTGGTCGGACGAACTGTTCGAGAGTTATGCATTGGAAAGACAAACACACAGATAGACGTTCCTTGAACATACATACATACAACAAAACAGATAAACAATACACACAAAGATTACAAGACATAGGGGTAGTTAAATGATTCAGACTGATAATTTCAGGTCTTTGTAAACACAGTGGACCATTTCCTGCAACGCCACATGACATCACAAGGTGGAACAGTGTTTTCCGTTTGAGAGAAGAACAGGGTTTGTGTGTTAAACATGTGCGAATGAAACAAAACACAACACTGGGTGTGTTTGTGTTGAAGAAACAACATTATAACATAGATAAAAATTACAAATGTAACGATATCCAAATCTCTCGATACGATATTATCACAATATGCATCTCACGGTACGATATTTATTGTGATATTTTGAAGAGACTGATATAATTGTAGATAGGATGCTTTTTTGCTTTTAAAATACCCTGACAAGATTTTGGTGTGAATTATTTCTGTCATAATCCCAAGAATTCAAGTAAAAAACATATAATTTCATGTTGTCTGCGCTGAAATGAATCATGGGATATGTAGTTCCTGATGTTTTTTAGTTATTGCTACTATAAATTTAAGCAAAGGAACTTGTAATTGGATATATTGTGAGACTTTTGACGATATGATATCATGATATTTTGGTTATTGTTACATCCCTATAAAAAAAATGTGGGATCTGGACCCTTTAAGACTTTTAAAACCGGTATTGACTCTGATAACTCTTCAAAGCATCATTCCAAGTTCTCTGCCATGCCATTGCAACATTAAAGCCCGTTAAAGCTGAGTTACGAGTGTCAGTTATTTCCATCCATCGCTGTTATCTAACCATGTTTTTAACCCGCTGACCCCCACATGCCCCCCTCTCCTCCCGCCGCTCCTCCTCCCGCCGCGGTGAGCCCTTCCCTGGGTAAGGCGGCGTGCGTCTCCGGGCCTCTTGTTGACGGTGCCAGATCTGCGTCTCCAGACAGGTTAAAAATAACTCCGGACCTCTCCATGTTCTGAGAGTCTGAGAGCCATGGGAATAGGCTCTTTTCCCTAACCCTCGGACCACACGCGATTATGCTCTGCTAGAGTTTGCGTTTCCATGGCGATGATTTAATACGACGACCTCCATGAGTGTTTTTAGTTTGAGTGGATCTCAAAGGTCCTATGTTACGCAAAATGGACTCGTGTGAACTTTAAGCCGTGTTTCAATGTTATTACCTTCTCAAAAACAGGCCTGGAGTTGTGTTTTGTTTCATTCACACATGTTTGAGTAAAGCTTTATAACTCATGATTCTCAGTTCCACCTTGTGATGTCATGAAGTGGTCATTTTCAGAGCAATAGTCCAAAGTTATTCCTCACTTCTCTTACACACTCTGACCAATTATTCACCATGATTTAAAGGCTAAAATGGAATTTTTTGACCATGAGTTTCTATCAAAAGGTGCATTCAGTTCCAAAAATGCTTAGATTTTTAAAAGCTCTGATCTATCAAACACGATCACTGAGTTGGAAATCCCCGTGATGCAGGTTAAAATCATAAAACAAACGAAACAGAAAACGCACACCAAAGTTCTTGTAGAGGGGCAAATGCAAGGAACAGCAGAATAAAAGTGAAAAAATGCATATCACACTCAGATGGTCGATGTCCAAAAGGGTTCTGCAAAAAAAGCCTTCGTCAGATGTTTTTCTGTGGTGCTCCAAAGCAAGAAAAATATCTGACGAAGGCTTTTTTGGCTGAAACCTTATTTAAAAATAAAGAAAAGCTTTTGGACATCAGCCATCTGAGTGTGCTATGCATTTATTCACTTTTAAAATCATAAAACAAACAAACACTGGAAGAACCAAGCGGCGAACCAGGCACCCCACTGACATTTTTGATTCCTGAACTGTAATTTGGGCTGGTTTTGGTTTGTTTTCATGTTTGGCCCACTTTTATTCTCGAGCTTTTGTGTGGCCCTCTTTGTCTTTTGTTTATTTTGATGTTTTTTACCTTTTTATTATTTATTGGTAGTGGAGTTAAGTAGAGCTTTGTTTTGTACTTCTATTGGATATGTTTTTTTTTGTATTGTGCAGCACTTTAGAAACTGTTTTGTTTATGAAATGTGCTATAGAAATAAAGTGGATTGGAGTGGATTGGATTGGAAGAGTTTGTTTTTCATACCTGACAGTTTCGGCTACTCCTAGGAAGACTGCAGGACGACAGCGCCACCTGCAGTCCGACATCCTCAGGACAGTATCCCAGGTGTGTGAGAGTAAAAAAGCCCCCTCATCCCAGTTTATAGTCATGGGCACGTTTCTGTATTTCGATTGCGTCTTTAATCCAGCGATGATGTTTGTTGTCCTCAGTCCCAATGATGTTTACTCCGTCCCAGTCCGTAGGTAAGAAGACAGCACCAAAACATGTATAAATCAGCTGACCGGACAAGTCACAGCAAGATCACGTGACCGCTCTGAGGAAGACCGCAGGGAGCAAACTCTCAGTCTGAAAAAAGGACATAATAACATAAATTATCATTAGACCAAGTGAATCTCATTGGAATATTGCACTTCCTGATTCTTAGACAATATAATACTTTATTATTTAATCACACATACAGTGCACAGTTGACTTATTTCAACCTCAAGAGCTGCATTTCCACCTTATAGTTCATCAGCCCGTTTCACTTTGAGGAAACCGTCTGACCTTGCAGCATTAGGATTCGTTCACTCAACAGTAGGCAAGTACATTTTTATTTAACCAATCGCTGCTATTTTGTCATGACATATGTAATGTGCCAAGTCCTGTAGGAAGAAGGGCAATAATGTTTTTCCTCTTGATAAAATTCTTTAAGTATTCTCTTGGTTCCAGCTTTAAATCCTCGATCTCGGGAATAGTTGGCAACACAGAATGTCTGTCTTCGTCTACATCCATCTCAACCGCTTTGTTTACTGTTGTGCTGTTCCACAAAATGGACCCAGACAGGCTCTTGAGTTTGACGTCATGGCTTCACAGCTCTTCGCTGATTGGCCGATGTGTGGTCTATAACTTCCGGGGTTCTAGTGTATTCTGATTCCTGACCTAGTCGCTGGAGAGAAATGAAATTGAGTGGAGGCACTAGCTGGCGTGAGCCTGGCTAACCATTTACCTTTTGTTCAGTGAAGTTGCATGAATTTAAAAACACATTGGAGCACTTCTTGTATTGTTGGAAATGTTGGTGTTGGAGTCTTTTCAGTTTGAGATAAGAACTCAGCCTAAATATGCAGGATTTGTGCACAAAACATGTTTGAATGAAACAAAACACAACTCCTGGTATGTCTGTGATGAGGAAACATTATAGCACAGATCAGAAAATAACCAAATATGGGCCTTTAACGGTCTATAAGAACGCCGTCTGCGCTATTCTTATATCTTACCGTATCTTTTCTGTGGGGCTTTGAAAACAGCTGTTGTTGAGGCATATGCAGCGTCATTGTTTACACTGGGCTCCCATTACATAAGCTGCTGCTGTGTGGGAATGCACTGCACAAGCCAACTGCCAATGAGACCATGAGACATACTGTACATGTGAGACAATACAAGCACCAGGCCAGAGCGCTACAAGTCTGCTTTTTCTGATTGTTTTCATTTGGAATAATACAAGATCAAGATTCAGCGTTCAAGAAGACTTTAATTTCAGAGCAGATTTGTAAGGGGTTTAAAGTACAGAGTTTGCAGGTGTTATGGATTAAGAACATAGACTGTGTAAAGAAGCGGACTAAGTGAGTGTGATGTCACCCATAGCGTTCGGCTCCAGTCAAATGAAGCTCACCCAGGCTAATTATAAAGGTGAATTTGGAGCTGAGTTCCTTATTAGGAATTGGAATTGATTTACAGACAAAATAGCAAAATAGCGGGTTAGTGCGAACATTTTAAGACCAAAATGAGAAGCCTGACAGCAGCAGATATGGAGAGACGGAAGGCCAAAGCTTTTTCAATATAAAGTGAACTGGATGGAGCAGGAAGTGCGCCCATGCTCACTTCCTATTCTGAACTCGCCAGAAAGAGGAATAGCTGCATCTGTTTATTCATACAGTCTATGTCAAAATAAGTCCACTGTGTACTGTTAGTATTTAATTATAAAGTGTTTCTTAATAAAAGATGTTCATTTTGTCTTCGTATATACTTTAACTTCTTGGGTTCTTTTTAAAGACAATACAGTAAAGTGTGTTTACCTTGTTGACATGTTTCGGCTGCTGCTGCAAGCCATCTTCAGAACTGTCACTGATGTTGGTGGTGACGTGTCGTATATCAGCTGTTGTTACTTCCTGTGGGCGTGGTCAACCTGGTGGACCTGCAGGTCGCTCAGACTGACCACGCCTCCCGTCGCCCGGTGTCTCTGGAGGAGGGTGTCCCAGATGTGTGAAAGGAGGAACGCGCCGTCATCACGGTTAACGCTGTCCGTGCCTCGTTTCCTGATTTCAAAGGCCTCCCTCATCCAGCGTTTGAACTTGTTGTTTTCTGATCCAATGACCTGAGCCCCGGGCAGCGGGAGGCGTGGACAGTCTGAATGACCTGTCAGGGCCACCAGACTGACCACGCCCACAGGAAGTAACAACAGCTGATATACGACACGTCACCACCAACACCAGTGACAGTTCTGAAGATGACTCGCATGTCACAGCCGAAACATGTCAACAAGGTAAATACACTTTACTGCATTGTCTTTAAAAAGAACCCAAGAAGATAAAGTGTTTCTGCCAGTGAAACAGGAAGTGCGTGGTTAACATGCTAGTTGATGTTAGCATAACTGTGACGGCAAGGCTCGCTCTCTCTATAAAAAGACAAGAAACCAGAAATGAGTGCTTTTGTCCATGAACTCTGAAGTGAGTTCATGGACCAAACTACTTGTAGAGTTACTAACAGTGGGAAGAGGAATCACAACTTTTACTCAAGTAAGAGTTACTTTAAGATAAATATTAGAAGTAGGAATAAATGTACATCGCCAGAAGTATTATAAAAAGTAAACATTTCTTTAAAAGTTACTTGGGTAAATAGAACTGGGTATCATTAAGAAGTTGCCGATACGATACATACCTCGATGCATAGGCCACAATATGATACATATCTCGATTTGATAGGATATATAAATAAACATAAACAAGTTTCCTTCCTCTGAACAATCCACAAAATTGTAGCACTGTAACAAAATAATTGAGTAAAATATACCAAAAAAATACTCTTGGCAATAGACTGATACAGTAGCTGAGCCGATACTGAATAAGTGATACGATATATTGATATTTCAGTATTTTTGCACACCCCTACAGAAATGTAACTGACTAATACCCACCTCTGATGATGTCACAAGGTGGGATCAAGCATTTTTACCACACTTTTAACTTCGGTGAGAGTTATGTGAGTGAAACAGAACAACTTCAGGAGAGTTTTATTTCTTTTTTTGTATGAGAAAACATCATAACATGCCCTCAAAGTAAAAAAAAAAAAAAGGTTTGATGATGTACGGTAGATATCCCCACTCCAGAGACCTACTGGCAAAACTTGCAGACCTCTAAAAGTTGTAAAAAAAAAACAACAACTCATCACCGTGAATAATTTGGTATTTGCATAAGGTAAGTGAGGAATAACTTTGGGCCACCGCAAACTAGTTTTTCAGTTTTTCACGTATTCAGTGCTGTAAAAAAAACAAATACAGCACGTTTTCATCATCATGTTTTATTTTTAGATCACAATGGAAAATGATGGAGAGCATGGAAAATGTTGAAAGTGTTATTCTTTGACACATGAGACGACATCGTGAGTGTGTGAGCGGAGAAGGAGGGGGGGTTATATAGGAGGAGGGAAAGAGTGTGGGGGGGTATTTGAGGGTAAGAAATAGAGAGAGCGAGAGTGGGACAGCAGAGGGAGGGAGGGAGGGGAGAAGGGGGAAACTAGGTCCGCTGACACACTGGGATCAGACACGGACATTGTTTCCGTCGGAAAGAATCCCAAGAATGATCCAGAAGAGCCGCGAGTCTCTTCAACGGTCCGAACGCACGCCTGGGGCCCTCAGCGTGTGCCGCCACTGTCAGCGGGGCCAACGCATGCAGTTATGATCAAAATAAAGCTCATATTATTCATTTATACCACGATCAGTCAGTGGGAATTGTAATTTATTCTGCGGTGGTCTAAAGCAAGAAAAATATCTGATGAAGCCTCTTTTTTGTTTTGGCCAAAACGCTGCTTAATAATTTTAAAAAGTGAGTGTGCTATGCTGCATTTTTTCACTTTTTTTGTGATGTTTTGCGGTGACATCGTGCTGGGGGTGTTCTATGTGTATCTCTAATGGTGGAATGTTCAGGAGTTACCATGGAAACACATTGCGCACATTAGAAAACATTGTCAAAAAAGAGTTTACAAAGTTTGAAAACTCAAGAAAAAAGGTGCACTGTGTCACTTTTTGGTTGGGGTCCGTCACCGTCACCTGGTTGTTTCTATGGAGACATCATTGCTCTACTTGGAATGTTCCACAATATGACATTAAACAGCTCCATCTTACATTTATTCAATTACAGGTGGATTTATAGCTCAAAAATACCTAAAAAAAAATAGGCGTTCTGGCTGTGAGCGGGGTCGCCTCTCCACAGATCTGAGCTGTAACTTGGTCTGGTTCGGTCTCCATGAAGATGAAAAGGTTTAATGCCATACTGTGAAACATTCCAGACAAAGCAGTAACATCTCCATGGAGAAAAGCATTTGACGGAAAAGTTACACAATGCATCTTTAAACAACACAACTTGCAACTGAACTGAAGCAATTAGAAGCGATTAAAATGAGGTGAAAAGCAATACAGTTTGTGAAGGTAACTTTACTTTGATGAAGCTGTAAGAACTTTGGTGCTCAGTACAAGTGGTTTATGGTGGTTTATGGTATTATGGTATTATGGTTTATGGTATTATTTCCCAAAGACTGGGTCTCAATTCTCAGGTCGGTCACAAGATTCTTTTTTTGGGTCGCCTTGTCATGATCTGCATGTAAGTCTGCAATATACAGTTCTGACACATGTTCAAAATGTTAAGACATGTTTTCTATCATTTCTAATCTTTTTGTAATTATTTTATTGACTATTTTGTTCCAGTATTGTTGGTTCAATTGAATGTTGAAAAGAAAAAGAAATGGGCTTCGTTTAATGTCCAAATAGGCGACTTATGGATCCTTTTATTGCTGCTTCAGTGACTGTTTTTCATTGTTTAAAACTTGAGTAAAACTAATTGTTCAGAGACACGATCACTCAGTCAACAATAAAATATCCTCATTAATGTTCAATAATGGTCATATCCATCTTTATTTTGTGATTTACGAATAATGTCTATGGACTTGGTTCACGAAGATTTGTGACTTTTAAAATGTGGGTCCCCAGAAAAAAAGTTTGGAAAACACTGGTTTATGGTGTCTGTCACCTTCTTACCTCCATGCTTTGCTAGAAATGTTCCACAATATTTCATAATAAACCATCAATATTGACCACAAACCGTCACAATCCAATTACAAGTGTTTTTACAGGTGTTTTTATTGTGTTTTTATTATGCTTTTTTACTCTAAGCGGGGCTGCCTCTCCACAGATCAGGGGTCTTTGTCGACAGTACATTCCATTTATGACTTTCCACTTTAAGTTTGTGATCTATAAAAAGACAACTTGACCTGAAAATGAGTGTCCATGAACTCTGAACTTGGCGCAGATGTGCTTAGAAAGAATTGCATGCGAAGTTTTATAAATGAGACCCCTGACCTGTAACTGTCAACATAAAACTTCTGTCACTTGTGAAGAGGAATAACAACTTTGATTCAAGTATGATTAACTTTAAGAAAAATATTAGGAGTAGGAGTAAAAGTATGCCTTCAGAAGTACTCAGAGTTACTCAAGTAAATGTGAAAGTGTAATACCCACTTCTGATAGCATCACAAGATAAGATCAGGCATTTTTTCCATGCTTTTAATTTTGGCAAGAGTTATGCGAGTGAAACAGAACAGAACAGAAAACTCCAGGACTGTTTATTGAATGAGAAAACAACCTCATAACATGCACTAAAGTAAAAAAGAGTTTGACGTGATCTAGATATCTCCGCTCCAGAGACGTGCTGAGTCCACAAGTCCTGTTCAGCACTGATCCACTTTAAAGGGTCTATATTATGCAGGTTTGACTCTTGTGAGCTTTAAATCATGTTATAATGTTGTTTCCTCATCAAAAACAAACCCAGTTGCCAATAAAGATTAGACAGGTGGAGTCTGTACCTCTTTTTAAAAATCTCTTCTTTTTCCACAGGCTTTTAACAAGTGACACGTACATTTCTTGTTGTTGAATATCTTATTATTTTCTGTTTTTTTAGTAGTTATATTGTGACTTTCTCTACAGTTGTCCTTGTCTATTCTATCTTTGTGTACAGCACTTTGGACAGCTGTAAAGTTTTTGCTTTATAAATAAAAATTATTATTCAATATTTGACCAGGTAAGTCAGTTGAGAACATCTTTTTAACAGAGACGACCTGGCCAAGAGGCAGAATAAAACAAAAGCACAAACAGAAAACACTCACATACCAACTATGAAACAGTGAATAGACATATAAGACAGTGAAACATTTGCAAATTAAAGATATAAAAGTGTTAAAGTGTTAAAAACAAGTGCAGTGATCCTGTAAAATACTCTGGATGAAGTTTTTAAAAGTCGACAGAGGTAAAAATGAACTAAGTTTTAAAGTCTGTTGAAGGTGGTTCCAGTCACTTTCTGCAGAAAACTGAAATGAGGAGTGGCCCAAAGCTGTGCGAGCTTTAGGAACGACCAGGGTTATGTATCTGTTGGAACGGCAGTGTGGAGCTGTGGATGTGTAGTAGTGAGCTGAGGTAAAGTTGGTATGGTATGTTAAAGTACATCTCCTAAGCTCTGTTCCACCTTGTGATGTCATGAAGTGGTAGTTTTCAAGTTAACAGCTCCTTTTACCTTTAGTTCAGTAGAGATTGGCAATTCCAGAGCTGAAGTTATCCAAGTGATTCTAGTGAAGGTGTGTGAAGTTTAAAAACACAGTGGAGCACTTCCTGTATAACCATGACATTATGTGATTGAATAAAACGAAAAACTACAGGAGTGTTATTTGAATGAGAAAACAACATCATAACATGCACTAAAGTAAAAAGGGGTTTGACATGATCTAGATATCTGTGCTGAGTCCACAGGTCCTCATAAGTATGTTTCCATTGCTCCACTTTAAAGGGTATATATTCCATATTTGACTCTTGTGAGCTTTCAGTCATGTTATAATGTTGTTTCCTCATCAAAAATATACCTAGAGTTGTGTTTTAGTTCATTCACACATGTTTGAGCATTCCCACTGGACTCAGGTCAGCAAAGCAGCTCCAGCTTGCCGTCCCAAAGACTAAACATAAACTTCGTGGGGACCGTGCATTTTCTGTTGCTGCCCCATGGCTGTGGAACCATTTGCCATTAGAGATTAGACAGTAGAGTCTGTAAATCACTCTTAAATCACTCCTAAAAACTTACCTTTTTTCACTGTCTTTTGTTGTTGAATATCTGATTGTTTTCTGTTTTTTTAGTAGTTGTATTGTGACGTTCACTACGATTGTCCTTGTCGATTCTATGCACTTTGGCCAGCTGTAAAGTTTTTGCTATAAAGTTGGTAAGGTATGTTATGGTGCATTTCCAAAGCTCAAAATGCTCTGTTCCACCCTGTGATGTCATGGAGAGTTAGTTTTCAAGTTAACAGCTCTTTTCACCTTTGGTTCAGTAGAGATAATCATTAAGTAGACGTAATCACAGAGCTAAAATTATCTAAGGGCCCGGTCAAGCAGAAGTTTACAGCAAGGCCAAAAATTCAAGTTAATGCATCTGATATAAAAAAGTATTCAACAGATACATATGTACTCTAGTTTATGAAACTGTTTATCTTTTTTCTGTACCAGTTTTGGTTCTAAAGTTACAGACGTTTTAAACAGACCATGTATGAAACATGGAACAAAAATTATTTCCCAAATTTCAAAGACCTGCAAATCATGTAAATAAATGGATGTATTTCATCATATCTTGTGTTATTCCATCTTTGAACTGTTGATGAAGGTACATGATTTTTCAAAAACAAATGTATTTAAAATGATAAAAATTTGCTTGGAAGGACTGACATATTTTATAGAAATAGTTTAATATTAAAGTATTCGGAAGAAAAAAGTTGACAAATTATGTAAAATCATGCACCTTCTACTTGCTTGCACAATTTTCCCTCCATTACTTTTCCCTCCGTTACCATGACTTTTCTTAATAAAAAATCTCATTACTCAAAAAGTAAGAGGTTTTTCAACCTAATCTTGTACCATATGGTAGAAAACTATATGAAGCAAATATTCAAACCAGTTTGTTAAGGATATGTAAGTGAGAACCGCTAGTTATCACTGTTTTGTATTTATTGCCCAAAAAGTGCTGCATATTTCATTCCCTCCGTTACCGACATGAGCTTTAAAATTTTTTGTCAACAACTTGAAAGAATATCACAGGTTTAACTTTACCCTGTTGGAGTGTAACTCTTTCCTACATTCTGATACTTTACTTATTTCAATAGTCCCTCTAGTTTCTGAATAAGAGATATTTGAATGTAAAAAATCTGCCCGTTTCCCTCCGTTACTGCTTGACCGGTCCCCTAAATGATTCTCGTAAAGGTGTATGGAGTTTAAAAACACATTGGAGCCTTTTCTGTATTACCACATGACATCACAAGGTGGAACAAAATGTTTTTAGTTTGAGACAAGAACTCAGCCTAAATATACAGTGTTAAACATGTGCGAATGAAACTACAGGAATGTTATCTGATTGAAAAACCAACACCGTAAGATCATCATCAGCACTCAGGTCTGCAGATGATCTAGATAGTGTATCTCCGCTCCAGAGACGTGCTGAGTCCACAGGTCGTGTTCAGCGCAGGCATGTTTCCACTGCTCCACTTTAAGTACAAGAGCCCCATGACCTTATGTTTACTGACCTGACCCCTGCACTGCTGTTTCCACTCCCTGATTAGAGACGGCACAGTCAGTCGGATGAGACGTTTCTGTGAATGAGTAATGACTTCTGACCTGGGACATGATTAAAGGTTCACTGTGTAATTTTTCTGCTGGAACGTCCGTCAAACGCTTTTCTCCAGATGTTATTGCTTCGTCTGGAATGTTTCACAGTATGGTATTTAACATTTCTATCTCCATGGAGACCAAACCAGACCAAGTTACAGGTCAGATCTGTGGAGAGGCGACCCCGCTCACAGTCAGAATGCTGTTTTTGATGCATTTTTGAGCTATAAATATGTAATTGTTTCACCTGGAAAGTTTCACAGTGTGGCATTAAACCTTTCTGTCTATCTTCATGACCAAACCAGACCAAGTTACAGGTCAGATCTGTGGAGAGGCGACCCCGCTCACAGTCAGAATGCTGTTTTTGATGCATTTTTTGAGCTATAAATATGTAATTGTTTCACCTGGAATTTCACAGTGTGGCATTAAACCTTTCTGTCTATCTTCATGACCAAACCAGACCAAGTTACAGGTCAGATCTGTGGAGAAGCGACCCGCTCACAGTCAGAATGCTGTTTTTGATGCATTTTTGAGCTATAAATATGTAATTGTTTCACCTGGAATGTTTCACAGTGTGGCATTAAACCTTTCTGTCTATCTTCATGACCAAACCAGACCAAGTTACAGGTCAGATCTGTGGAGAGGCGACCCCGCTCACAGTCAGAATGCTGTTTTTGATGCATTTTTGAGCTATAAATATGTAATTGTTTCACCTGGAAAGTTTCACAGTGTGGCATTAAACCTTTCTGTCTATCTTCATGACCAAACCAGACCAAGTTACAGGTCAGATCTGTGGAGAGGCGACCCCGCTCACAGTCAGAATGCTGTTTTTGATGCATTTTTGAGCTATAAATATGTAATTGTTTCACCTGGAAAGTTTCACAGTGTGGCATTAAACCTTTCTGTCTATCTTCATGACCAAACCAGACCAAGTTACAGGTCAGATCTGTGGAGAGGCGACCCCGCTCACAGTCAGAATGCTGTTTTTGATGCATTTTTGAGCTATAAATATGTAATTGTTTCACCTGGAAAGTTTCACAGTGTGGCATTAAACCTTTCTGTCTATCTTCATGACCAAACCAGACCAAGTTACAGGTCAGATCTGTGGAGAGGCGACCCCGCTCACAGTCAGAATGTTGTTTTCGATGCATTTTTGAGATATAAAACCACTTCTAATTGAATAAATGTAAGGTTAGAGCTGTTTAATATCATACTATGGAACATTTCCAGGCAGAGCAATGACATCTCCATAGAAACAAGCAGGTGATGGGCCCCAAACCAAAAAGTTACACAGTGCAGCACATGACGCATCTATATTTATGTATGTAGTTATTCCAGGAAGATTGTTTTTTTTTCCATTGTCTATTCAAAGATTCCAAGTAAGATTCTCCCGTGACATTTATGGAAAACATTAATTGTGATTCCAGCTTTGTGTGAGGGCGTGTGTGGAAATGAAGTGTTCTCATAATGTAAGGGTGGGTTCTGGTACTTTCCCTGTCAAAGTTGAGCTTAAAGGGCTCATTTTACGTTATTTCCTGATCTGTTATAATGTTGTTTCCTTATCACAAACAGACTTGGAGTTGTGTTTTGTTTCATTCACAATGTAATGTTTTGTATTACTTGTAATGCTTTGTATTATTTCTAGATGAGACCTGCCCCTGCGTGTCTCTATTCAGATGATGTTGCTTTGCCCATAATGTTCTACACTATGAAATTTAACTTGAAGTAGATGACACTTCCAGACCAAGTTACAGGTCAAATCACGTTCTTAGAGCAAGAATTTATTGCGTATATCTTCATGAATTCAAGCAAGTGTCAAAAACTCTAACAGAAAAGTTACATGTTGTATTTTTAAGGTAGGCCCATAGTAGCCATTTGTAATGACAATAAGTTCACTGCAGTTAACTCACTCTCCATTGGCACTCTAAAGGTCTTATATTATGCAAAATGGACTCGTGTGAGGGTTAAGCCATGTTAGAATGTCTTATGTTTAGAAAATTTGTTTTGTTTGCTAGTTAAATAGAAACTTTGTGTTTTCTAATAAGACAAATTTGTAAAAAGCTGAATAGCTCATTTACCTGACATGGCAGTAGCACTTCTGCCTTCGTCAGTGACCACACCTATCGAAAAGAAAAACTAAAATCTACAATATGTGACCACTGCAAAAGAGAAAACCATGTCATGACTGGGACAGAACTAAAATAGTAGGAACAGAGGAGCACGAATCCAAAAGATGGATACAAGAGGCTTTTAAAATCAGAAAGCAGGACGCATGGACCATCAACAGAGACAAGGGGGCGTTTACATCGGCGCACACATGGGGCTCGCTTCTCCAGAAACCACCACGCCTGAACAACAGCTGATCAGAGACAAAACACAGCAGTGACACCTCTGACGAAGGTGACGAGTGCTGCCGCCCAAACGTGTCAGATAAATAAGATACTTTGCTTTTTACAAAGTTGTCTTATTAGAAGAAAACACAAAGTTTCTATGTTAGAATGCCGTTACTTAATTTAGTTTCAGTCATTGTTTGACTAACTCTTTATGATTAGTTTGTCTACATCTCCAAAGCTCAAAATACTCTGTCATGAAGTGGTAGTTTACAAGTTAACAACTCCTTTTACCTTTAGTTCTGCAGAGATGGGAAATTCCAGAACTGAAATCATCCAAGTGTTTCTAATGAAGGTGTATGGAGTTTAAAAACACAGTGGAGCTCTTCCTGTATCACAACATGACATCACACACTGGAACAGAACACAACTGCAGGTCTGTTTGTGATGAGGAAACGTTATATCATAAATCTGAAAATAGCTCAATATTGGCCCTTTAACCTCAATGGCCGCCACACCCTTCTCCAGACTGACAGCATAAACTAATATAAAGTGACAAAAAAACGCTCAATTTATTTCCAGAATTTCATATTTGATCTAATTCTGTATTTCAAATGATATGAAATAAGCAATATACGTGTAGTTTTTTATGTAGGCTACACTTTACACTAAATCTATAACTGCATTTACAAGAAGATAAAGAGCTGTGTGCAGAAACAGTCAAAGACAGGAAGCAGCATGTGGCCTGGTTTGAAATGCCGCTGGTTAGATTGGTTAGAACTGCAGCTATGTGAGAAACAGGGCAGGAAGTGAGAGCAGGTGAGGCCGCGCACAGTCGGGTAGCAAATGTTTATTTACAGTTTCACAAAGCGCTCGAGATACAAACAAAAAAAACAAAAAAAAAAACAAGATGGCGGCGGTGCATGTCCTTAAACTTTACACAAACACAGAACCTGCAGGCAGACACAAGTAAGACAGGAGATGTTCGGTACACAGTGTCATTGTACTGTTCGTATCAGGTGCCTACATCGTACCTTAAAGCTAAACAAACCTTGTCTTATTTAAAGGGCTCATGTTACGCTATTGTGTCTTGTTCTGGGTTCCCAATCTTTTTCACTGACAAACTTTTCCATGACTTTTTCATGACCTAAAGTGAATTTTCCATGACTTTACAGCACCTACATGTATAAAATTGATCAGATTTTTAGGGCTAAATATGAAATGTTAACCCTTTCCACTCATCTTATGGTTTGGTACTATAGTTTTTTAACATTCAAAATCCTGTCAGTGCATTTATTTATTGTCGTCTCTTTTAAACAAAAGGCGCAGACGTTCGGAAATAATCATAATAGTCTAATGCAGGGGTGTCCAAACTTTTTTCATCAAGGGCCACATATCTAAACACAGATGGAGCAGAGGGCAGATTTAGGGCCATAGACTGGTGCTTAATACAGTGAATAATTGAAATATGTGCAAACAGGTCAGAATGATCCATCAGTCTTTATTCATGCTAAGATCTTTAAAACCACACACTAATTATTAAATATTAGCTTTATCAAATTAGATTAAAAAAAAAATGCAGTAAAAAGTAAATTTCTCATTGATGCCATATAATTTGGGCCAATTTACCTGCAAGCCTGAGGGCCAATAAAAATTTGTCTGAGGGCCGCATTTGGCTCACGGGCCATAGTTTGGACATGCCTGGTCTAATGATTTAACAAGAACGCTCTAGTTGCGAGAAAAATACATGAAAATTCCATGACTTTTTCCAAAACTTTTGTTGAATGTACAAAATTCCATGACTTTTCCAGACTTGGAAAATGGAAAATGACATTTTCAATTTCTTCATGTGGCCTCTGTGTCCAAATAAGCATTTTATTGTCTGATAATCAGGAAGTGTATTTGTAGTTAGATTTGCCGTGTGGTCTCAGAGGTGTGAAAAGTCTTTATAACCTCATTGCTGTGAATAACTATTTGCTAAGAATTAAAGTTAGTGTGGACACAGCATCATTCATGCTTGGCAAGGGCTGACAAATATTTCTTCCAAATTCATATTAAAAAGCCAAATCATACATAAGTTATTAAAAAGACAAAATGTTAAACTAGGGATGGGATAAGATCTTGTACCACAAGATCTAGCAAGATGAAATTGCCACAAGATCGTGCACACATGTGGAAAATGATCTTGTGAGATTTTTTTCCCCCTCATATTTGTACGTTTGCCTTAGATAAAAAGGGTTAACTTTGCAGAGTATTTCCTCTTGAGAAGCAATTCCAAAAAGCAGCGCTACAATGACAACAAATCTACAAAATGGTGAACTGAAAAGCACAGCTCATGTATTAAAAATTATATTAAAATTTCATTCTTGTGGACTGACCCTGCGTTCGATTATCCTTCCGAATCGGTTTTCCGAGGAAGTCGCCTAGTGACACGCGTGACACGACTTTTCCTGGGACGGTGCAACTCAGAACTCATGGCAGAAAAAGCAGACAGAGCAAGGATTCCAAGTCAGAAGTCGACATGGCTACATCCACTGTGACATGTAAATATGAACTGTTTTCATTGTGTTTGGACACTTTGGTGGTTTAAATGACAATTTCATTCACTTTTATTACTGCAATATTTTACTGCGTCCATTTCTCCCTGTGGGTTTGGTAGTCGGTGTTGTGGTGAGGTTAATATTGAACAAGTTGTTTTAACAGGCATTAACGTCCCTAAGGTTGTAACGGAAGAGAAATCGTAACATAAAATGAAGTGCAAATTTCATAAACTAAATTAAAGTGGCAGCGTTTTCATAAAACGAGGGAACAGTCAATCATAATCCACGTAGTCCGACATAAAACACGCTTCAAGCTTGGACGCGACATCAAATCTGACGTCCAATGGGAGTCGGAAGATGATCGAACGCAGGGTTAATCTCCTGTCTTCTCGATTTGTAGAAATTGTGTCCCTAAAGTGAACACATGCTGGTTAATATTACTGTTTTGGAAATACTGCCCACACCTAAATCATATTACGACAATATAAAATGTTTGCAAAAAGGAAGACTTTTATTTTTAATACAAACCACCCAGAGGAAATCACGCTACTTTTCTAATAATACAAAGAACTACAAATATTTACAAATATTCTTCATGGAGTCTGTACATTGCAATTTTTTTTTCCTTTTTACAATTTTCATAATCGTCCCACAATAAAAGAAATAAAGTCTTGAACATTTTTTCACCAGTTCACTCACAACATTGCCAGACTTTTTAAAATATACATAGGTAGAATATGCTGGTACGCCTTCTTCTCAATGAACATTTGCGGAAATTATTAAACATAAGGCCACAAATCAGACAAACCGGACAGTTATTGCAAGTGAAATGGATAATATTTAACATGAAAAAATTACCAACGAGACAATTCACAAAACGGTTACAAGACGGAATTTAAAAACAGCAGTTACAGAGATACGTTTCACCAAAAGACAAATCTGCGCAAGTTAGACTGAAAATGATGGAAATTATTCTGTTTCGACAATAACATTTTTTGGCAACATAGAAGTGGTTCCCGATTATGAACGACATAATCACAGAAAACAAGGACGCATTTGTTGTCGTAAAGATGCACTGTGGAACATTTCTAGTGGGTCTGTCAACAGAAAAGTCGCTCTAAAGTACTCGAAAGTTGATGGAGCGAATCCCGCTTTCAACATAAACATCGTAGTAGTGGTAGAGGTTGGTGGCGGCAATCCAGCTCCCTCAGACCAATGCTGTTGTTGTGTCCTTGGGCAAGACACTTAACTCACCTCCGCCCAATGTAAGTCTTTGCATTTAATTGCTTTTTGATCGCAATTTTGATTTGTGTGTCAAACGATCTCCAAACTCATAATAGAGTTGAAATACTTTATGTTCAAATTTATTTTAGAATATTTTTTTACATAAATAAGTATATTTATTTTGTTTTTTAAATGTAGAGATTGTAGAACCGCTGGATAAATCATGTCCGCACAGAGTGTTTGAAGTCCCGTCTTAAAATCGACTTTTACTCTCTGGATTTTGTTGTGTGGTCCTCTGTGTCTTTATTTATTTTATTGATTTTTAATATATTTTAATTTATTTATTGCTATTCTATGGTTTTGCTTTTATTTTAGGACTAGTATGATTAAATCTGAGTGTTTATTTTATCATTATATTATTATTAGTTTGTATTTCTTCAGCACTTCGGAAACTGTGAAAGTGGATTATTAAGTATATATATTTTTTCCCATTTTATGTTTTATACATCGCAAAACTGCTCTAAGTTAGATATTTGTAGTCTTTTTTTTAACATTTTGAAACTCCGGCGTAAATTATCAATAACAAAGTGCTTTTTTGAGAGAGAAATGCTGAATAAATGCATTGTGTAACTAAAATATTGACCAAAATAATCGTGATAATTTTTTTCCAGGATCGAGCAGCCCTACCCCAATGTGCGTGAATGTGTGACGAGTTCCATGTGACCATTTACCATCGGTTTGTCCGGAATGTTCCACAGTATGACATTAAACCACAGTACGACATTAAACTTAAACTCCATGGAGACAAGCAGAGGCCAATTTAAAAAGGTCAGGTCTATGGAGAGGCGACCCCGCTCACGCAAAGAATGCATGAGTATCTGAGCAATAGAGATGCTTGTAACTGAATAAATGCCATACTGTGGGACATTTTAGGGAAACCGATGACAGTCCATGGAGACAGGCATGTAAGGAACACACCAGAAAAGTTACAGAGCGCATCCAAATTTAAAAACACGATCGAATAAGACCAAATCGAAGCATTTAGTTCCTAGCTTTTAACTCCCCATTATATAACTTCCTTCATTCATTAGGCTTTGTAGGGCATCAATATATACACATAACCACTTAACTTCCTTTTTTTTTAGGCCGAACAAAGCACAAAATGGTCCCTTCATTTAACAGCTTACATAAACTAGCATCTATGTTTATCCGACTGCCCATTTCTACCCCGATAGAATCTCTGGTCAGCGCTAACGTGCAAAAATCAAAGCCTTTGGGACCAACCACAACGAAAAAGGACACGGAGCAGCTTTATCCCAGCAGCGAGGGTCTGTCCATGGGGTAAAGAGCTGAAAAAAACTTTCGGTAGACAAAGTGGAAGGCTCTCGTCAAGGCATTTAAGTCACCTTGCCAAATTAAAAGGTTATTGCTTATGTTGTTGACGTGCTACGGAAATAAAAGTTGTCCAGAATTTTCGCGAAAACAAAAAAAATGGTCCATCCGAGAAAGTTCGTTTTTGTTGAGAATGAAGAAAAAAAGTTCGAACCAGTGTCTTTAAATTCCATCGATGACAGAACGCTGAGGAAATATTGCTGGAAGAATTGGTCTGGTGATTGAATGTCACTTTGGGTCGGAGTCTACCGAGACGGCGGCCGGCTGGGGGGAGCGGACGGGAGCCTAGTGCTGGGAGATTTGCGTGGCTTGTCCGTTTTGCAGGTTGCCGTTGTTGTGCGCGTGTTCCTCCTCGTCTTCATCGTCCTCTTCCTCGCTGACCAGGAACTCCTCCGGGGGCCATCGCAGCTCGCCGCTCTCCACCTCGCCCTCTGTCGGCTCCACCACGATGGAGGGCAGCCGGTCCTTCAGCTTACAGCAGCGGTCGAAGTCTGACGGGTCCGGGAAGATCTGTGGACAGAAGACGACAGATGGTGGTTAAGACTCTAGTGATAAAGTGATGAAGGACGTGGGTGAACAATAAGCACCAGCAGTTGTGACAAAACCAGCGATTTTTGTTTCGATCCGATGCCAAATAATTATTTTGGAAATTCCTTATCAATCCAATATTGACAACAAGAGCAGGGTATCACTAAGAAGTTGCCGATACGATACATTTCGATACAGTGCACTTTTGATTCGATACGGTTCAATAAAAATAAAGGCTAAATCATGGCTGTGACGCTAAAAGTCTTTGTTAAGCCACTTCTTGTGCAAAGTTCATATGAAGCACAAACATTTTAATCCTCAAGAGTGAAAATATCAAATGTGTTGCATAAACAAGTTTTTTTTTTTCTGAACAAGCAACAAAACTGTAGCCTGATTCAACAGCTGGTTTCACTTTGTCACTTTCTAACCTCGCAGCATTAGGATTCGTTCGCTCAATGGTAGGCGGGTACTTTTAATTTAACCAATCTGTAATGTCCAAATAATTGCCGGCTTCACAGCTCTTTGGTGATTGGCCAGTGCGCGGTCTATAACTTCCGGGGTTCTTGCAAACCGTCTAGTGTATTCTGATTCCTGACCTAGTCACTGGAGAGAAATGAAATTGAGTGGAGGCATTAGGTGGCACCAGCCTGCCTAACAAAACTGTAGCGCTGTAACAAAATAATTCAGTAAAATATTCCAAAAAATATTCTTGCCGATATATTGTATTTATTGTGATGTATCAATATGACGCCCAGGTCTTTCTGTGTGGAATTTCCATGTTCTCTCTGTATCTGTAGGTTTCCTCTGGACACACTGGTTCATCTCATCAACGCAAAAAAAGAACAGGTCAAATCCTCCAGCTAAGGTAGTCCTGACCAAGACTAGCTCAAGATTTTATTCATTCAAAATTTACCAGGTAAGTCAATTAAGAACACCTTCTCATTTGTGATGATGACCTGGTCAAGAGGAAGAATAAAATGGTACAAACAGAAAACACTCACACATCAACCCTAACATGTAACAGTGAACAGAGAAATGAGACAGAGAAACCTTTGCAGATTAAAGATATAAAGGTGTTAAAAGCATCTGCAATGATCCTGTAAAATACTGTAGATGGGGTTTTTAAAAGTTGACAGAGGAAAAAAACGAACAAAGTTTTAAAGATCTGGAGATGGGCCCCTGTCCCTGAATGCAGCATCGAAGTATTGTGTGAGCGACAGCTGGATTTAACCAGTCACAGTGAAGTGAAGTTTCAGATTGCTCATTAAAGGTTCTATACTACACAAAATTGGCTCTTGTGGGCTTTAACTCATGTTAGAAACAACATTATAACTCAGATGAGACAATAACACAATACGCCCTTTAACCTCATTATGTGTACATGAAATGTTATAAATAAAAATGATGAACTGGCTCCAATTAAGTCGAGTTGTTATTATTTATTTACTCAGCCCGCCCGCAGCACTAATGTTGTACTGAGATGCACTGTAAAACCACTCTGCACATCCGGTCGTCATCTCTTAATGACCTGAGCCATACCAGTCGAACGGAAAATGGAAAATTGGTTTATGTAAGCGGGCACTTGACCCCCCCGAGGTCAGAGGTCGTGGGCAGTGCGTCTTCGTGTGACGGGCTCGGTCCTGTCCGAAGCGGGAGCCTCCTCTCCCGGCGTGGATGAGAGCGCTCCTCCGCATCTGTTCTCATAAAGCTCCCAAACAAACAGCCTGTGCACCGTCCAAGAACACCATTTGTCCTGAGTATTTTTAGACCTGAATATTTCATTCCAAGACATGGAGGGGCGGAGGGGGCAGTGTGGCTGTCTGGGCACCGCGCCGACTGGAGGAGAGAGGGAAGAAGAGGGAAGAAGACCGAGGAGGAGAAGAGAGAGAAAAGGAGAGTGAAAGGGGAGAGAGAAAAGAAAGAAATCGAGAGACACAAATCAAGAGAAAAGGAGAGTGAGAGAGGAGCGAGAAAGACCAGAAGAGTGAAAAAGAAAAGGAGATTGAAAGGAGAGAGTGTGAGGGCAAAAGAAAGAAAAGAAAAGGAGAGAGGAGAGAGAAGAGTGAGAAAAAAAAGTGAAAGAGAGAAGAGGAGAGAGAAAAGGAGAGTGAGCGAGGAGAGAGCAAAAGAAAAAAAGACTGAAAGAGGAGAGAAAAGGAGACAGAGGAGGAGAGAGAAGAGGAGTGAAAGAGGAGGGAGAGTAGAGTGAAAGAAAGAAAAGGAGTGAAAGAGAAAAGGAGAGGAGAGTGAAAGAGAAAAGGAGAGTGAAAAAAGGACTGAGGGAGGAGAGAAAAAGAAAAAAGGAGAGTAAGGAGAAAAGAGGAGAGTAAAAGGAGATAAAGAGAAAAGAGTGAGAAACAGTGAAAGAGGAGAGAGAAAGAAGGAGAGGAGTGAGAAAAGGACAGTGAAAGAGAAAAGGAGAGTGAAAGTGGGTGAGAAAGGAGAGAGAAAGAATTAACAGGAGAGTGAAAGAGAAAAGGAGAGTAAAAGGAGAGAGTGAGATACAAAGAGAAGGAAAGAACGGGAGAGAAAGATAAAATAGAAAAATGTGGATAAAATAAAACAAATAAAGCGAGGGGGGAGAAGAGAGAATCAAGCTGGAGAAGAGAAAGGCGGGAGATGTGGAAGAAAGAGAAAGCGACGGAGGAAGGAGAGGGAGGAGATGGAGAAGATCCAGCTGTGTCCACACGGATTCCTCCAGGAGATGGATGAGGCCGAGGAACGCACAAAAGCAGCTAAAAATACTCTGTGAATGTGGACGCTCGTCTGATAAAACAACTATGCAGCTTTTATACATGGACTCGCATACCTCCCTGAGAGCATTTCAGAACATGTTTGCAGAGGATTGAGGGCTTTTACCCCCCTCATTCAAGAGACACTGTGTTTTGTTGTCAACTTGTTAATCGCCACGGCAACGGCTCCAAGTTTCCCATCATTCTGAAAACCATGATAGGGCTGCATGTTTTGGACGTCGGGTGTTTTTAATGGAGAGCCAATCCTCAGTCGGGAAAAGCATGTGGTTTGGGGCAGAGTTCAGAGTTTGGAGAAAGAAATGTGACTTTTTCTGTGTTAAAAATATATAAACTCTGCATTGTTCATGTTCAGGAAATAAATATGTTTAATAGTCTTTTCAGCACAAATGAAAAAAACTAAAAGGGGCAGGTGGAAATCTGCTCTACAGTTTTCAACCCGGAAGTCAGCGGGACCAGTTTCTTTTATTATCAGGGTTCCCACTGACATGGAAATCCTAGAAAAGTCATGGAAATTGAATATCTAGTTTTCCAGGCCTGGAAAAAGTCATGGAATTTTGTAAATCCAATGAAAGTTTGGGAAAAAGTCATGGAATTTTAGTATCCCTTTCATGTAACTACAGCATTCTGTTAATCATAATAGCCTCACGATAACTTATTTCTGAACGTCTGCACCTTTTGCATAAGAGAGATGAGAGTAAATGCACTGACAATATTTTGAATGTTAAAATATAAAACCAAACCATAAAGTTGAGTGGAAAGAGTTCACATTTCATATTTAGGCCTAAAAGTCTGATCAATTCTACACATGTAGGTGCTGTAAAGTCATGGAAAATTCACTTCAGGTCATGAAAAAAAAAGAGTAATGGAAAAGTTTTGAAATTTTATTAGTGGGAAAAAAGTGGGAACCCTGTATAATGTTGTTTTAGATCAAAATTATGATGTAAAATGTCTAAAAATATAACGCAATGAACCACTGATGTCAAAGAACAGAACTATTTCAATGAGCAGTTCACTTAATGGAGAATTCCACAGCCAATCCTCTGTCTGTAAAAGACTTTGGAGGAAGACATTTTATTGTTTTGTGTTAAATAGCAAAGATTTCAAGTCTATTTTGTGTTCAGGAAATTAATATTGATTGTTTTAAACCAATTTTGGCACAAATTAAAGAAAAAAAAAAGGTGCTTGGTAGTGTGATCTGCAGCTATCCCATTGAAAGCGCCAACAGCTCGTGGTGCTTTGTTGTGATGACATTTACGGCGATGGTGGCTCCCCATTAGGTTCAACTATGTTTCATATGGACGTAAGCTGACCATTTTCTTATCAACTCAGTTTAGATTTGCAAGTGCAATTTAAAAAAGGTCCAAAATATAATGTAGATCCAAGGCATTAGGTTATAACTATAGAGCAGACACAAGCTCTAGTAAGTGTTCTTTAAAGAGATCATGTTATATATCATATATTTCCTCGTCAAAAACAGACCTGGTGTGTTTCATTCTCAAATGTTTAACACACGAATCCTGCATATTTAGGCTGAGTTCCTCTCTCAAACAAAACAATCCACCACCTTGTGATTAAACTCTGAACACTTTCACTTTTGACCAGGGGTCACCAAGCTTTTTTCTCTGGGGGCCACATTATCGCTCCTGACTGATGGAGGCCGGGGTCGGGTCGGCCGTATAACAAATGTACGACCCTGACGACACATATTATATTCTTTGAAGACCGCCACACATTTACATATTAGACAAACTGCATGGACCTTACATTGAACAAAGAAAATAATCGATCTTCCACTGTTCTTTGAAAACTCGGCACTCGCTGTCAAGTTTTAGTACTTTAACACGAGCCATTTAGCTGTTCGTAACTGCACTACAGAACTCCGAATGAGCGTTGACTATCACCGTTTGATCTCGAGCCTGTCAAAATTCGGCAGCAAATGTAAATGCATCCTATTTAATTATAAATACTTTATATAAATATCATTTTTTAATTGAAAAACAACTAATTACAAGATGCAGACGTGTTATTATTTGCCAAAAAGTCATTAATAGACCATGACATCTTTTAAGGATTGCCTCGTAGGGCCAGTTCAAATGGTGAGGGGCAGAGGGGCTGGTCAAAGGGCTGTGGAGGGTTGGAGTCGGACCACAGGCCTTAGTTTGATGACCCCCTGATTTGGATCATTTCAGCCCTGGAACTTCCAATCTCTACCGAATTCAAGATAGATAAAAAAGGTAGCTATGAACTTGATGACATCACAAGGTGGAATAGAGCATTTTGAGCTGTGCACTGCTGGCTGGAGGAGAGAGAGAGAACGAGAGAGGGAATGAGAGAACGAGAGAGAAAACTAGAGGGAATGAGAGAGAGAACGAGAGAGAAAAAAGGAGAGAGACAGAGAAAGAAAGAAAAGGAGACTGAAGAAAAGGTGAGTGAGTGAAAGTGAGTGAGAGAGAAAGAAAGAAGAGATGTTGATGTAGACAGACTGACAATGTGTGAATGAAACTAAACTCCAGGTTTGTTTTGGACGAGGTAACATTATAACTTCTCTAAAAGCTCTCAAAAGTCAATTTTGTGTAATATAGGACCTTGAACAAACTTGAAACTCAATATTTTGTCATTTTTAGAGAACATAACTTGCAACAGCTCAAATTCTATTACAATCCTATGTCCGTCCTCTGTAGGGCACACGGACACGCCGTTGCGCCCTTGCTCCTGGTGCCCTGACATGTCACAGCCGGTCTGACTTCCACCCTTCACACCTCGCACCTCGCACCTCGCCCTGCACAGTGAGGGCTATTTCAGGAGCCTTCAGAGTGGGCTGGCGAGCGTGTCAGCAGCCACTGGAGATTACTACAGTATGGATACAGCCACTTCCTTATCCTCTGCACGGGCCCAGTCATTTCAATAATCTGCAGTGGATACAGCTGGAAGTGGGCTGAGGGGCTGACGGTAAACAGGAGCGGATGGCGTTAGTCATGCTAGGTTGAAATGCTATAAGGAAGGAAGCTGGCTTTGTGGAGGTTAAATTGGATTTCCATTTGATTTTCATGCATGCGATGAGTAGTTTAAGGGTGGTATTGTGTTGCTCTTATTATGGGTCTTGCTCTGGAAAACTTATTATAAAACAGAATGATGTCGATTCTGCATGGTCTACAAATATCAACATTTATTTGCTGCATCATTAAAATGAAACTGATAGATTTGGAGCCGTTTATAGGTCTGCAGACCTATAAAAGGAATCCAAACTATTTCTAAATAAATTACTATTTTTTTTTAATTTACTGTGACAATAAACAATCACAGGCTCTATTCATGCTTGCGTGAAACATGCGATGACAACTTCCGATGTAGTTTCCGACACTGGGCTCGCCGACCGACTGTGATAAAACCCAATGAAGTAAATGATCAGCGATAAAATGAAGAATAACCGAAATATTGTGACATTGTATCGTCAAAGTTCTCAATAATATCGTGGATCCTCAAAATATATATTGAATTACAAGTCTCTTTGCTTAAATTAAGAGTTATGGTGCAGCAATAGCTAAAAAAAAAAAAAAGACTGAGGGAACTACATCGACCATGATCCTTTGCTCCATTTCAGTGCAGACTACAAGGAGAAATAAGTTATAAGCACATTCAAATCTTAGTTCTTTGGATTAAGTCTTGTCAAGGCATTTTAAGAGGAAAAAGTAGCATATTAACCGTTTTGTTTAGCCTCTACAAAATATCGGAATAAATATACCATGAAATTTCAATATTGTTGTTACATCCCTAATTGTGAACCTCACCATCATATCGTGAGCTTTCCCGGGATATCGCAATAAATATCGTACTGTGAGGTTCATACCGTGACTATATCGTATCGTGAGACTTGCATATTGTTACATTCCTACTGTATATGTATGTGCCGTTTGGAAACATCTTGAATTTGGTGCCTCGTCTGTAATTCACAGTGCACTCGGAGTTGTGCGTCAGAGTGGAAATTATGAAAACTGAGGTATGGTTGGAATTGTTGATTAGCCAAACGTAACGGAACACTACAATGACATGTAGATGAAGAAAACAGACATTTCCTCATTTTTCCTAGATTGTCAGACTTCCTACTGCAAACGGAGCCTGAAGGAAGTCGTCATCGCGTGTTTCCAAATGTCTTCCCAGTTTGTGACGTAAGCATGAATAGTAGTAGAATATTAGGCGCAGATGCAAACATTTCCGTGTCAGACTGTAGCTGTTCCGAGCTGTTTTAATCAGTTGTCCATGTAGTAATTGTGGAGCAGCCAATCACAGCCCTTGCATTTGGAGGACCTTCGGCAAACACCGCAAGCTTTCTGATTGGCTTTCATGTGCGTCAGGGAGTGGTGCAGCACTTCCGCATAGATTTGGTGGAGAAGTATAAAACGCACGGCCTTAACACGTCACTCCTTGAAGGATTTACAGAAGCTGAAGCAAAAGATTATAGCTTATACTCATAGCTATTGTAATGAAGACTCTTTTCAACACAATTACAAACCCACTGGACATGATTTCAAACTTGCTTCTGTTATAATTTGGTGTTTTCAGAATGAGATTCATTTGAGTTTCTGGTTTGCATTGCCAGTTGCCATGCTCAAGTCCAGTATGTTTAAACCTAAAACGCCTCTCTGATCTGAATGGTCACTACCCAAACCCCCAGCGTCTGCAGCCAATCATGAATCTGTTCTAGTGCAGCCTCTGCATCTCAGGGAGGGAATTCTGGAGGTTCTGAGCCTTCACATAAACTGAAAATGTGACAAACTTGGATGTGTCTATCGGCAGGTCACGGCTCTGGCAACACAATATATAGAGTTCAGATTGCAGAACCTTTTTAATAATAATGATGATAATAATAATGGATATAGCGTTTTTTGGACACTCAAAGACACTTTACAGTTTATTATTCCTTCACTCCACACTCGGTGGTTGGAGGAGACGATGGTGCAGATTGGCAGTGTATCTTACCACCACCAACACCACATTTATACTAACAAAAACAGAAAGAGTGCAGGCTACAGTTTCACTAATTGAGACAATTTAGGGCTCTTTTACACGAGTTGTGTTGTGCAAGCTAAACCAGAGGAAGGCCTCATCAGACACATGGCCGTACATGTGTGTCCAGAATAGCTCCTGAAGTGACAGTAAAACAAAGGCATGGAAAGAACTTGTCATCAGCACCTGATGGACACCGCTATTAATGCACACCTGCATCTGGGCCTCAGAGCAGAGATCCACAGGCTGTCCGCAACAAGACCTTATGTAATGTTTATTTACTATCAACCAGAGACAACAGTTGGGTGATGATCTGCAAATCCAAGTCACAATTTATTACAGAAAAAAAAAAAAAAAACATGTGTATGGGAACTGTCGGACATCCTTTAGTAAAATAAATATGGCCATGCATTTACCTAGCGATACATCAAGAGACACTGATAAAAATACATAAATATTGTGATACATTTTTTAGTTTCACTTGATTATTTCACCATTTTCATCTGCTACATGTGGTAGTCCACGGTGGAGAGACTAGTTTGACATCGTTGCTAAGAGAATAAACTTCCACACACACACTAATATTTTCTTGGACGCTTCTTACCCCATGCAGTTGAATACCTCTCTTAATGCAAATCAAACTGCAGTATTACATGCAGTGAGAATCGGAGTATGTATCAGCTTCTCCTGATGTGTTATTGGGATCTGGAAACTGTTTGACCTCGCTGCATTATGATTCGTTTGCTCGACGGTAGGTGGGTACTGTTTTTATTTAACCAATCGCTGCTATTTAGTCGTAATGTATATAATACGCCAAATCCCGTAGGAAATAGGGCAATAACGTCTTTCCCCTTGATAAAATTCAAACATTCTCTTCGTTTAGGCTTTAAATCCTCGATCTCAGGAATAGTTGCCAACACAGAATGTCTGTCTTCATCTACATCCATCTCGACCGCTTTGTTTAGTGTTGTGCTGTACCACAAAAGGGACCCAGACAGGTACTTGAGTTTGACGTCATGGCTTCACAGCTCTTCGCTGATTGGGGTTCTTGCAAACCGTCTAGTGTATTCCGATTCCTGAGCTACTCGCTGGAAGAAAATGAAATTGGGCGGAGGCACCAGGTAGCGGCAGCCTGTCTAGGACACCACTACACCTCGATCGTAATTCTTTGATGGAAAAATCATTGTACATCGGACCAGGCCTGTGATCCAGGTGTAAGTTTGTGCTTGTACCTGGAGACACTGTCCTTTTGTATGCGTGTGTTTGTGTACCTGGTAGGAGAGCCTGTCTTTGCCGGGGCTCAGCCGGATGTCGTCCATGGGGGTGCTGCTGATCATCACCTCAGTCATGTCTGAGCAGGGCACAAACACTGGGCTGTGGAGGACAAGAGAATAACACTGTCAGAACTATGACACTACAAATCATCCTAATGCACACCCGTGGTCCACACTGCATACCAACAGATCTAAACCAGGACTATTCGAGGTCTAAACCAGCATAAAATGGACTACACAATCAATACAGTAGTTATGAATCGACTGTACAAACGCTGTGAAAACACTATTTGAGTTGGCGCAATTATCGGTTCACAAAGGCCGCATTGATTTAGATAATAGCATGTTCTCTGCAAACAAAATATCCAGTCTTCACAGAAAAATCTTGTTGTGCCCGTCGTCAAACCTCAACAAACAAACTCTGAAACGCAAGAGATTCTTGTATTACTTCAGCAGTTCAGATTTCAGTCTTCTCTCAATTGTTTATACCTCAGGGTTTTTGATAATGTGCACTTTAAACCAAGGAGAATTGGGTTCAAATGCACACTGATAACAATACTGGTATCAAAGAACAACAAATACTGAAAAATTTGATGGATCACATTTCAGTTCCATGATATCAGTTAAGATAATTCCCTGTTTGGGCCTTTAAGTGGATGTAAGATTATTTACAAGCCGACTTAGGCCTGGAACGTCTCAATGTTTGAACTTTTAGGCTACGTTTATTTGATGACGGTCTGAACAGAAGACGGAAAAGTGGCGTTGTATCTTCGCTTTTTATTCCGCGTTTAGACGAGCGTTTTCGGGAGGAAATCTGCGTGCATACGGTGACGCAAAAGTGTGTGGAATTCGATTGGGTATGCATGCCAGGCGGCTCGGTGGTGACGCTAGGTGATGTCTGTGACGTAAACGCGTTCGCGAATTGAGCAGATCTGACCAGTTTTGCGTCACCATATGCATGGAATTAAAAAAAATGAAGACTAAACACCACTTTTGCGTCTTCTGTTCAGACAGTCATCCTATAAACGTAACCTCAAACTGTCCTGACACTGGACCTGGTTCCTCTGCCTGTTGAGATGAGACTTCTGTTAGCATTGTATTTTATTAACCATGGGCTTAAATTGTCCCTTGGAGACAAATGAAGTGATTTTGGATTAAACTTTCAAAAGGATGAAATTGATGCAAACTGTCTGATCGTGTTTTGGCTGCTACTATATGGAAAAAAAAAAAAACAATACAATAAGCTCAAGGTCTGAGTGTTGCATATTGTATTTTCAAAGCTGTTCTGTAGTTAAAAGGATAAGTAACAGATACACAACACTTTTGGATCATTTTTGTCTTACTTTAAAAAGGAAATAAATTCTGTAAATCACATCATTGCACTAGTATCGGCGCACAATTAAAACTAGAGTATCTGTATCTGAACTCTAATATTCCAACGACACAATCAGTCTAAAATACAAATCACCTCAGATTGGCAGGGTTGTTACATTATATTTTTGCCCTATTGTTCCCTGCTGTTTCGGTTCGTGCTACAGAAGGAGCCGTTCTGAAGGTTGTAATGAATACGGCTCTATGGTTGCATAAGCATCGCAGGGCATAGGTGTCATTGTCACTGCTGAAGAGGCACTTATCGGCTGGTTAGCAACTCAGCGGCAATCCAATGAGACAAATCTGACTCTTGTATGTACTGTGACTGACCTATTTTTATATTTTAGCTTTGTGTTGTGTTTGTAGTTAGCACTTTCACCTCATATTAAGATAGGGTGACCGGACATCCCTTTTTACTCAGGAGAGTCTTAGTTTTGAGCCCTGTGTCCCCCTGTCCCAGCAGATTTATTCAAAACCAGTGATTTGCCCCAGTTTTATACAAGAAATGTCCCTATTTTTTGACAGATTTTATCTAAACTAGGTCTAAATCAGGACTAAACTAAGACTAAAACAGGGCAGTCACAATTTTTTTTATTAATCTGGTTCCTGACAACAGTAAATAGGAGCATAAATTGTCATTTATTTAGCCAAAATACAGAAAACTGTTTGCAAATGATCATAAAGCAAAAAAAAATAAAAATAAAAATAATGCAGTGACAGAAGTTCCTCAGATGATGATTTACACGAGAACGCACAATCTTACACGCTCTTTTCACAATTTTATTTGTAGCAACCATCCAAACCCCGGTGTGTCCCAGTTTAGAATTTTGAAAATCTGGTCACCCTACACCAAGAAGGTTCTGGTTTCTTTCTACCTTTCCATTCTACGTGCAGTTTGCTTGTTTACGCCGTGCATGGGTGGGATTTGGGGTGCCCTGGTTAGACTAATTCCTGCAGCAAGGTACTCCTGAGACCCTTACTCAAGATCTTTCCGAGATTATTGCGCACTAATCATACCGTATCCTAGATTTGGACGAGCCAGTATAGTTTTCTGGCATTTGCTTTCACCTCTGCAAATCTGAATGCAGATTTCATGCACATTTGTAGTCCTCATTTTAGGTTAATCCTCGGTTTTAAGCGTAGACGGTCTAAAGAAGTGGACTAAGTGAGTGCGGCGTCACCCACAGTGTTCGACTCCACTCAAAGGAAGCTCACGATGCTAGAGGTTACAGGAGCAAATTTGGAGCCAAGTGGACAAGATGGCGAAATAAAAACACCTGAATCATGTAGAGCAGGTCAATATGAACATTTTAAGACCAAAATGATGAGGCTCACAACAGCAGTTCCAGAGAGAGGCGACAATATTCCACTGTAAGAGAGCAAGAGTTTTAAGTAGGGCCGCACAAGTGTTGCGATTAGGATTCTTGGTAGGCATGCACGGATCCAGCTTTTTCGATACATTGAGTTCAAGTTTCCCAACTCCAATATTAACAAATACAAGTGTAGGGACGGAAAATGACATTAAAACACAGTTGACTTATTACACAGAGATCCAACTATTACGCTTGTGGGGAAAAACTTGACTTAAATACGCAAAAATCTGAAACCACCCTCCAGAGTTAATATGATTTTTGCGTTTTTAAGCCCCAAAATTGCTGTCAACGTCTAAACGAAAGGCACTTCCGATAAAATATTTGTCGTTTTTACCCGCACGTGTTCTCGTGCAAACAGACCCAGAGATAAAAAACATGGAATACATTGCAAATTTATTTCAGTTTAGTTTAAAAGCAACAGTGTGCAACTTTCTGGAGGTGGTGGGTGTCCCGATTCCACAGCAATAAAAAGTTAAAACCGTATTGATAAACATTCTCGGCAAAAGAACTGAATTTTCATCGAACCAAGCTGGAGAAGGTCACTTTTCGTTTGGTTTAAGGAGATGCAAGCCTGCTCAGAGTAAAGTAAAGTAAATTTCAGTGCTAGAAACATAACCATGTGGAAAAAAAAACATGCTTTTAATCTGTTTATTGGCTAAAAAGTTATGTAGTGTGGCTTTAGGTTTATAGTTTATTTCCACAAATATCACATGATCTATTTCAAGCAATTGCACTCCATGTACTGAGATATGCAAATGTAAAAACCGCAAATGTTAAAACCAGTCAGGCGACAACTGCAACTAAATCTAGAGATATGTTGCCGCTGATGTAAACAATATTCCCTGTGGGGGTGATGCTAACTGAAAGCACAACTCTGTCTGAAGCTCGGTTACTCAAGTTAGATTTAATCTGAGCTTTATTATAACACAATCTGACCAGAAAAAGCTGACTTGGTTGGAACTACAAAAGATGAGCCGACTGTGTTTAAACAAGTCCCTCTCACCTTTTTGTTGAAAATCAAAACATGACGAACGCTCATATTGACTGACTCCTGAAAATGTGTTGTTTAAAATGTGCACTGCGTAACTTTTCTGGTGGAGGGTCTGTTAAATGCTTTTCTTCATGGAGATGTCATTGCTTTATCTGAAATGTAAACCTTTCTATCTTCATGGAGACCAAACCAGACCAAGTTACAAGTCAGATCCATATAGCTACAACAACATCTGGAAGATGAATCCAAGATAATAATTTATTATTTCAAGATGCATTTTATTTTGCTATATGAAAATATTTGTAAAGTTCTGTGATCAGTGTACAAAACAGACATAATTTTTTGAAACCGTCATGAAGAGGGGTGGGTTAATATAAGTTTTTCTTCTTCCCACTCCTTTTCGAGAAATGTGGTTTTCTGTTGTTTACAATGTATATGTACTACGTATGATTATAGTTTCTCTCTTGGCAAAAACTCGAAATAAAAACCAAATTAAAAAAAAAAAAAAATAAAAAATCAAAAATGGCGTCATATTATTTTCAAATGGTCTCTGCTCATTGGCGGATGGGCCCAAAAGAGATTTTTAATTCTGCATTTACTTGCTGATTTTTGGCCCAGTGCTGCCCAACGTGTGACGTTGAAAACATGCAGTTCTGATTTGGTGAGAGCGTGAGCTGCAAGAGCGGAGCTAGGCTAACTCTTATGAAGTTAACTTTTAGGTGCTTCAACGTTCATACTGAAAAAGTTGTAAGTTCATATTGTAAGAATACACAAAAATCCTACAAAATCCGACCTTTATGAAAGCTGTTGATGTCCCATCAGCCAAACACGGGCACGGGTCAGATCTGTGGAGAGACGACCCGCTCACAGTCAGAATACCTGTTTTTCTAGGTATTTTTGAGCTATAAAACCACCTGTAACTGAATAAATGTAATGTAAGGTAGAGCTGTTTAATGTCATACAGTTGCATATCCAGAGAGACTCCCACCAAAAAACTTTAATACACATTTTGTATTATTGTCTTGAGATTTGTTAAAAACTTTCTTTTGAAAAAATTCCTTTGCTAAAGTGTGCACTGTGCAGGTAGATCCCCCCCAGAGCGATGTCACTGCAGAGTATCAATAGTCAAAATGAAAAAAACTGCTCAGGATCTTTGCTTTCTCTTTCTACGCGACCACAATCTTTCTAGCCTTTTCCGCACACACGGGCTGCTAATAGCTCTAATGCTCGAGCTCTTCAGGCCATCAGTCATTTGGAGAGCGCTGGGGGGCGTGCTGTGATGTTCGACCGTCATGTTCTCCGTTCCATCAAACTTTCCATTTTAGACCACTGTTTATCCACGTCCGACGCATCCACTTTTGAGAATTATTATCTGGAGGGAAAAAAAAAAAAAAAAAAAAAAAAAAGAAGCAGTCCCATGTTTTGAGAGGAGAAGCTCGCGGGCCTTCTCACGAGAGCTATTTAAAGTAAAGGGCATTTTGGTCAGTGGCTGCAGGCTGGTGCGCTATGTGTGAGCTAAGTGACTTTTAAAGGACAAAGAACAGCTCGAGCCTAGTCATATCGGCCTTTTCGCTCTCACACGGTACAGTTGCGCGGTGGCTTTTTGACCCACTTTGGAGATGGAATGTGAATGCATTTATCGCGGGCTGGAGCGCCATTGTAGCGGGCTAAAAATATGCCAAAAATTGTTGCAATGTAGGTGAGTAGGTGAGGTATGCACTGCTCAGGGTATTAAAGAGATATCTACAGGGATTAATACTGAAACTGAAATGTTCAAAGTAGATACATACTCATTTGAACAAGTATCGATAGACCTACTGGAAAAAAAAACAATAAAAAACACAGAGCTATATCAGAACTATTGAAAATTTCCCAGCGTCTAAAATGTGTTATATGAAAGTAAACTGAGCTAACGAGCAAAAATAGTTAACAATCAGGGTGTTAGTTTCAGAATAGTTTCAGTGTTTTATACAAGGCAGTGCCCACCTAGCGTCTCGGCTCAATTTCATTTCTCTCCAGCGACTAGGTCAGGAATCAGAATACACTAGACAGTTCGCAAAAACCCCGGAAGTGCGAGTTCGAGCACCAGCCAATCAGCGAAGAGACATATATTCTGTGTTGGCAAGGATTCCAGAGATCGAGGATTTAAAGCCGGAACAAAGAGAATGTTTGGTGAATTTTATCAAGGGGAAAGACGTTATTGTCCTTCTTCGTACGGGATTTGGGAAAAGCTTAATATACCAGTTAGCCCCGTTAGCGGTGCATTACATACGTCACACCAACTGGCAGCGATTGGTTAAATGAAAAAAAAGTACCTGCCTACCATTAAGTGAATGAATCCTAATGCTGCAAGGTCAGACGGTTTCTACGAAGTGAAACCGGCCTACCAGCATCTAACCAGAACTGAAGAAGCAGCTTGGATGAGCTGCAAAACGTAAATATCAAAAAACCTACTTTTGTCCAGCTGACAAATTGTCTCTATTCACGCTTACGTTACCAGGAAGATGTTTGGAAACATGCGAGAACAACTTCTGATTGGGTTCTGTTCGCGGTAGTAAGTCTGACAAAATCTAGGAAAAATGAGAAAATGTCCCAGTTTTCTTCATTTGGGGGCCTGTTTATATGAGAAAACAAGAAAATATTTTTATCAGAAGTGCCTTTCGTTTAGACGATGATGCAGTTTCTTGGACTTAAAAAAAAAAAAAAAAAAAAAATCATCAAGTGTTTTTTTTTTTTTTTTTTTGACAGCGAGAAATGCTGAATAACTGCATCATGTAACTAAAAAAATAATCCCGATTTCAATATTGACCAAAATAATCGAGCAGCCCTAAACACATCTATCGAGCTTTTATTCATTACGGGTGTTTCTACCGTTCAGTAATTCTCTCTGAATAGGATTGCCTCTCCACAGATCTGACCTTTAATGCAGCCTGTGGTCGTCTTTCTTGAGATAGAAAGGTTCGATCTCTACCGTGGAAGTTTCTAGACAAAGCAAAAACAGCTCCAAGACGACAAGCAGATGACGCAGTGCACCTTTGTTTTCGCAATCTATTTTTTTATGTAATAGTTTTGAAATTTTAACAAAACAAAAATGAACCAGGGCACGAAAAGGAAAAAGAAACTCAAACAGATGCAAACGTAAACAAACTAAAAGTATCCCACTGTTTTAATAATAGAAATAACGGTTTAACTAGTCAAAAATAACTACCCTAAAAGTATTTCTTGTGCAGCGTTAGTCACACATAAGCGATTCTTGCACAGGGTCCTTCTTAAAATGATGACTTATGATTATGTAAACAGAGGCAGCCACGTCACGCTAAGCCCATTAGGTAACGCATTAACATAAGGCACGCGGCGAGGGGGGAGACTGCACCAAATGTTTGAAAGTGCTCGGGCTTCTTATGGAGAGAGCGCTGACTGTTTACGTCCCTCTGTAACTCATTGGAGCGCCCTGCCATTCTGAAGCTAACCATTACTGCGGCGGTCAGGGCGAGCATTGTTTTGTCCTGCAGCCCAGTCTGGACCAAAAATCTTCAGGGACATGGCCTTTTGGAGAAATGGAAAAAACAGCTAAAAACAGAAAGAAATGTACAAGCACATGCAACTGCAAGAAAATAAAACAACACTGCACTTAAATGAAATTTTAATCATGATTTAGATTAGAATGTCAAACGATCTCCAAACTTATAATAGGAGTTTAAACAAGTAGGGCTGGGTATCATTAAGAAGTTGCCGATAACGATACATACCTCGATACAGTGCACTTTCGATTCGATATGATATATTTCAAATTGATTCGATATGGTTCAATAAAAAAATAAAGGCTAAATCATGGCTGTGATACTAAAAGTCTTTGTTAAACCATTTCTTGTGCAAAGTTCATACGAAACACAAACATTTTAATCATCAAAACAGTCAAAATATCAAATGAGTTTCCTTTGACTCCACAAGCAACAAAACTGTAGCTCTGTAACAAAATAATTTAGTAAAACACACCTAAAAATACTCTTGGTGATATATCGATACAGTAGCCCACGATATCGATACTGTATCATCACATTAAACGATACGATATATGGATATTCTGATATTTTTGCACACTCCTATAAACAAGTAAAGCTTAACCTAGTTTATTTTGAGATTTTTTTATATAAATAGGGATGGATAAATAAGAATATCCAAATCTCTTCATACAATATTATTACAATATGCATGTCACGGTATGATATTTATTGCGATATAATTGTAGATGGAACACTTTTTTGCTTTTAAAATACTTCGACAAGATTTTGGCGTGAATTATTTCCGTCATAATCCCAAGACTTCAAGTAAAACCATATCTCTTCATGTTGTTTGCACTGAAATGAATCATGGGATATGTAGTTCCCGATGTTTATAACCTGTTGCTGCTATAAAACGATGCATTTAAGCAAAGGAACCCTGTGATTCGATATATTGTGACAGCCCACGATATTATTGAGAGACTTTTGATGATTCGATATCACGATAGTTATTGTTACATCCCCAATAAGTACATTTATTTTATTTTTTAAATATAGATTGTAGAACAGCTGGATATATATTTTTGGGTGCATTTATGTTTTTCTATGCTTTATTTCATGTTCAAAGTGTATTTTATTCATTTTATGTTTATTTGTATGTATATTTGTAGCCCATATTTATTTTCAATTTGAAGGTTTTGTGTAAATTATCAACAACGAAGTGTTTTTTTTGAGAGAAATGCTGAATAAAAGCATCGTGTAACTAAAAAAAATAATAGTTTGAATAATCGTGATTTCAATATTGACCAAAATAACTGTGATAATGATTTTTTCCATAATCGAGCAGCCCACAAAACTGATGCATCTTTTAGTTCGCAGCACACAAATTGCAAAAAAAAGAAAAAAGGCCTATTGTAGAACGGAAATAGGTTAATTCTGAAAATATCTGAACCTACAAACCACCAACCCACCTGCAGGTTAGATTAGTGGTGGTTGTGGTGGTATCTAATCATAAATAATCCCAACCAGGAATTGAACCCCAAACCCATGTAGTGATGTATTTGAGCAAATTTTACCTCAGTACAGACGTATTACAAAAGCAGCAGTGTCAAAATGAAACTGCTGCTGTTCGCTCTCTGCACTTAATTCTAAAGCTTTTGTACCGTCTTGAGATTCAGGAAGTGCACAGTTAGCATTCTAGTCATTGCCAGCGTTATTGTGACTCAAAACTCCGCTCTGGTCTCTGAAAGTTGTGGAAAGTGCTTATAAACTCCTCACTGTGAAAAATTAGGACCTTCCGAATGCATAAAGGTACAGAAAGTGAGGAATAACTTTGGATCACCTCAAAACATTTAAAATAAACTGGTCTGGTTTGTCCTTGTGCCTTTGAACACGGCAACTTCATTGTTTAAAAAGACTAATGAGGTAATAAAGTAAGAAATATTATAATTTTAATTGGAGGAAAGACATTCAATTTAATTCATAAAGTCAAATTTCCATACGACAAATTGAAATGATCTTCCCACTCTCAATGTTAATAAAATAAAAACTCCAATGTTCTGCTTTAGGGAGACGCAGATTCCTGGACTTGACCCATTCAAACTAATATATTACGTGTATTACGGAGGTAACAAATGAAATTTCTTATCAAAAAGTCTCACAATAATATCATGGACCATCACAATATATCGCATTACAAGTCTCTTTGCTTAAATTAATTGTTTTGGTGCACCAATAGCTAAAAAACAGGGAACTACATAGACCATGATGCTTTGTGCTGTTTCAGTCCAATCCACGTCAAAATAACGATTATGAAGCACTTATAAATCTTAATTATTTGGATTATGACGAGAGAAAAGTCGCACATTCACAATTTTGTTAACCTACATAATATATTGCAAGAAATATCGGACCGTGAGATTATATATATTTTCACGATAATCAGAGAGAACTGGATATTTATACATTCCTATTTTGCATATACAAGAAAGGCATCAAATATATGTATTATAAGTTAGAAGTTGCTGATATGATACAATAAAAAAAAAAAAAAAGGCTAAATCATGGCTGTGATACTAAGAGTCTTCGTGTTTTGTATTCACTTTGCACAAGAAGTGGTTTAACAAACATTTTAATCCTCAAAACTGTGTGAAAATGTCAAATGTGTTGCATAAACAAGTTTCATTCAACTAAACAAGCAACAAAATCGTAGCGTTGTAACAAAATGATTGAGTAAAATATACCAAAATATACTCTTGACGATATATCGATACAGCAGCCCATGGTATTGATACTGTATAAGTACATTAAAAGATACGATATATTGCCATTTTGATATTTTCGAACACCCCCAATTATAAGATATTTTACCTTCTTTACTACATAATTCCAAATAATTTTTTTTTGACAAAGCAAAGGGTGGCTAATTTGAGGATTTGAAAAAAAAAAAAAAAGAGTTATTTACTTTTTTTCTTGGCTACATAATTCTGTTTCTTCATATATTTGATGTCTTCTGTATGTATACCAAATGCAGAAACTAGTACAAATACAAGACCTTGAATGAGATGTTGTGTCCAAACTTTTGACCTTTCCGACACTTTCAAAAATATTTAGCAAGATTTATTTGGACTCTGAAGGCTATAAAAACAAGAACTTTGCGCGCACCGTGACCTTTCCAGCACAGTCCAGAACACCACAGACATATTTCGAGACAATACCAGGATATCTAAAAATACAAAAGAAGGTTAAGGAGGATACGCTCGGATTAAGGAACTCAAAATCTGCCAGATGTGTGGTTTAAACAGACGAAAACAAGAGATGTGAAGCTAAAGTAGTATTAACGCAATCCTAAAAACACTACAAAATGAGATAATATTCCAGAAATTCCATCGCTAAAGGGGGAAAAAACAAAGAGATACTAGACCTGAGCGGAGGAGTGGAGAATGGAGATAAACAGAGGCCTTGCCCGTCATATTTCTACACAGGGTTCCTATAAACATCCTGCTTGGCTAAGAATAACAGAGCACCGGGCTAATAAAACATGAAGAGGACAATAAGAAGGAAGAGGAGGAGGAGGGAGGGAGGAGAGAGGGAGGGGAGCAGACCAGCGAGAACATAATGCGAAAGTTGTGAAAAGGTTACATGGCACACTTCACACCTAAACAAAGCACCAAACCACAAGCTTTTATTGATAGATCCGGTGATGTAGTGGGGATTTTTAAGGGGCGCACGCGATTCGTGACATGATGCATCCCGTATCACGTATTCGTACAAACAAAGGCGCCGGCCCAGTAAAAATCTGTAATATTTGATGTTTGGTTTTTTTTTTTTTTTATCAAAATGATGCAGAATCATGTTATTAACATTAACGTCATTCATAATCACCTACAGAACCAGGTCTGAACCAGGTCTGAACCAGGTCTGAACCAGGTCTGAACCAGGTCTGAACCAGGTCTGAACCAGGTCTGAACCAGGGAGAGGGAGTACCCCAGCCCGTAAGAGTGTCTGCAAAGTGCACTCGGGTAACAGCTGCACTGAGCCCCGTGGGGTGCAGAGCTCTGTTGGTTCTTTCTCTTCTTTCTCTTGAGGTTAACCGATGGTCTACTCAGGCGCCTCCTCGGTTCCTTGGTTCCAGTCCTCCTCGGTTCCTCGGTTCCAGTCCTCCTCGGTTCCTTGGTTCCAGTCCTCCTCGGTTCCTCGGCCCCAGTCCTCCTCGTCTCAGTCTCTCTTCTTGGTTCCAGTCCTCTCGGTTCCTCCCTCGGTTCCCCTTGGTTCAGTCCTCCTCGGTTCCCAGTCCTCCTCGTTCCTCGTTCCTTGGTTCCAGTCCTCGGTTCTCGGTTCCTTGGTTCCAGTCCTCCTCGGTTCCTCGGTTCCTTGGTTCCAGTCCTCCTCGGTTCTCGGTTCCAGTCCTCCTCGTTCCGGTTCCTTGGTTCCAGTCCTCCTCGGTTCCTTGGTTCCTTGGTTCCAGTCCTCCTCGGTTCCTTGGTTCCTTGGTTCCAGTCCTCCTCGGTTCCTTGGTTCCTTGGTTCCAGTCCTCCTCGGTTCCTTGGTTCCTTGGTTCCAGTCCTCCTCGGTTCCTTGGTTCCTTGGTTCCAGTCCTCCTCGGTTCCTCGGTTCCAGTCCTCCTCGGTTCCTTGGTTCCAGTCCTCCTCGGTTCCTTGGTTCCAGTCCTCCTCGGTTCCTTGGTTCCAGTCCTCCGGTTCCTTGTTCCAGTCCTCCTCGGTTCCTTGGTTCAGTCCTCCTCGGTTCCAGTCCTCCCTCCTCCTCCTCGGTTCCTTGGTTCCTTGGTTCCAGTCCTCCTCGGTTCCTGGTTCCTTGGTTCCTTGGTTCCAGTCCTCCTCGTTCCTTGGTTCCTTGGTTCCAGTCCTCCTCGGTTCCTTGGTTCCTTGGTTTTCCCCTCCTCGGTTCCTTGGTTCCTTGGTTTCCTCCTCGGTTCCTTGGTTCCAGTCCTCCTCGGTTCCTTGGTTCCAGTCTCCTCGGTTCCTTCAGTCCTCCTCGGTTCCTTGGTTCCAGTCCTCCTCGGTTCCTTGGTTCCAGTCCTCCTCGGTTCCTTGGTTCCAGTCCTCCTCGGTTCCTTGGTTCCAGTCCTCCTCGGTTCATTGGTTCCAGTCCTCGGTTCCTTGGTTCCAGTCCTCCAGTCGGTTCCTTGTCATCCTCCTCGGTTCCTTAGTCCCAGTCCTCCTCGGTTCCTTGGTCCCAGTCAGGTATAGGACAGTACTGCAGATATCATGAGCCTATGCAGTTTGTTTTCATCATTGCCAGTAGCTCCGGTTTGACATTTAAGTTGTAGGATTTTTTATATTTGTTATTTTTTCATATCTCACGTCGGTAGAAGTGGATGGCGTACTCCCTCGTACCACGGCCACTACACCCCTGGGCATATCTTAATCTTGATTCAATTCATAATAATTCATTAAACAAGGTCCTATATTACACAAAATTGACTCTTGTGAGTGTTAAATCCTGTTATAATGTTCCCTCCTCAAAAACAAACCTGGACTTGTGTTTTTTTTGTTTTGTTTCATTCACACGTTTGAGTAATTCTGCATCACGTCTGTCTCCAAAGATGGTCTAAGCTCATCCAAATGATTCTAATGAAGGTGTAAAAACACAGTGGAGCACTTCCAACTTCCGATTTCATGTGGTGATACAGGAACAGAGTGTTTTCTGTTTGGAGAGAAGATGCGGGGTTTGCGTGTTAAACATGTGCGAATGAAACAAAACACAACTCCAGGGTGGTTTGTGATGAGGAAACAACATTTTTAAAAAAGGGTTGTGCAAAATATTACGCAAAATTGTCTCGTGTGAGGTTCAGGCCACGTTACAAAAACATGATTCAAAACTGCACACGGCAACTCGACAAACCTGACGTGATGTGCAGCAGTTTCATTAGCCGATTATGCTGTGATAGTGCTCAGGAGGGGGAGTGGCTTTGCATAGAGAGCAGAGGAAGGGGAGACTCATAATCAAAACTTAAAATGAGTCTTATCAAACACGTAAATACAAACAGTTCACAAACTCACGAGAAACCAGCTTCTGCCCGTCACGCGATTCAGGTTAAAACCACCAGAGGGACAGAGTTTGGACCAATCGCAGCGCAGCATTGTGGTTTGGGCAAAAGGTCAAAGGTGAAGCTCCCAAACCAACCAAAAATAAACACGACGACAGAGATCGACCACAGACATACTTCAGCCTATTTGAGCAGAAATATGCGAGAGGATTTTCTATTTATTGCAGAAGGGAAGCGCTTTCGTGGAATGAAAGAAGTCTGTGCTTTTTCTCTTATAGGGAAACATATTAGGCCATTTTCTGATTTTATAATGTTTCCTCATCGCAAACAGACCTGGAGTTGTGTTTCGTTCCATTCACACATTTTTCATGTCATGTGAGAATATAGGAAGTGCTCCACTGTGTTTTTAAAGTCCATGCACCTTCAGAAGAATCATTTGGATAATTTCAGTGCTTGACTTGCAAATCTCTACTGAACTAAAAAGGTAAATACTGTACATAAAATACCACTACAAGGTTGAACAGAGCATTTTGAGCTTTGGAGATGTACACAGACTAAGAGTTATTCAAACATGTGTGAATGAAACAAAAAACAACTCATATGGCATCAAAATAGTCCCGTAATACACATGCATGATACAATATGCCTGAATGCATGTTGTGTCATTTCACACGTGTAGATATTAATCACGAGCGAGCAAATTATCTCTGTGCATGAGGAGAAATCTGTGACCTGCACGCCAAACCACTGGTGGGAAAATGCACTCTCAAAAAGACAACGAGCTCTCTTGAAGTTGTTTTCTGTTCGCTCGCACACAAGATGGGTTTCTGAGTCCGTGTATCATCAAGATAAAACCAAATATAAGAAAACAAAAGACTATTTTCTTCATTATTTGTCTCAAAACCAAAATGAAAAAAACTGATAACGATTTGTTTTTTCAGTTTCGATTTTGTGTTTAAATGAATAATGGAAAAACGGATAACTGCTTCCCGTTTCCATGACTTTTCCCGACTTTTTTCCACCGTATATGGACTGAACCAAGACAATGCAGGTTTTATCGTGCGTGTGTATTATCGGACTATTTTGACGCCATACAGGTTTGTTTTTGAGGAGACCAAAGTATAACTTGAAAAAAAATCTACACAAGTATTAAAAAAGTACCCATTTAAAAAAGTAAAAGTATTGTTTTTAATTTGTTAAAATGTAGTGATACATGTGTTCGTTAACAGCTGCAATACAAACCGATGTCTTAATTTTTTTTAATGAAATTTGTGTTTTGCTCAAATGTTGCCACAAAAAAAATAACTCTTAAAATCATATGAAAAGTACTTTTTACTTTTCATAATGTAGTGGAGTCAAAAGTACAGATACCTGCTCTCAAATGTAGTTAAGTAAAAGTAAAAAGTATCCTCTATAAAATGATAAATAAGTAGAAGTTTAGATATGTGTACTTTGTTTCCTTCAGCAGCACTGAACATGGGCAAACCCTCCACTGTGGTCTTAACCAACAGACGTTTCTTTGGGGTCTTTTGAGGTCAACCCGGTCCCAACCAGGTCAGCGCTTTCATATTCTGCATCAGTCAGACTTTTAAACCTTTTTGAACACACAGGCTTTGACATTTCCCCACTGTATATTACAGTTTTCCTTCATACAACAGAACAGAGGAGGGTTCAAGGACGGCACCTGCAAACACAGCACGACGTGGGCTAAAACAGAAGCTACAAATAAGCAGGATCACTCAAACACACACAAATGAAACAAGTAGAGTTTGTTTTTGATAAGAAAAAAAAAAAAAAATAATAAAAATCAACAAATCTCATTGCGCTGTGATCAAACACCCGTCCCTCCTCTTCTAAATGAGTGACAGGTGAATGGAGATCGACTGATCAAAGATATTTGCAATTTTGGCCTTAAATCTCTAGCACGATTTTTTCCCCCCAGTCAGATATGTATGAGTAATCCTTTATTATTAGTCTGTCTACATCTCCAAAGCTCGAAATACTGTGATCCACCTTGTGATGTCATGAATTCAATAGAGATTGACAATTTCACACCTTAAAATTATCCAAATGATTCTAGTGAAGGTGATTTTAAAAACACAGTGGAGCACTTTCTGTATTCCCACATGACATCACAAGGCGTAACAACGTGTTTTCTGTTTTGTTGGAGAGAATCTGCAAGATATTTGTGTAAAAAACAACAACCACCAACCAGGTATGTCTGATTATTTCAATTTTCAAATAAAAAGGTTGAAATATGGCTTCTGAAATGACAGTATTTAAGTGTATTATTGAGGAAAATCAGAAATCGGTTACGCTTTTGTTCCCCTAGTTTGGTTTAATAATGTCAGTACACTGGAAAAACCAATATCTAGCCAAGTTAAAATGACTTAAATTAAGAACATGTGACTTTAGTTGAGTAGATTCTTCACAAGTAAAATTATCTACCAATGGAATATGAGTGTTTTTCTTATGAAATGTGGGATTGTTTTTAATCACTGTAAAGCATTTGTGTTGCATTTTTTGTATGAAAAGCGCTCTATAAAGTCTGATTGACTCAAACTACAGTCATAGATCATTTGAACAGGTATCGATACTAAAAAGTCATTCATGGGACAGAAATGAGCCTTTCTTGAATAGCTTTAAAATGATCTTGAGCTGTATCAGAACAAGTATAAGAGCACAGACTAGAATATGCTCATGGACACTGTGGAACCTACCTGGACCACTGAGGGGTTACACAGATGTTAAAAATCACATATTGTCTAAATATTATCATGGTATCGAGTAGGGATGTAACAATAACTGAGTGCGTATACATGCACATCAATAACCCGGTTATGATCGGGTTTTTTGAGTATCCCGGTTTCTTGATGGTGCATGTATACGCAGTAACCCGGTTTCAGTAACCCGGTTATGGCAGTATCCCGGTTATTAGAAACCGGGTTACTGTAGCTGGTTTATTCCGATAGTAACCGGGTTACTTGTGGCATGTATACGCAGTATCCCCGGTTACTGCAACATAAAGTTGAGTGCGCATGTGTCCAAAAGACACTTTCCAGCCTTTCACCACAACAGTAGTCACATAAATAAATTGACCAACATAAATAAAGTGACCAAACGAGTGAAATGACTGTAAAATAAAGAGCTGCGCTAAACCTGCACACGTACAATCTGCACTCGTACGACCTGCACTCGTGTGACGCTGAAAAGCTAAAACATGAACTATCTCCTATACAACTATACGCACGGAACACACTTACCATCATTAGCGCCTCTTCTGTCACAGAAATAACACACATAATCCACAGAGTCGTGTCATTTAGTCCAAAAGAAACTGATCACATCAGCGGCGCAAGGAGCGAGTTGTTTTTATCGCCGCTAACAGTTTATGCTAATTAGCCTACGGTCTTAAGTTTCGTTTCTGTAAAACGTAAACAAATGTGATCACAGCTGAATTATCTGATCAAACGGGCTGATGTGGCTCTATAGTGTTTATGGTTTATATGTTGTAAAGTTGAGTTTATTTATGCAGAAGATTTTAATGAAGAATCTGCACAGTGGATTGTGGGAGATCTCGTAGCTCCTTAGCTTCTTATGCTAAAGGAGCTCACGGTTTGTATTTTTCCTGGTTTATGAAATTGATTTAAGTTAATTTTTGCGCCTGCGCATTTGTAAGATTATGTCAAGAAACCGGGATACTCCATTTGATCATGTATACGCGGATATGAGTGTCCCGGTTTCTCAGTGCGCATGTATACGCAGTAACCCGAATACTGACATAACCGGGGTATGGCTAATAACCGGGTTACTTATGTGCATGTATACGCACTCACTGAAATATCTTGTTATCGTATCATCAAAAGTAACAAAAACATATCGAATGACAAGTTCCTTTACTTAAATGCATGGTTTTATAGTACCAATAGCTAATAAACACTGGGAACTACATATCCCATGATTCATTTTAGTGCAGACAACTTGAAGAGATTGTTTTCACTTCAATTCTTGAGATTATGATAGAAATAATTCACACCAAATTCTTGTCAAAGTATTTTAAAAGCAAAAAAGTGTCCCATCTTTAATTATAATCAGCCTCCCCAAAAATATCGCAATAAATATCGTACCGTGAGATGCATATCGTCATTTCGTACCAAGAGATTTGGATATCATCCCTATTTATATAAAAAATCTCAAAATAAACTAAGTTAAGCTTTACTTGTTTCAGTGCGATTCATATGAGTTTGGAGATCGTTTGACATTCTAATTGAAATTGTGATTAAAATTCAATTAAGTGCACATTGTTATTTTTATTTTCTTGCAGTTGCACGTGCATGTACATTTCTTTCTGTTTTTAGCCGTTTTTTTCCATTTCTCCAAAAGGCCATATCCCTTGTCAGGACACTTTTTTGCTTTTAAAATACCTCATCTACATTTATATCAGCCTCTCCAAAATATCGCGATAAATATTGTACCGTTAGATGCATATTGTGATAATATCATACCGAGGGATTTGGATATAGTTACATCCCTAGTACTGAGGTATCAAGCCTATTCCTCAGTATCAAAATAGAGTTTGAAACTTTAGTATCATGACAAAACCATCACAAAAAAGCATGTACGATAAATATTGATCCTACACACAGACACAACTCACAATTTGAGTCTTTGTGATTTTCCAATTTTCACGTAAAAGTGCATTGTGTAACGTTTCTGGTGGAGGGTTCATCAAATGCTTTTCTCAATGAAATGTTTCACAGTATGGCATTAAACCTTTCTATCTTCATGGAGACCAAACTAGACCATGTTAAAAGTTAGATCTGTGGAAAGGCGACCCCGCTCACAGTCAGAATGTTGTTTTTCCTAGTATTTTTGAGCTATAAAACCTCCTGTAACTGAATAAACGTAAATAGAGATGTGATACTGTGGAACATTCCAGGCAGAGCAATGACATCTCCATAGAAACAAGCGGGTAACGGACCCCCAACCAAAAAGTTACACAGTGCACCTTCCAAAAGCTCATTCAGAGATCTTTCTAAGCTCTGCCAGCCAGTCCCATTCCTCGCCATTCACAAAGCTAAAAATTCCACGCTCTATTGTCGTGAAAACTGTTTTGCAAATCTCTTCCTGTTCCTTCAGAAAACCAGAACAGAACCAGAGCGGAGAGAGGAGAGACGGAAAAGCACCGTGTGGTTACTGTAAGGAGGTGGGCCCAGAACTTCCTCCTCGCGCTGCGCCGGCTGAGGTTTGAGCTAAATCATGTTTCAAAGTGACAGGTTCCCAAGCTGCAGTAGCACAGAAACATGCACAGTTCCAGACGCACACACAGGGGTGGGTACAATTATGTAGGTTAGAATAATTGATGTGGAAACAATAAGAGTTGGGGTCCCCTTTAATGGTTTTTGCAGTGTTTTTCCATTGCTTGTAGGAGGTGGCGGGGTTTGCAGGTGCACAGAGACTACTCACGGAAAAGTACAGATATTTAGAGACTTACTACTGTTGTACTTCTCAATCAGAGGTGGTAGTGTCGACAAAAATTGTACTCAAGTAAGAATCACGTTACTTCAAAATAGTATTACTAAAGAAAAGAAGTAGAAGAAGTCTTGTCCTCGAAATAAGTCAAGGAAGAGTAAAATGTATTTGAGTAAACTACTGAAGTAAGTAACTTAATCAGTTTTTTCTTCAAAATGACAGATGAGACAAACAAAATGAGACAAAATTAGGGGTGTCCGAAAATATTGAAATATCACCATATCGTATTGTTTAATGTGATGATACAGTAACGATACTGTGAGCTGCTGTACCGATATCGCCAAGAGTATTTTACTAAATGATTTTGTTTCGGTGCTACAGTTTTGTTGTTTGTTTAGAGGAAGGAAACTCATTTATGCGACACATTTGACATTTTCACTGTTTTGATGATTTAAATGTTTGTGTTTTATGTGAACTTTGCACAAGAAGTGGTTTAACAAAGACTTTTGGTGTCAGAATCATGATTTTGCATTTATCTTTTATTGAAACACATCAAGTCGATTTGAAATGTGTCGAATCGAAAGCTCACTGTATCGAGATATGTATTGATGCATCGTATCGGCAACTTTTTAATGATACCCAGCCCTAATGAGATGCTATTGCTTTGTCTGGAATGCTCCACAGTATGGCATTAAACTTATCTCCACGGAGACTAGCAGAAAAACAAAGCACAGAGCAAGTTACAGATGGAGTAGAAGTTTTAGATGAACTTTGCACAAGAAGTGGTTTAACAAAGACTTTTAGTATCACAGCCATGATTTAGCCTTTATTCAAACATATCGAATCGATTTGAAATATATCGTATCGAATCGAAAGTGCACTGTATCGAGGCCTATGTATCAAGGTATGTATCGTATCGGTAACTTCTTAATGATATCCAGCCCTAGACAAAAATCATCTCTAAAAGGAGCACTGCAAGAAACACAAATGTTCAAATCATATCGTATTGTCAACATAAAATGTTTGTCACTTGTAGACTTACTAACCACAATTTTGACTCAAGCTCGATACAAATATTACTCAAGTATGAATAAAAGTATGCTGCTGTACTCTGAAAACTGATGTAAACTGAAAGTAAATTTAACAGAAGTACCCACCTTTGTTCCAGTTACGTTTTGGTTGATGGAGCAGGGATCAGATTAAAAAGCTACTTCTAACTTTCTTTAGTTTGAACATCAAGCAGCAAATAGTCTGTTTAACAAAGAAACAGCTGCAACACAAGATGCGTTACACAGTTTTTGGGGGTCATTGCTTTGCTTGAAATTGTTCCAAAGTTAATTGTATATAAAGAATTTAGTCCATTGTACATTGTAACTTTCTCTGTGCACGGTGTTACTGCTAGTCTCCATGGAGATGGACAAGTTTAATGCCATAGTGTGGAGCATTCCAGGCATTCGAGTATCAAAGAAGGTGCCGATACGATACATACCGTGATACATTCCATGATACGATACAGTGCAGTTTCGATTCGATGTGTTGTATTTTTTATTGAATCGATTTGAAATATATCATGGTTGTGATACTAAAAGTCTTTGTTTAACCACTTCTTGTGCAAAGTTCATTTGAAACACGCCCATTTTAATCATCAAAACAGTGAAAGTGTTGAATGTGATGCATAAAAGAGTTTCCTTCCTCTGAGCAAACAACAAAACTGTAGCACTGTAACAAAATAAACCAAAAATTACTTTATAAAGCAGTCCCCGATATCAATACTGTATCATCACTTTAAACTATACGATATCGATATTTAGATATTTTTGCACACCCCTACACTTCATGAATCACTTCTCTTTTTTTTTTTTTTCCATTTTCACTGTTATGTCCCCTATGTCCAACAAGGGACACAACGAGTATAAAACAATCCTTGAGGCAAAGTAGGTTATAAATCCTTGCATGAAACATTCACACTAGGCAGCCTTTACGAGATCAAAAACCCGCATAGAAGATTCCACCTTCAAGATTCAAACGCTAAAGTAAACAAGCACAGCGGACCTTCCCCCAGAAAAGCGACATACAGTGCACCTCGGTTACCGCAGTGACCTTCAGCCGAGCGAGCCTTACTTACACCACACAAAAACATGCTTAAAGTTTGACCACAGAACATTTATATACACATGCAGCTGCAGCAGCAGCAATAGACCCGACTCAACCCACTTCTCGAAAAGATGCGCCGAGTAACTTTCCTGGTGGAGGCAATATGGTTTAAGACTCGCGGATTTCCATGAAAACAAGCATGTGACGCCACCGAGCCAAGTTACAGGCCAGAGCTATGGAGAGATGAGTTTTCCAGGTATTTTTGAGCAATAAAAACAACTTTAATTGAATGAATGCAAGCTGGATATGTTTAAATGTGGAATATTCCGGACAAACATAACATCGTCACAGAGAACCTCACCATGAAAGTTACACAATGCACCATTAACGTCAAAATAAGTCCGCTATGTACTTTTTGCATCTAGAAAACATTTTACTGTGCGACAATCAGTAAGTGCACTTTGGCATGCTAGTTGCAGTCACAGCAAAACTTTGCTCTGGTCTCTGAAAGTTGCGAATACCACTTATAAACTCATAGCGGTGAGTAATCAGGAAGCTCAGAATGCAAAAGGCAAGTGAGGAAAAACTATGAGCCACTCCAAACTAGTTCAGATTTTCACATTTTTAAAACAATAAAACATTTATAAAACTGTAAACTGAGAGAATTCATGATAATTTAATGTTACAATCTTAAAAAAGAAAAAAAAAAACTGAAAAAGAATCAGTTTGAATTAGGGGTGTATCGATATCCAAGTATCATGATACGATATCACAGTGTGAACCTCACGGTACGATATTTATTGCAATATCGTGGGAAAGTTCACGATATGGTGGGGAGGCTCAGGATTAGGGATGTAACAATATCCAAATCTCTCGGTACGATATTTTCACGATATACATCTCACAGTACGATATTTATTGCAATATTTTGTGAAGGCAAACAAAACTGTTAATATTCTACCTTTTCCTCTTAAAATTCCTTGACAAGACTTAATCCAAAGAACTTAAAAGTGCTTAGAACTGTTATTTCTTCTTTTAGTCTACGCTGAAATGGAGCAAAGGATCATGGTCGATGTAGTTCCCTCTGTCTTTTTTTGCTGCACCATAACTCTTAATTTAAGCAAAGAGACTTGTGAGTCGATATATTGTGATGGTCCACGATATTATTGTGAGAACTTTGACGATACAATATCACGATATTTCGGTTATTGTTGCATCGCTAGTTCGAATATACTTCATTAGGGCTGGGCATGATTAAGAAGTTGCCGATACAATGCATATCTCGATGCAGTGCACTTTCGACTCGATATGATGCATTTCAAATCGATTCGATACGGTTCAATAAAAACTAAAGGCTAAAACATGGCTGTGATACTGAAAGTCTTTGTTAAACCACTTCTTGTGCAAAGTTCATATGAAACACAAACATTTTAAATCACCAAAACACTGAAAATGTCAAATGTGTCGCATGAAAGAGTTTCCTTCCACTAAACAAACAACAAAACTGTAGCTCTGTAACAAAATAATTTAGTAAAATATACCAAAAAATACTCTTGGCGATACATCGATACAGCAGCCCACGATATTGTTACTGCATCATCACATTAAACAATAAGATATATCGATATTTTGATATTTTTGCATACCCCTCACTTATCACTGCTATTGTAAAAAAAAATTTCTATATTCACACTAGGCAGCCTTTTCAAGATCAAAAATTAACACACACCCACATACAAAATTCCACCTTCAAGACTCAAATGCTTTAGGAAAGAATCTTTAAAGGAAACTCCAGTGGGTGCACAACAGAGGTGGAACAGAACCAGGGAAAGTACTAAACACGTATTTATAGTCTGCGACGAGTTTTGTTTTAATTGAGAAGAAGAGGAGGAGGTTTCGCAGACTATAAAAGAACAACGTGGTGCATATGAAAAGATTAGAATCTGGTTGTATTGATATTAAAATGTGCAAGGTAATTTTACAACTACACTTTTGCGAGAATCTTGCGTGTTGCTTTTCAGTAAGTGATGGAATACGTGAAGTTGCAACCACGTTATTGATTAAAACGGTGGTTATAATCGGCTAAAATATCATTAATGATTGTCAAATGAAGGTGCCTCAAGAAGAAAATACATTAAACAGTTGGAGATGGTGGCATGTTTTCAGTTTTTAGCAAGTACGATCCAAATTTTGCAATAAAATTTGATTAAAAAGCGAAAAAATATCGTATTGCTTCATTTTTTCTTGATACGTTAAATCATTGTAGCGTTATATAACATTTTTGAGTTTTTACTAAGCGATTATTTAAGTTAATGGAGCAACGATGTGTCAATTTCCCATTAAAACAAACAAAATATCATTAATATACATATTTGGAAACTGTTTTTGTGCGTTCCACGTGTTACAAATTCACCATCTGAAAACAATTAGACGCCAAATTACGCGCGTACGTGTTTAATTAACCGTCCCTGCTCGACGTAGCCAACTTTTTTCGTGAAATCTTTTGAACATCCGTGAACACAGATGCACCTTGCTACTACTAAAGAGGATGTACTCACCAGTAGATGTACGGGGAAACTACAGACATGTATGCTCCGGTTCCGCCGAAGTGAAGTGCAACTCCGAACTTTCCCAACCGAACGAACTCAACAATCAACCCGGCTGCCACTCGTCTACGCGCGGCCACAAAAGCTTTTAATTTGCGCTTTGCCCGAGTTCCATGCGCACTATATAAGCGAGAGGCGGGTATCGGAGCGAGCCAGTGGAGTATGACACACACCTCCCTCCAAAGCGAACGGCGTAAATGCTCAATGGCGCTGGGTGGTGGCGCTCCCCCCCTCCTTTTACGCGCGGCGGCCAATCGGATCACAGGAGTCCAGTGACGCCAGAAGTCATTGCAGGTTCTCGTTGGGAATAGAATTTGATGATGTCAAAAATCTCAGATCAAGGACGAATGGATGATACTGGTCTATGGCTGCTGTTGTTTCAAATGAAATGCCGAAAAGCGTGCGTAAAAATGCAATATAAACCCTGATTTTAGTTTGCGACGATTGACTTCGAGTTTACTGTGATAATCTTGTGTTTTATTGCGAATTAAGACACGTTTTGTTGTAGAATTCTGTTGGAGGACAAAAAAAAAACTTTGTGGGAGCTGCTGTTTAAAATGAAATATCGAAAATTTTGCGTAAAAATGCAATATAAACCCTGATTTTAGTTTGCGAGGCTTGACTTCGCGTTTACTCTGATAATCTGGTGTTTTGTTTTTTTTTTTTGCGAATTATTAAGACAGGTGTTGTCGCTGTTGAAGAAAAAGCTTTGTGTTTGCTGCTGTTTAAAATGAAATATCGAAAATTGTGCGTAAAAGTGCAATATAAACCCTGATTTTTAGCTTACAAGGCTTGATTTCGCGTTTACTGTGATAATCTTGTGTTTTACTGCCAATTATTAAGACACGTTTTGTTGCTGTTGTAGAAAAAAACTTTGTGGGAGCTGCTGTTTCAAATGAAATATCGAAAAGTGTGCGTTAAAATGCTATATGTACCCTGATTTTACATTGTAAGGTTTGACTTCGCGATTACTGTGAGTATCTGGTGCTTTATTGCGAATTATTAAGTCATGTTTTGTCGCTGTTGTAGGGTGGGAAAAAAGCTATTTTAACGCTACTAACAGAGACGACGTACGTTTTGGCAATAAATATCTGCGGCTTAACACTTTTCATCGGTCTACCACAGAATTCCGATGCCGCCTGAATTGTAGCCTATATATGGGTGCTTTGAGTCATCCGCGCTACATGGGTGATGCGATACGTGGTGCCATTGATTTAGAGTCTCCAAGGCAACGTGAGGACAGTGCCGCCTGCAGCAGCGCGTCTTGAATGACAAAGCTCTCCGGTTAGGTAACGCGTGAGAGGCGAGGGAGGGACACAGCCGCGTCTTGCTCATTCACAAATTTATTCCAAGGACAAGTCCATAGGCTGTATATTCCGCTGCCGTGTCTCAGAGCCGTGCGTAATCCCGCTGAGGGGCGTTACATCACTCGGGCATTCGGTTGCACCACGGTTAATTAGTGTCAAAATGTGCGCCTTGAAGTGTGCGTAACGGTGCCAAAGTGACCTTCACGGCTCGTAATTTACGCGCGGAGCTCCCCAGCGCTCGGTGTGCCGGTGTGAGGGGAGAGCGGAGCAGGTGCACACTCGGGACCTGTGCGCTTTGTTTAAGAGTCATCAGGAAGTCTGGGTGGTGCTCTGCTGCCGTCTAGCGGTGAACAACAGAACTATTTTTAAACTAGGCGCTTGAGTGTCTTAGCAAGGACACCTCCAGTTTATTGTTGAACATTTCTCTGTGGTTTGCTCTGGCGTCATCCAGCTCTTACAAAATGTGTCTTTTTTTTTTTTTTTTTTTTAACATTATCGGTTTCCTCGGTTAACATTTCTCACAGAAGCGGTCACTATGTTCCTCATTTTATCTCGGCTGCATTTTGTCTTCAGGCTGTTCTTCTTTGCACTTATTTAAATCTGCTTGTGTGGAAGCAGAGTCAGGTTTGAATAACCAAAACTAATGCGCTGAGTTGTGTTGAGTTTTCAAGTTCACTGGGTCCTGAACTGATAGTAAATAAACTTCTCCTGCAGTCTCCCGTCCCTCTGTACAACTTTAGGACAATAACAACTAGTTTGGGATTTTTCTGTCCAAAGAACGTTAAACCAAAATGAATGAATGAAAAAATAAATGAAGTTATTTATTAGTACAATCATTTCATCTATTTATTTGTCGTGATACTTTCATTCCGCACTCTTCTCTCTAATTTAATGTCTTGCTTTCTTTTTAATTTTATGATTATTATTTATGTTTTGATTTGATTTGTTTTTATTATGATTTTAATGTATTTCTTATTCCGTAAAGCACTTTGAATTACTTGGAATTGTGTTATACAAATAAACTTGCCTTGCCTTGCCTATGTGTTTTTATTTATTTATTTTGCACATATAACATAACCACAAAAAAAAAAGTTAAAACTAGATAAAAAAGTAGGCAAAGAAGAGGCAAAAAACCCAAAAGGCTTATCGCTGTGCATAAAAAAATACATATATGTATTAAAAAATTACATTTAAACATCACCATGAAATATCAAACATTTCCTCAAACTCTTTTAAACAACACCTCTGATCTGCCGTCACAAACTAGATGTGAAAACTGGCTCCTGAATTTACAGCCTCTGTATCGTATCAAAACTGAGCTCTTGATGTGACACATTTTGGAACATGAAAATTATGATTTTGACAAGTTTTGTATCTATGAATCTCTGCATTAGTTTTAAAATAAAATGTGAAATGTTTGGGGATCGTTGTTGAATTATAAAAAAATTTATACATAATACAAATTTGATAAATATTAATCTCATAGATATTAAGAATGTTAAGTTCGGTGAATAAATGAGCATGGATAATGGATAAATGGATAATGTGACATGATCCATCTACTTCTGTAAACTATAACATGAACCTGGGCTTGGACCACAGGTGGAAATGAGGTGGAAATTTAACTATATTTTTATATGATATAACTTGATAGACTGCATCTTTCCTCTTGGTCAATGTCTATTGTACTGTCCCTGTAAAAATAAAAACCTACCACATTGTACCATATCATACCATACCAATAATCTTACTTTCTTCATTTCATATTACAGGCATTTAAAACAAGAAGTGTTAATCATGTTTACTCCAATTTTCTTCAAAAAGTGGCAAAAGTTGAAAAAAATAAAGATAAAAAGGTGCTTGGCTGGATATATTGTATGTTATCGACTGTGACAGTAATGGAAAGCAGTATCAGTGTTAGTCCCTGAACAACCAAATGTAGTAACATCACTGCGCTGTATCTGTGTGTACTCCTGAAACTGAAACCGTTATTCTTGTCGTTACGGCTGCAGCAGCTCGGTCCGGTGCTTTCACAAATGTGGTCACGTCGAGTTTATTTAGAAAGCACATTTATAAGAACCACAGCTGTCAATTCAGATAAAACAAGATATGCAAAAACTAGACTAAAAACAACTTACGCATAAAAATGTTTTAGTTTTCTTGAGTCTGGAATTGCTACTGCAAAAGCTTGGTCCTTCTACAATTAGTTTTTAAAGAAATTGCACTTTTCACAGTTCTTTTCTAACAGCATATTTACTACTTCAGTATTATTTTTTTATTGAAGTAACAGTACTCTTAGTTGAGTAGAAGTTGTGGTTCCTCTTTCCACTGTGAGTAAGTCTAAAGTGACAAAAGCTTTATGTGAAAATATGAAATGATCTGAACATTTGGGTTTCTTGTAATTCCTTCAGATATGATTTATTGTCTCATTTTTGTGTCTGTCCTTTCAAAATAAGAGCAAAAAAACCACCCAGACAGAGCGATATCATCTCCATGGAGACAAGCAGATGGTAAACTAGAAAAGTTACATAGTGCACCTTTCCACCCTGTCCATCTACAGTCCACAAATTGTCAACATTTTACAACTATTTGAGGTGGTTGCCATAGATGCAGTTAGTCAGCAAATTGTACTGACTCAAAATGACCACAGGATGTCACTAGAGTTTGAGGAATAACAAGGAGTAACTCTCAACTTTCTCTCCTCGCTTCCTTTGCTTTGATTCCTCTCCTCGGTGTTCAGTTTTTCAGCTGTCAGTCAAACGTGTCATTTTAAGTGATGCCGCAAAGAAAACCACGGAAGGAAGAAGTAAACCTGAGAGCAAACATCAGAGAAAATAATCAAACTTTATTAGTCTCACTGAGGAGTTTGTATTGTCTCTCCTCTGTGGCTGCATCTGATTTCTCTTTCCTCGCTTCCTTCCTTGATTCCTCTCCTCGATTCTTCAGGAAATGGGTGAGAAAGTCCCACCCACAGTGATACAAAGCGAAGAGAGAGGATCTAAACTCCTCACTGAGACCGATAAAGTTCGATTCTTTTCTCTGATGTTTGCTCCTGAAGCTGCCCTCAGGTTTACTCCTTCATTCTGTGGTTTTCTTTGGGACACCACTTAATATGACACGTTTGATTGGCAGCTGAAAAAAGGAGGATCAAGGAGAGGAATCAAGGAGAAGGAAGCGAGGAAAGAGAAATGAGATGCGGCCTTGGTCATTTTAGTATCAAGTAGAGTTTTATATTCTTGGAACTCTAACTATACTACAAATTAATGCATCTTAACTCGAATAAACAAGTATATATGACAGGTTTTCATGTGTTTGTAATTCTGAGCTGGTTTGGTGGTAAAGTATCTGTGGTTATCAGTTTGTTTGTGGAAAAAAATTTGAGATGAAAAATACAAAAACACAGAAATATAGAGCTGAGTTCTAAAACAGAACAACAAAAACTCCGAAATACAGGGTAAATTTATGGTCAAGGAAGGTACTTTTCTGACACTTTAAACTTCATTTAAAGGGAGGGCATTATGCAAAGTCAACTTTTTTCTACCAAAACATGCCTGAAGAAGTTTTAGATGTCATCCATGCATGTTTGAGTAATATAGTGATCTCTCCCGGGCTCTATTCAAACCCTCTTTACGGTTTGCTGTAAGCATAATACAAAACTAGGGATGTAATGATATAAAAATTTCACAGTACGATATTTTCATGATATACATCTCACGGTACGGTATTTATTGCGATATTTTGTGGAAGTTAACAAAATTGTGAATACTTTTTCCTTTTAAAATGCCTTTACGAGACTTGATTCAAAGACCTAAGACTTAAAAGTGCTTAGAACTGTTATTTCTTCATGTAGTTTGCACTAAAAACGAAGCAAAGGATCATGGTCGATGTAGTTCCCTCTGTTTTTTTTCTCGCTGTTGCTGCACCATAACAATCAAATCAAATATACTGTGACAGCCCACGATATTATTGAGACTTTTGACGATACGATATCACGATATTTTGGTTATTATTACACCCCTACACAAAACTGTACACAACAACTTCACAAACCTGATGCGATGTGCAGTCCTTTCGTTGGCGGGGTGGCCTCTGACTGTGCTCTGAAGGGAATGTGACTTAGCGCAGAGAGCAAAGAGAGGGGAAAATCAGAGCATCAAAAACTAAAATGGAACTTGTTAAATATGTTAATGCAAAAAAACTAACTAACAAACAAAAAAATAAATTAATAGTAAAAGGTTTTGTGATCTAAATATGTTACGTGTGTCTGGTGGAGGGTCCGTCAAATGCTTTTCTCCATGAAGATGTTATTGCTTTGTCTAGAATGTTTCACAGTATGGCATTAAACCTTTCTATCTTCATGGAGACCAAACCAAGACCAAGTTACAGGTCAGATCTGAGGAGAGGCGACCCCGCTCACAGTCAGAATGTTTGTTTTTGTAGGTATTTTTGAGCTATAAAACCACCTGTAATTCAATAAATATAAGTAGAGCTGTTTAAAGTCATACTGTGGAACATTCCAGGCAGAGCATGAGTGTGTTTACATGCACATCAGTATGGCGGTTATGGTCGGGTTTTTTGAGTATCCCGGTTTCATCATGGTGCATGTATACGCAGTATCCTGGCTATTAGAAACCAGGATACTGTAGCTGGTATATTCCCATAGTAACCGGGATACTGTGACATGTAAACACAGTATCACGTTTACTGCTACATAAAGTTGAGTGCACATGCTTCCAAAAGACAAACACTTTCCAGTCTCTTCATCACAACGATACCGACATAAATAAAGTGACCAACATAAATAAAGTGACCATACGTGAGTGAAATGACTGTAAAATAAAGAGCTGCACTAAACCTGCACACGTACAATCGCTGAAAAGTTAAACATGAAACATCTCCTACATGATACACACACAGAACAGACTCACCATCATCAGCACCTCCTCTGTCACAGAAAGAACACACATAATCCACTGAGTCGTGTCCTTTAGTCCGACAGAAGCTGAACCACATCAGCATCAGAGGCACAAGGAGTGATCTGTTTTTGTTGGCACTAACACTTTATGCAAATGAGTCATGTGGTTTTAAGTTATGTTTCTGTAAAACGTAAACAAATGTGGCAAAGCTGAATTATATTATGGCTCTACAGTGGTTATGGTTTATATGTTGTAAAGTTGAGTTTATTTATGCAGAAGATTTTAATGAAGAATCTGTTCGGTTTGATTAATTAAATAAAGTTAAATTTTGTGCTTGTGCATTTATAAGATTATCTCAAGAATCCGGGATACTCCATTTGGGTCATGTGCACGGGGATATGAGTATCCCGGTTTCTACACAGTATCCCAAATACTGACATAACCGGGATATGGATAATAACCGGATACTTATGTGCATGTATGAACACTCACTGATATCACCGCATAAACAAGCATAAAAAAGTTACACAAGCCATAAAAAAGTTACACAATGCACTTTTAACAAAATAAAAGTGTTGCCATTATTTAATTATGTATTAATTTAAACACGTCTCAACCTTTGTTTACATTACGGTTGCTATAGGTAACAGTTATTGACTTATTTTTACGTATTTCTTTTCATATATCTGCTGCCTGTGTCCAAAAAGGAAGTACAATAATGAACTTCACTCCAATGAAAAAAAAAGAAGGGAAAAAAAGAAGGGAAAAAATGCAAGATTCTTTTTTTATTTCGTAGCCAAATCTTAAACAGAATTGTGTTTACTATGTTACTGAAATGAGTAGTCCGACCTGTCAGATCCACTCATATTAGCTAAATAAAGATGGAGCGTTGTGTAATGTTTCTTGTTTGTGTGGTCGGTTGTGTTGTGGAGCTGTTTGGACGGGCCTGCTCTGGCGCACATCTGGAGCGGCCCCGATGCCTTCAGGGCCCGGTCTGGAGTCTGTACACTGCAGCTCTCCCACACAGAGCGGAGCAGGTGGGGCCGGAGCGGAGGAGCCCGGTCTCTGGTCCAACAGGTGGTTTAGCGTAAGTTTGCGGAGAACATGGATGTACAGCCTGGTCATACGGGACGCGGCGACTTCAAACGAGACTGATTTATTAAAGGGGCCATATTACGCTGTTTTCTGATCTATGAAATAATGTAGTTTCCTTGTCACAAAAAGACTTGGAGTTGAGTTTCGTTACATTCATTTAACACACAAACCCTGTACATTTAGGCTGAGTTCTTTTCTCAAACTGAAAACACTCTCTTCCACCTTGCGATGTCATGTGGTAATACAGGAAGTGCTCTGGTGTGTTTTTAAAGGTCCTATATTACACAAAAATGACTCTTGATAGAAATTCTCGCGTTAGAATTTTGTTCCTGCACAGAAAACATAACTGGAGTTGTGTTTTTTGTTCACACGTTTGGAATAACTCTTATTAGTCTGTGTAGATTTCCAAAGCTCAAAATGCTCTGTGCCACCTTGCGATGTCATGAAGTGTAGTTTTCAAGTTAACTTCAAGTAACTTCTGGTTTTAAGTCTGGTCTTAGGTTGGGTTAGTTGCTGAAAACTAAAAGCGGGTAAGTGGTGAATCCATTTCGTGTGTCCGGTCCGTTTTGCCTGGAGAGATGGACCAGGCTGAGAGAGACTTTAGTGTTTTTGTTACATAAAACCACCAGCGGAGGTGAACGGCAAAACAGCTGCGCTCCAGGTTTAGACCTGGTTTAGACCTGGTTCAGTCCTGGTTCAGTCCTGGTCCAGTCCTGGTGTAGTCCTGGTTCAGTCTTGGTGTAGTCCTGGCGATCGGCTCTGCGGTTGCGGCATGTATATATTTATAAGTCCTCGTTTAGTCCTGGTTTAGATTTGGTTCAGTCCTGGTCCAGTTCTGGTGTAGTCCTGGTTCAGTCCTGGTGTAGTCATGGCGAGTGGCTCTGCGGTTGCGGCATGTATATTTTTATAAGTCCTGGTTTAGTCATGGTGAAGACCTGGTTCAGTCCTGGTGTAGTCCTGGTTCAGTCCTGGTGTAGTCCTGGTTCAGTCCTGGTGTAGTCCTGGTTCAGTCCTGGTGTAGTCCTGGTGATCGGCTCTGTGGTTGCGACTTGTATGTATTTATAAGTCCTGGTTTAGACCCAGTTCAGCCCTGATTCAGTCCTGGTGTAGTCCTGGTTCAGTCCTGGTGTAGTACTGGTGATTGGCTCTGCAGTTGCGGCATGTATATATTTATAAGTCCTGGTTTAGACCTGATTCAGTCCTGGTCCAGTCCTGATGTTGTTCTGGTGTAGTCCTGGTGTAGGCCTGGTTCAGTCTTGGTGTAGTCCTGGCGATCGGCTCTGCGGTTGCGGCATGTATATATTTATAAGTCCTCGTTTAGTCCTGGTTTAGATTTGGTTCAGTCCTGGTCCAGTTCTGGTGTAGTCCTGGTTCAGTCCTGGTGTAGTCATGGCGATTGGCTCTGCGGTTGCGGCATGTATATTTTTATAAGTCCTGGTTTAGTCATGGTGAAGACCTGGTTCAGTCCTGGTGTAGTCCTGATGTAGTCCTGGTGTAGTCCTGGTGTAGTCCTAGTCTAATCCTGGTCTAGTCCTGGTGTAGTCCTGGTCTAGTCCTGGTTTAGTTCTGGCGATTGGCTCTGCAGTTGCAGCTTGAATATATTTATAAATCCTGGTTTAGTCCTGGTTTAGACCTGGTTCAGTCCTGGTTTAGTCCTGGTCCAGCCCTGGTGTAGTCCTGGACTATTGGACTGTTGGATTAATGGACTGACCCCGATTTATCACAGGTCCAGGCGGGTAAGGATTTAACTTTGATATGATCCCGGTTAATAGGCGGATGTGGTGCTGTACTGCGTGTGGGTCTCCAAAAATGAACCTGTGCAGGACTTTGCCCCCTTGTTTTAAGTCTTATTTTAGGGATCACGAGCTGGGACTGGCCCTCAGAACCAGCTCATGGTCAACCAGCCCTCAGAAAGATGTTGGGGGCTTTACTCAGTGATTCTGCAGAAATCTCATACTGTATTTTTCAGTTCGTAGTGATATATTTTCTTTTCTTTTTTTCTTCATAAGCAGCCACACTTGTCCCTTACTGATTGGCTCATCCGCCTGTCAATCACGCTCATGTGAACTCCGCAAAATTCCCCAGTGACCAGACTCACATCTTCATAAAGTTTTGACCCAATGTGTATTCTGGATCCAACGCAAGACTTTTCCAACTAAATGTTTAATAATGATTTACATATGGAACAAATTATTACTAAATACCAGATAAAAACATAATAAGCCTTTAAGTACGCATGATTTGGACCTGTTACCTCGAAGCCATCACATGCACACACCCCCCACACACGTGCACGCCCCTCTCGTGCACGCCCGCAGACACAGGCAGGTGCATGAGGAGCTCGGTCACACCTCATGTTTCCTCTTTGGCACACAGGCTCTTCACAGCTGTTCGTTTTACCAGCCGGTGTTCTCGTACCCGCGAACGCTATCGGCTAAATGCTACATGCTAAACGTCAGCCACAAATCGTTAATCCCCCGCTCCGTCATCTGTCTTCAATCTGAAACAGGTCCTGGGCTTTGAGATCTCATTAGAGCCGAGCGCTGCAGGTGGATGGGAAAACATGTTAAAGGCCCATATGACGCCGTATTCTCATCTATGTTCTAATGTAGTTTCCTCGTCGCAAATGGACCTGGAGTCGTGTTTTGTTTCGTTCACACGTGTTTGACAGTTCTTCTCTCAAACAGAAAACACTCTGTTCCACCTTGTGATGTCATGTGGTAATACAGGAAGAGCTCCACTGTGCTTTGAAACTCCACACAATTAATGAGACAGGGACAGTGCACAATATACATTAACCTTAAAGGGACAGTCTGAATTTTTGGACATAGGACCTCATTTCCTAGTGAGCCAGAGTGTTGGAGACGTGTGGAGACACTTTTAAAATATTCCATCCAGTCCTTGTATTTGCAGAGGTCACTGGTGCTAGGCTAGTGCATGTCAATGGCCATAGTTATCCTGCCACTAAAAACAGTCTTACCCACTCCACAAAACACCCAAAACAAATCTATTATTACACCGGACTGTCAATGTAAATGTCTGTGTTGATAGAATAATGTTTGAAATAAAACTAACCTTGCATCGCATGAATTGTCGCACGTTGAGGGACTATTTTCTCACATATCAGTCCTCTGCTGCCAAGCTTTCTATCAGGAAGTACAACTCACTGCTGCTGCTCAGACATAAATCCTTCAAATGCAAGGTTGGTTTTACTACTGAAATTATTCTATCAACATAGACATTCACATCGAGAGTGTGGTGTAATAATAGATTTGTTTTGGGTGTTTTGTGGAGTGGGTAAGACTGTTGGCCATTGACATGCACTAGTCTAGCACCAGTGACCTCTGCAAATACAAGGACTGGATGGAATATTTTAAAAAGTGTCTCCACATGTCTCCAACACTTTGACTAACTAGGGCCCCATCCACACTAGTATGTATTCGAGTCGTTTTTGTTGTGGATGCAGTGTTCGTCCACACTAATCTGATTGAAAACAGCTCCAGAGACGGAACGATCTGGTGCCGCCAGCTCCCACAAATTCATCTGAGTACGGATCTGATCTGGCACTGTGTGGACACCTGAAAACGCTGATACACTGATGTAGGTCTATGCTCCGCAAAGTAATTCACCTCCAAAACACTAAGACGCTAGAATATATGTCCATTCATATAAACGGTCTATATATATGACCTGCAGACGTATAATCTCTGAAAAGTTTAACATGAATCATCTACAATGTGACAGAAACACTGCACAGACTCACCATCAGCAGAACATCCCTCTGTCACAGAAAAAACACTCATATTCCACTGATAAGCCGCATCAACACACAATAGTGAGCTGTTTTTTTGAGTGCTTAGTTTATGCAAATTAGCCATGTGGTTTAAAGTTTCGTTTCTGTAAAATGTAAACAAATATGTTCAAAGCTGTGTGGATAGGGAAGGCTTGCGGACACAGAAACAACAGTCTGGACACAAATAATTTCCAGTACGGTGATACGGTGATTCGTTTCAGTGTAAACATAGCCTAAATAATGAGGTCCTATGTCCAAAATTCTGGACTGTCCCTTTAATAGGAGAGACGCTTTGTACCACTGTAGCTCCAGTCCTTATTTCCACCTGTCATTCCTGGGCAGGTTGATGTTATAGTTCCTAAAATCAAACATACAAAGAGAATGTCTTTATAATGACCGGAGCGTCGTAACAATTCTGTATCCTCATTCACACCCAGTTCTCTCAGCATCTTAAAATCATCATTCTTATCAAAATCATCAATCAATTCACTCACTCCAGAACATCCCACTCTCTCCAGACACTCATCAGTCCACATTATGCCTGCAGGTTTGGTTTGAAAGGAGTCACTGTTTCGCCAGACGTGAGAAAGTGCCGTAGTTTGTACATGTGATCAGCTCTGTTGGTAACACTGAGTTGCCAAACTTGAAAACTACCACTTCGTGACATCACAAGCGGACGTAAACAGACCAACAATAAATGAGTTCTCAAACATGTGTGAATGAAACAAAACACAACTCCAGGTTTTGTTTTTGAGGAGGAAACATCATTTTGAAACTTCTAATGTATTTAAAGTTAACAACAAACCCTAACTAACTCTACTAGATATAGACACCACATGTTCGGGCATTTTTTGACTGTCTGTGTACATCTCCAAAGCTCAAAATGCTCTGTTCCACCTTGTGATGTCATGCTATGGTCATTTTAACAGTTTCTTTTACATTTTGTTCATTAGAGATTGGCAATTCCAGGGTTGAAATCACCCAAATGATTCTAGCGAAGATGTATGGAGTTTAAACTAATGAACCTGCTATACTGATCCGACCTCCACATAGACAATACACACACGTGGACAAAGACTGCACATTTTCCCACGGTGGTTCTAGGTGAATTCTGCTTTTTGAACTCAAATAGCTCTGAACAGATACCACCTTGAAGCAGATCTCCTCCACACACCGCCCTGGGCCCGCTGAGTGAGGAGCTCAGGTATGGGGATGGGGCATGTTACGGACGTTCTTAGACTTTCTCCGGTGGATCTGGCGCTCTTTACGAGGTGTGCGTTCTGCCCCCGGGACCCGAGCGGCCTTTGGAGGACCGCTCCATGTGCCGCTCCCCCTGCGTGTTCTCAGGATGTGCTCAGTGTCAGGGTGGAGGACTTCTGCGGATGGGAGAGGGAAGAGACGTGTCCTGCAGGAAGAAAGAGTCCAAACATTTCAGCACGTGCCAGCAGAGGGCAGTGGAGAGCTGTTTGTCCGTGATGTTTTGAATAGAAAACTGAAAAAGCTACATGCATGAATGAAAGAACGGAAATACAAAGCTCCATAATTGTCTTTATTTTCAGATCATTTCAGATTTTAAAAGAACTATCCAAACTTCTGCTCCACAAATGTTGTACGTTACCATTATTTGTTAATTGTCTGTAAAGTCCAGAATGATATCTGCACATGCTCCTGCAATCAGATTTGTTTATTTCACTAACATTCAGCTCATTGGTCATGTATCATTTACACATAAAATCACATTTCACGTTTAGTGCTTCACTCATTGATTCTGCAGAAATCTGTGATGGTTTTCAGTCCCCTGTGATATCATTTTTCTCTCTTTAATCCTCATAAGCAGACATATTTGTTTTTATACGGGTGGCTCATGATTGGCGAATCCATTTGCCGATCACGTCCGTCTGAACTCTGAAGATTCACTGGTGATCAGACTCACAGCTGTGTAAAGTATTGAAGTAGTGTGTATTCTGGAGTCCAGGCAAATTTGTTAAAGCAACATTATGTAACTTTCTGGTGGGATGTCATCTAAATGATTCCACGGAAATGGGCTCTATTCACGTTTACATCACAAACCATGAAGATGTTTGGAAACATGCGATGACGACTTCCAGTGTAGTTCCTGACATTGGGCTCGCCGACCGACTGTGATCAAACCCATTGAAGAAAATGTGATCAGTGGTGAATGAAAACCGCAGATGTATGTGCTGTTTGGAATCATCTTGAATTTGGCGCCTCGTCTAATCGCATGTACCCAGTGCACTCGGAGTTCTGTGTCATGAAATGACATGATGAAAACTTAAGTATGGTTGTATTTGTTAATTTGCAAAACATAACGGAACGCTACAATGACATGGAGATGAATAAAACTGGGACATTTTCTCATTTTTCCTAGATTTGGTCAGACTTACTCCCGCGAACAGAACCCACCACCGAAAGCGTGAATAGAGCCCATATAGAAGATTTAAACTATTCTCCATGGAGATAATGAAGTTGTCTGCTACACTGTGTAATATTACAGCCACAAAAACGGCCTTCCCTGGAAACAAGCTGGACAAGAAATCTATTCTTTGACTAAAAAGTTAAGTACTTTAGGATCTTTAAGGATCAGCTTCACAAATTAATTACGTATACCGTATTTTTCGGACTAAAAGTTACACTTTTTTCATGCTTTGGGTGTTTCCTGCAACTTATACGCCGGTGTGACTTATATATAAAAATTTTCAGGCTGACAGACGTGAGAGGGCGCTCTGGGCTTGTGTATCAGTTTTCTGCGCATGTCTCCTGCAGAAAAAGCCACTGTCCTGCTGTAAGTAGTGAAATATACAGCAGAAAACAATAATCGAGCAGCAGAAAGAAAGTTTGGAGGGAGTGAGAAACTTGTGAGTGACCGGTGGAAAGCGGGAATGAAGAACACAGCTTCACGGCAACTGGAAGGGTGCACTGTGCAACTTACCCGAAAGTCATTGGATGTCCACCAAAGTCCAGGTTTTGTCAAAAGCCACAACGGAAGTGACCGCGGGACTCTATTTTCCGATGGACCGATCAAGCGCCAAGTGAAGAAGAAGAACTACAACGTGAAACGAATAATGATAAAACAATAAATTACTTTTACTTACGTTTCCAACTTCTCTGTTCCTTTACTTTTCACGTTGTAATTCTTCTTCTTCACTTGCCGCTTGATCGGTCCGTCGGAAAATAGAGTCCCGCGGTCACTTCCGTTGTGGCTTTTTGATGTGTTGTGGCTTTTTAATGTGTTGTGGCATTTGCGTTTGTGTTGTGGCGTTTGTATTTGTTGCGGCATTTGCATTAAAATAGAGTCCCACGGTCATTTCCGTTGTGGCTTTTTTTGGTTTGTTGTGGCTTTTTGTTATGTTGTCACATTTGTATTTGTTGCGGCGTTTGCGTTTGTTGTGACCGTTTATACTGTCTAAAAGTGTTCCCATTTAATATGACTTAAAAACCTCTAAAGTCCGTGACATTTGAAGATAAAATGAAGACCTTTTTAGTTGTCACATTTTAGCTGCAGATGCACGAGCCTGACTTTTATATCAAACTCGAAACTCGTACAAACGTTTGGCCACCGTCCAACCCCATAAACCGCCCATTTTTACCTCTTCACCCACTTTTCTACAACTTCAACGTCGACTCCTCTGCAAGTCTTCCAACGTGCATCGAATTTACGTCAACATATTATATCAATGAAGGAGGAGAAAAAAAAAAAGCAAAACTATCAAATTGTATCTGGTCACATGTTGCGCATATGGCTCTGCTTCTCGTTAAGGGCTAAAGAGAAAAGGCATGCGTCGTGATCCGATTTCTGCTTGTCAAAAATCCGGTCTTGTATTCTCGTCTTTCGGCTCGGTTTGCTTCCTTGGGAGTGCGGTTGAGAGATGAGTCCTCCATCACGGGGCTAATGGGTGTCAGATGTGGGTTTTTCGTGTTAGCGTGTTAGCATGATGAGCAGAGTAGCAGCTGGAGTTCTGCAGGCCCTCCCCGCCCCGACCCCCTCGTAATAAGTCTGTATTTGGATTCCCGCTCCCGTCCGGCCCCGCTCCCCCTCCTCGCAACATAATATATTGGTATTAATAAAGCAAAAGGTTCCGAATCCGTGCAACAGATCGTTTTCCAAGTTCTTTTTTTTTTTTTTTTTTTTTTTTGGAGGAAGCTGTCAGATGATGTAGATGTAAGGACGATGTTTAGTGCACCACATGGGTTATACAGAATGTGCATAGATAAAAAACATACTGCTCAATAAATTAAAAAGGCAATTATTTTTTACGTAGTTGGTTTGTCTGCTTAAAGCCTGTACTGTATGTGACTTTTTATTCTAAAATAGACGAAAAATACACACGTTTTTTTCATTGTGGATGTTTTTATTGCACCGAAGAGCTTAGAAAAATATGCGTCCTTACATCTCCACAAACCTGGCTCTTATTTATTATTATTATATTTATGGAAATGTTATATATTCCGCAATATGGCATAAAATGTTTCCTTTCAGAATGTTCCAAAGTTTGGTTTTAACTTTCTGTTTCAGGGAGTTACAAACTATAACTTTAATACTTTACGTTAAAACTTTACTTCAAACCCCCTGGCTGTAATCAGGGCAGTCTTTTGTGATGTCACCATCTACTTGAAATTGCAAATGTACCTAGTTTCCACAAAAATTGCCAAAAATGACAAAGACAAAAAAAGCGTATTTAGTGTTCCACTTTACATGCCCATTATAAGTTTGCGTGAAGCCTTACATCCTTTCATTCACATCGTTGTTTGTTTCGCACGATCATAAACGATAAACTTTTTCGCCTTTGTTAACATTATTATTAGTTTGTACAACTGTAAACGAAAAACAAATAATCCTTACATTCTTTCATTCTCATCGTTGTTTGTTTCGCACGATCATAAACGATAAACTTTTTTGCCTTCGTTAAAATTATTATTAGTTTGTACGAACATAAATGGGGGGATATGTATATATAAAAAAATTATAATAAAATAAATAAATAAGAACGTGGAAGAAATACATTTCTGGTAGAGATTTTGGTCTGTAAAATATTCAGCGCAGTGACTGTGTTTTGGAAAGTATGAAGCTCTGGAATTGATGAATTGTGCTTTAAGTTTTGTTTGTTTTTTGTCTCTTATATGTACAATGAGTGGAGCTGTGAATGCAAATTTGTTATGTATGTGTTTGGTGCCTTTTGTTTCATCTCGGACTCTTCCTGTCATGACCCATGTAGTCGTGGTTTATGTTTTATTTGTGTTTGCTGCAAATTATCCAATAAAAAAAAAAAGTTTGTGTGAAGCCATGAAAAAGCAATTTGATAAATCCAGTATGATGCTGAATCTTCAACTACCTGCACTGGCTGCCCTGAGTGACATGACCTGGCAAAACACAATTCCTGGAAGCACGTGGACCCCATTCTAATGCAAACATGTTTTAACGGACCTTTAATGTTGTTTCCTCATCACAAACAGACCTGGAGTTGTGTGTTTTGTTTCATTCACAATGTTTAAGACTCAAACCCTGCATATTTAGACTCAGAGTTCTTCTCTCAAATGGAAAACACCCTGTTCCACCTTGTGATATAGTGTTTTAATACAGGAAGTGCTGCACTGTGTTTTAAACTCCACACACCTTCACTAGAAACATTTGGAGAATTTCAGCCCTGGAATTGCCAATCTCTACTCGAAACAAAAGGTAAAAGTAGATGTTAACTTATGGTGACCAGATTTTCAAAATAAAAAACTGGGACGTCCCCAGTTTTTCGGTGGTTTGTAATAATAAAATTGTGAAACAAGTGTGTAATTAAGGAAAACTGTTCTGCACTCAGCCCATTCATGACTAACATGTGAGTCAGTATAGTCACATTTTCTTTGTGTTTTGGTAAATTTTAAGCAACAAATGACAGTTTATGCCTCTCTTTACTGTTGGTAGGGGTGAAATTGGTCAAAAATACTGACACCTGAACATTTCTTGTTACAGTAACTCACTATAACGCTGTTCACGGCCTTGCTGCTTCTTCGATTTTTTTTGTGTCCATTTTTACATGCTTTTTTTTTTTTTTTTTTTTTAAGCGTATGAACGTGCCTTGTGTTCCTCCCCCTGCGTCCTGATTGGCTGAGGGACTGTGTAGACCATTGTCAATCAGTCTCCTCTGTGCTATGTCTCCTGTACAGTACTAAATGTGTTCAGCCAAATTTACATAAATGTTCGATCTCTAGCAGTGTGATTCTGAAGTTCTGTATGTTTGCAAGTTTTCTCCGTGACAAAACCCACAATGTCAACAAAAGGCTCCTGCGGTCGCACCCAAAAGGCAGAGGAAGATGCAAACCATCGCACAAAAAGTGAGACTTCTGGACACGCTGAAGGAAGACAGAAGTTACGTGCCATTACGGAATAAATTAATCTTCGGTTCGTTACGTAAAGAAGGAAGAAAATAACATAAGGACAACAGCAGCAATAAGTTTTAGGAAGGATGAAAAAAGGGTTGTAACTTTTCTGCCTGAGAAAAGTGTGTGGTGAGGGGTTTTACAGCCTTAAAACAGATATAAAAATTGTAAAAAATAAAGCTGACTACTTTGCGGATTTCGCCTATTGCGGGTTATTTTTAGAACGTAACCCTCGCGATAAACAAGGGACCAAATCACTGGTTTTGGATAAATCTACTGGAACAAAACTGGGACTGTCCCGGGTAAATAGGGATGTCTGGTCACCCTACGTTAATTTCAAGGTAGAACAGAGCATTTTGAGCTTTGGAGATGCACAGACTAATAATAAAAAGATACTTAAACATGCCTAAATGAAACAAAACACAACTCCAGGCATGTTTTAGACGAGTTAACAACATTCTAACGCGACTTAAACCTTACACGAGTCCATTTTGCGTAACATTGGACCTTTTAGAGCTGCAGTTCCTTGGACAAGCTGACAGCCGCTTTGGTACTTTTCTCATAGTAAATCTGCGGTGCTGAGCTCTGCGTTGACTCTCTCCAGGGTGATTACAGCGGAGTCCAAGGCCACTCTCCGCTCTGGTCCCGCTTATGTCCAGGCCGCCTCATCGTACGGCGCATTGGACAGCTTCAATCGCACGCGCCCCCATGCGGTACGCGTTTGGGGCGGGCAGGGACGGAGGTGGCGCTTAACTGGAAGTGGCATCCCCGTCCGAGCACGACATTGGGACCATGTGCGAGCCGTGTTGTTGCAGCGCGGCCGTGTCATGTTGAAACTGTGCAGCGGGCTACCTGTTAGCGCTCTGCTTCGGGGGACGGTGATTGAGAGCGGGTCGTATTTCAAAGCAGGTCAAACGAACAGGAACTAGGAGAAATTTGGAGAAGAGTTTGAGCTGATACCGACACCAGAAGAAGAAAGTGGTTTAAAGTGGGATTTCCTAGTTGGATTTTTCAAGATAATATACTGTGACAAGATTTTCAGAAGTAAAAACTGGGGCACACCGGGTTGGGACGTTGTTTTATGGTCATTTTCAAGGATTATGGCAAATGACAATATCTTACCTTTTTTACTGTTACTTGTGTGACAGCTACATTAGGCCCTGAAAACCCACAGTGGCTCTAAAATCTGTGTATCATTTGTTAATTCATTTTTCAATATAAAACCAAAAATAAGAAAATAAAAAAACAACTGTTTTCTTCATTATTTGTCTCCAAAACCAAAATGAAAAAACGAATAATGATTAATTTGTTCAGCTTTCAATTTTGTGTTTAAATGAAGAATGGAAAAAACGGATAACGACCCGTTTCCCGTTTGCGTGACTTCTGTGACTGCGATGCCGGACTTTTGCGCAACATACGGACTGAACCAGGACTGAGACCGGGACCAGACCGAGACTGAGACCGAGACCGAGACCAGACCAAGACCAGACCGAGACTGAGACTGGGACCAGATCGGAACCAGAGCGGGACTGAGACCAGGACCAGACCGGGACCAGACTGAGAACAGACTGAGACTGAGACTGAGACCAGACCGGGACTGAGACCGAGACCAGACCGGGACCAGACCAGGACTGAGACCGAGACCAGACCGGGACCAGACTGGGACCACCGGGACTGAGACTGGGACCAAACCGGAACTGAGACTGAGACCAGACTGGGACCACCGGGACTGAGACCGAGCCCAGGCTGGGACCAGACCAGGACCAGACCGGGACTGAGACTGGGACCAGACCGGGACTAAGACCGAGACCAGACCGGAACCAGACCGAGATCAGACCAGGACCAGACCGGGACCACCGGGACTGAGACCGGGACTGAGACTGAGACCAGACCGGGACCAGAGCGGAGGCTCAGAGCCCAGGGCAGGGCCAGAGCTCGAAGCTGAGGCTCGGACCCTGCGGAGGCTCGGAGTCAAAGTTCAGAGTCCACTCTGGTCCCTTCTGGTCCCAGTCTGATCCCGTTCTGGTCCCTGAAATGAAACTGAAATGAAAGTACAGACGCATGGGAACTTATTCAAGTAAAACTAAAAGTGTCACATAAAAAAGTATTCAAGTGGGCATCAAATTGGTCAGAAACAGGGACGACTGGGACATTTCTTGTACAAAACTGGGACAAATCACTGGTTTTGTATAAATCTGCTGGGACAGGAGACACAGGGCTCAAAACTGGTACTGTCCTGGGTAAATCGGGATGTCTGGTCACTCTAAGAAAATATGATGCATACTACAGTCGAGCGTGCACCTGCTGCAGTTTAAAGACACGTCTGGACATGTCCAAATGAACTGAGGCTGATTCATGAGCTCTGTGTGTGTGTGTGTGTGTGTGTGTGAGGTGGTGGAGGACATGCATTCTTATAACTTTAATTCCCTTTTAAACATACTTTTGGACTCTTAAGTATTAGTATTTCATATTTTCTTATCTTAAAGAGTCAATCTGAGCTATGTTATAATGTTTCCTGATCACAAACAGACCTGGAGTTGTGTTTTGTTTCGTTCACATCCTTCCATGTTCATCGTTGGAACTGCCGATCTCTACAGAACAAAAGATAAAAGGAGTGGTTAACATGAAAACTACCACTATGTGACATCACAAGGTAGAACGGAGCATTTTGTAGTAGGAAGATGCAAACCATCGCACAAAAAGTTGAACTTCTGGACATGCTGAAGGAAGGTTACGTGGCTGTAGGCGCCATTACGGAATAAATTCATCTTCGGTTTGTTGCATAAAGAAAGAGGAAAATAACATAAGGATGACAACAGCAATAAGTTTTAAGAAAAGTGTATAAAGTGAAAGAAACAAAACACAATTCCAGGTCTGTTTTTGATGCAACAGCTTTATAACATGGCTCAAAGCTCACAAGAGTCAATTTTACATAATATAGGACCTTTAAAATACTTTCTAAAAATGGTACTAAAGAATTACATTTGGAAGCTGTCAATCAAACCTGTTTCTAACAAAAGTGGGAGTGACCTCGGGGAATGAAGGCGTCTGATTGGTCCGTTATTTATGTTCATATCTTGATTTGATAGTAGTAAGTTTAGTAGTATCGGTAGGTTTAGTAGTAATAGTAGTAGGTTTAGTAGTAATGTTAGTAGGCTTAGTAGTAGTAGAAGTAATAATAAGTTTAGTAGTAGTAGTAGGCTTCATAGTAGTGGCAAGTTTGGTAGCAGTAGTAGTAGCAGTAGTAGTAGATTTAGTAGTAATGGTAGTAAGTAAGTAATTAGTAGTAATTTAGTGGTAGTGGTAGTAGTAGTAGTAGCAGTAGTAGTAGGTTTAGTAGTAATGGTACATTTAGTAGTAGTGGGCTTAGTAGTAGTGGTAGTAGTAGTAGTAGTAGTAGTAGTAGTAGTAGTAGTAGTAGTAGAAGGTTTAGCAGTGGTAGCAGTAGTAGTAGCGTAGTAGTAGGTTTAGTAGTAATGGTATGTTTCGTAGTAGTAGGCTTAGTAGTAGTGGTAGTAGTAGCAGTAGTAGTAGTAGCAGGTTTAGCAGTAGTAGTAGCAGTATTAGTAGTAGTAGTAGTAGTAGTAGTAGTAGTAGTAGTAGTAGTAGTAGTAGCAGTAGTAGCAGTAGTAGTAGCAGCAGTAGTAGGTTTGGTAGTAATGGTATGTTTAGTAGTACATTTAGTAGTAGTAGGCTTAGTAGTAGTGGTAGTAGTAGTAGCAGTGGTAGTAGTAGCGGTAGTAGCAGGTTTAGTAGTAATGGTATGTTTCGTAGTAGTAGTAGTAGGCTAGTAGTAGTAGTAGGTAGTAGTAGTAGCAGTAGTAGTAGTAGTAGTAGCAGGTTTAGCAGTAGTAGTAGCAGTATTAGTAGTAGTAGTAGTAGTAGTAGTAGTAGTAGTAGTAGTAGTAGTAGTAGTAGTAGCAGTAGTAATAGTAGCAACAGTAGTAGTAGCAGTAGTAGGTTTGGTAGTAATGGTACGTTTAGTAGTACGTTTAGTAGTAGTAGTAGTAGTAGTAGTAGTAGTAGTAGTAGCAGTAGTAGTAGTAGTAGTAGCAGTAGTAGTAGTAGCAGTAGTAGCAGTAGTAGTAGTAGTAGTGGTAGTAGTTAGTAGTAGTAGGCTTAGTAGTAGTAGTAGTAGTAGTAGTAGTAGTAGTAGTAGTAGTAGTAGTAGCAGTAGTAATAGTCGTCGTAGTAGTAGTAGCAGTAGTAGTAGGCTTCGTAGTAATGGTAGGTTTAGCAGTAGTAGCAGTAGTAGTAGTAGTAGTAGTAGTAGTAGTAGTAGTAGGTTTAGTAGTAGTAGTAGTAGTAGTAGTAGTAGTAGTAGTACACAATGCAGCTTTTAAACTCACGAGTCAAGTTTGTGAAATGGAGAACCTTTGAATAAATTGTAGCCTAGAAAAATACGCCTAATGAAAGAGCGCGAGTGGCCTACAATAAAGCAGGCCACAGGTGCAGTGTCGGAGCGGGGCCAGTGGAGGGGCCCTCGGTGTTGCCCTGAGCGGTGCGGGGGGAGGGTGAGAGGGGGCACGGGGGCGTGGGGGGCCTCATTATATCTCTTTCATGTCGGGCCCTTAAGTCCATCTCTTCATCGCCTGTTCTGTTTGTTTAGAGAGCCGGGGCCCTTTTAAGCTACGTCTGGCCTAATGAGCCCATTATCTGCCAATGATCCACAGAGGGGCCCCCCTGTCCCGGCCCCGGCCCCCCTCGCGCTCTAGCCCACTTGTGTCACATCGCTCTGTCCAGTCCAATTACCGGGCCCCTGCGCTGGTGCCCATTTGGCCTGCCCGGGGTCACATGTCCACCTTAGCTTACATGACAGCACTTTCTGCGAGCGGTCAACCATCGCCAAGCTCAGCCTATGCGTTTGTTTTTTTTTACACCTGTACGTGAAAATATGGAAAGGCCTTTGTGTTGTTGTTGCCATGGCAAAATTAAATGAATGTGGTCAGAATGGTGTCTTTTAAATGTTATTGTTATAATGTTGTTTCCTCATCACAAATATACTCAACATACTACTACTACTACTAATAATAAATGCTAGTACTACTATTACAACTACTAAGCCTATTAATATTACTACTAAACCTACCATTACTACTACTATCATTACTACTACTACTACTAAACCCAACACTATTACTACTACTACTACTACTACAACTAAACCTACTACTACTACTACTAAACCTACCACTACTACTAAAACTACTACTACTACTACTAAGCCTACTACTACTAAACCTACCACTACTACTACTACTACTACTAAACCTACTACTACTACTACTAAGCCTACTACTACTAAACCTACTACTACTACTACTACTACTACTACTACTACTACTAACTAAACCTACTACTACTACTACTACTACTAAACCTACTACTACTACTACTACTACTACTACTACTAAACCTACTACTACTACTACTACTACTACCTACTACTACTAAACTACCACTACTACTAAACCTACTACTACTACTACTACTACTACTACTAAGCCTACTACTACTAAACCTACCACTACTACTACTACTACTACTACTACTACTACTACTACTACTACTACTAAACCTGCTACAACTAAACCTACTTGTTGTGGCCCCAGGCCTTAGTTCTAATTTGTTCTGTGTGTTATAAGTCTGACACACCTGGATTTCTGCTGCAGGAGCCCTGGTCTGTGATTGGTGGGGCAGGACGACGCCCACCTCACCTGCAGCCACCGCCCCCTATTTAAGGAGATTACCAGCACCTGTTCGGGGCTGCTGGCCTTGGTGGCCAGTCTGCCATTTTGTTTTGTGTGTGTGTAGTTTAGTTTAGTTCTGTTTTGTGCCTTTTTTGATTTGGTCACTCAGTTCTGTTTGTGGGTTTATGTGGTTTAATTTGGGGAACTTGTGTTTTAGTTTAGTGTGTGTCCCTAAGTTTTACCACACGTTTTTGTGTAAGCCTGCGTGACCCCTTTTGTGGCACAAAACTCTGTTTATTCTGTTGTTCTGTTTCTTAGTTTAGGTTATTTTCTGTATATTTTTAGTCTTTTGTTAATTTACCTTTTACATTAATTAAACATTATTTAATTTATTCCATTTTACATCTTGGTTTTAATTTTGTTACTTCCCTTACCCAAACGAGCTGGGCCGTAACACTACTACTACTACTACTACTAAACCTACCACTACTACTACTACTACTACTAAGCCTACTACAACTACCTACTACTACTACTACTACTACTACTACTACTAAGCCTACTACTACT